>NC_045498.1:925312-1233750 GCF_009650955.1 Corvus moneduloides
GAGCTGTGCATTCCTGAGAAAATAAAAGCCATTCCAGAGCCTTTGGAAGCAAATGTTCGCAGGGACTCTCACACATCAGCCACTGCTGGACGCCCACAGCTGCTCCTTGCAGCAAACACGAGCAAATGCAGCTGTGAGTGTGCTCAGAGCAGGGGCTGTGCTTTCATCCCAGCCTGCCCACTGCGATCCCGCCGAGCAGGAGCCGTCCTGCTCCCTGCAGGGACAGCCAGGGATGAGGAGCAGTGGCACCAGCCCCAAGGGGGCTCAAACAGAGGCTGCAATCAGCAGCTCAGCAATCAGCAGCCATCTGTGGGGTGATCCCTTGGGAACTGCCAGCACGGCACCCACAGGTGTCCACGGGGCGCTGCTTTTTAGGGATAGCAGTGGAATACTGAGCTCAGAAGTGCTGCCCCTGATCCAGGCCCTGCCTGACACTGCTGAGGTACCTGGGGTAAATCCAGGTGCTGCCAAACCCCAGTCCTGGGAGGTGTGTGCACCAGCTCAGCACCAAGGGCCCGAGGATTCCAGGACTCCAAAGGCTGAAAAAATCCCAGACCCTGCTGTGGGAGCCTCTGCTCTTCCTGCATCCAGGTTATCTGAGCACTTCCCCACAAAGAACAGGAACACTCCTCTACCTGCAACACTCCAGCTCAGAGAGAATCATTTCCCAACCGGCCTTAAAAAAGGCAAGATTTCGGTTTTCTGAGTGACATCTTCCTCAAATGATGGAAGGCAATTCAAAGGCAGCAGTATCTTCCCCACAGTTTAAAATCTAAACGAGTTTTTTTTTCTAGGAAGTTCTTCCCCCTGCATTCAAATTTGTTCTTTAAAATGCTGCTATTGTTGGGAAGAGAAGAGCATTATCCCAGAGCTGCCACTCTCACAATCATGACAAACCTGCCATAATGGCAAACCTTAACTGACAGATGATCTCTGCCATAAAACACACACAGAAGTTTCCTCTCTGCTCTGAGAGTGAGCAATCAACTCCCCAACAACTCCAAACTTGTTTCTTCCATCTCGGGAGCTTCTCCAAGTCCTCCCAATTTAACACCCCCAGACACATCAAGGAGGATTTTTGGCTTTATATAAACATTTAAATTGTCCCATGTCCCTCCAGTGCTGCTCTCAGTCACAACAGAAAAAAAAGGGGTCTCAAAACTGCTCAGGTCCAGACAGAGAAAATGCTTTTCAAAAATAAACATCACCCTTAAGTTTATCTTGTCATTTCTAGGGTCCAAAGCTTGATGAGAGGATTAAAATAACCCCTATTTCTCCTATTAACACTATAAATACACCCAGCACATCACACATGGTTTTGTTTCTTTCAGGAGTCATAAATTTAGAATTATTCAAGTAGAGACGCTGCTGCCAAATTTGGGGATGCTTTAGGTATCCCTGGGGTGTTATTTCCAGTTCAAATGTCTGAAACTCCAGTTAGGCACAGCCTAGCTGGGCTCTTCTCCTAGTCAGAGGCTGCAAGAGCTCAGGCAGCTGCAGCTTCAGCAGAGCTGAGAGAGATAAAAAAAGCTGTGGCCAACACTTGGTGTTTCCTGGAAACGTGGCCCAGTTCCACGCAGTCTTTCTAGGAAATCAAGATGCTGCCCTGCTGCTCCTCTGCACGCTGGTGTTACCCAGAAATGAGCACTGGGAGCCGTGAGGTGATGCAGAAAGGCCGAGGGAAAGCCTCCTTGTAAGGAATCCTTCACAAACCTCCCCTTCTGCTGGGAGCCGGGACTGCCATGGGCTGGCACCTCCTCCCTGCTGAGCCCTGACTGAGCTTCCCTCTTGGATTTACCAGGAGCAGCTCAGCTCATTCACTCCCTGCTCCATTCACCACCACACCAGGGTTTATCAGGTCCTGGACCAGCAGAAATCTCCTTTACTCCTGCTCTTGGCTCTCTCCCATGGAATCACAGCGTCACTTGTTTGCCAACACCCTGGAGTTGCCTACAGCCAATCTCCCCACGGCATTGCACAATCCTCACACAGAATTCCCAGCAGCCCAGGCCAAATCCCAAATTCTAACCCAAATTCTTTACATCCATCTGTGTGATGCACTAAAAACTCCGCCCAAGTGGGCAGCAGTGCCTGAAATCCCATTTCCCCACTGATCTGACGGTGGCCTCAAAGCTTAGAAGCTCAGCAGGGGTTATGTAAGAGCTGGAGAAGGGGCCAAAGTCGTGTCCCAAACCACGGAGTGTCACATCCACACACATCCCATGGTCCAGGAGTTTGATTTGGGAGTTTACAAGCTCTAAGTGGAACATGGCAGCAGCGAGAGCCTCCACAAACATCCCCACTCCAAACAGAGCAGGGTTCATCTGCAGCACAGAACCTTTCCTCTGCCTTGCTCAAGGAAAGCCAGGCATGGTTAGAAAAATACTCCTCTAAAAGCACATTCTTCCTTTAAAAACCCTCTCCTAAAAGCACATTCTTCCTTTAAAAACCCTCTCCTAAAAGTACATTCTTCCTTTAAAAACCCTCTCCTAGAAGCACATTCTTCCTTTAAAACCCTCTCCCAAAAGCTCATTCTTGCTTTGTCCCCAGTGCTTGGGCAAGAACTTTACGGCACCCAGAGCAGAAGTGCAACGCTCACCGTGTCCCCCAGTGCCTGATGAGCTGTGGCTCGGAGCTGTCACCTCCAGACACGCCAACTGTGGCTGTGACAGCTGGCAGAGTTTGGGAACTGATGCAGGAGCGTTTGCAGGAAGATGCTGCAGGAAGACAAGAGGCTCCATCTTTGCTGCCATCTGGTCAAGGGCACATTCCCAGCGTGAGCCTTGGCAGATATGGGTGTGTTTACCCAGAGAGCCTGGAAGTGTAAATTCCTAACAGAACTTAAGGGTTTGCAGGATGCACCACGAGCTGAACAGAAAGGAGAGACAACTGTCCTGGCAGGAAACACATCCTGCATCTTTCCAGCCCTTACTAAGTTTGCTTTCAGAGGTTTTCCTTGCTACTGGCAGTCACCAGAACACCCCAAAAATGGAGCAGTATTTGTGTCTGTGAGTGGTTCCCTTCCCATTTGCTCCGGGAGCCCAAGCCCACAGCCAGCACTGAACAAAAACGATCCCATTTCATCTCCAGCAAACACAGTCCCACGACAAATTCTGGATTTACTCCCAGCCACGGCATTGTATCAACTCTCCCCCCCCAGACACGGTGCTGTAGCGATGCTCCACTTCCCCAGACACAGATTGAGAGCAGGAATGATGCAGGGAATGCCGAGAGAGCTGGAATTTCTCACCTAACGTGGCAGCTGCCGCCAGTCCGGCCGCGTAGGGATCCGTCCCCGGAGGCGCCGCGCTGATGATGTAGGGATTGGGAACAAAGGCAGCAGGAGCTAAACCTGCTGAAAACATTCCTGTCAGTGAAAACAAACTCCATGGGACTGCAGCCCCACCACAACCCCGCTGCTGCTGCTGGGCAACACCAAACTCAGGGTGCTTTCATGTTTTTAAGCTTTTTACGGGTGGTTTTCTACAGCGAGGGAACAAGCAGTGAGGGCTGAGAGGCAGAGGAGAGAGCTGGGATAAAAGAAAAAACCAATTCCAAGGATTCAATGCTCCTTAAGTGGTAAAATCCTTTCTATCCAACAGCTCAGGTACCCGTGCAGGGCAGACAGACCCTGGTCAGGAGACTGGGCAGCAACATAAGCCAGTTGTTACTCCTCTGTATTTCCTACAGTGAATGAATCAGGACCCAGACCACCCAATTCAGAGCTCCATGCCCACCACAGGATCCCAGCATCCCAACTGGTTAGTCTGGAACGGGTTCAGGAGTGGAAAAGCATTCCCTCCCTGTGCAAGGGGACAGTTTAAACATTAGAGAGAGCCCAGGTGGGCGGGAGAGGGGTGGGGAGGGGAGGCGAAGGGGAGGAAGTTAAAAAGCTGAGTAATTTCAATCCCTGAACTCCACTGAGCACACAAGGCCACTGCACAGAGCTGGGAGAGTCCCAACATGCTTATACTGGGATTTTGGGCAGGAAGAACTACCACAAATTGCCTACTGTGCTGAAAACATTGGAGTTTATTAATCCAGGAGTAGCCCTCCTATAGTTTTCCTGGTTTTCTACACACAGGATGAAGTGCTTTATTCCCAGTTCATAAACATGATCTATTTTATGAATGTTTTTATTAATATCAATCATGTGTTTGCATAAATTACACCTTTAACTCATCAGACCCCAGGCAGCACATTCAGCTGATATTAAATTGTGCATTTTCTCCTCACTTCACTGTGCTGCCACCCTGATTTATGCCTCACTTGGAGACTTCCAAACTCTCCTGACTGACCAGCACCCTCAGGAGGGTGGGACTGTCAGTCCTGCCAGACAGGGAAGTCCTTTAAAAGGCTTTTCATGTGTGCAAGAGACACCCTCAAGCAAATCTTTAACAGTGCACATTATCGCCTGTGAAAACACACTTTAACCCCTCCCAGTCCTTTTTCCCCTGCTGTTCTCCCCATGGATCAAGAGAGGGGCGGTGGAATGGGCTGCAGGAGAGGGCAGACTCACCTATGTGTGGCTGGTGGGCAGCAGCCAGGGCGTACTGCTGCTGCTGTGCTGCCGTCAGCTGCTGCACCGCCAGCGCGTTGGGCCTCTGGAACAGCTGCGGGCACAGAGCACAAAGAGCGGCCTTAAAGGGGGCACAGGAACAGCAACAGTGCCCTTGAACCGGGCACAAACACCCCTTAAACCGGGCACAAACAGCGCCCTTAAACCGGGCACAGGAACAGCAACAGTGCCCTTAAACTGGGCACAAACACCCCTTAAACTGGGCACAGGAACAGCAACAGTGCCCTTGAACCGGGCACAAACACCCCTTAAACCGGGCACAAACAGCGCCCTTAAACCGGGCACAGGAACAGCAACAGTGCCCTTAAACTGGGCACAAACACCCCTTAAACTGGGCACAGAAACAGCAACAGTGCCCTTAAACTGGGCACAGGAACAGCAACAGTGCCCTTAAACTGGGCACAAACAGCGCCCTTAAACCGGGCACAGGAACAGCAACAGTGCCCTTGAACCGGGCACAAACACCCCTTAAACTGGGCACAAACAGTGCCCTTAAACTGGGCACAGGAACAGCAACAGTGCCCTTAAACTGGGCACAAACAGTGCCCTTAAACTGGGCACAGGAACAGCAACAGTGCCCTTAAACTGGGCACAAACAGTGCCCTTAAACTGGGCACAGGAACAGCAACAGTGCCCACTCCCAGGTGACACCAGTGACACCAGTGAGCCCTCCCAGCTGGCCTGAAGTGGGAAATGGAACGGGAATGGGATGGCAGTGGGATGCAGAGCCGAATCTCAGACATGGAACGGGAATGGGATGGCAGTGGGATGCAGAGCCAAATCTCAGACATGGAATGGGAATGGGATGGCAGTGGGATGCAGAGCCAAATCTCAGACATGGAACGGGAATGGGATGGCAGTGGGATGCAGAGCCAAATCTCAGACATGGAACGGGAATGGGATGGCAGTGGGATGCAGAGCCAAATCTCAGACATGGAATGGGAATGGGATGGCAGTGGGATGCAGAGCCAAATCTCAGACATGGAACGGGAATGGGATGGCAGTGGGATGCAGAGCCAAATCTCAGACATGGAATGGGAATGGGATGGCAGTGGGATGCAGAGCCAAATCTCAGACATGGAATGGGAATGGGATGGCAGTGGGATGCAGAGCCAAATGTGAGACATGGAACGGGAATGGGATGGCAGTGGGATGCAGAGCCAAATGTGAGACATGGAACGGGAATGGGATGGCAGTGGGATGCAGAGCCAAATGTGAGACATGGAACGGGAATGGGATGGCAGTGGGATGCAGAGCCAAATGTGAGACATGGAACGGGAATGGGATGGCAGTGGGATGCAGAGCCAAATCTCAGACATGGAACGGGAATGGGATGGCAGTGGGATGCAGAGCCAAATGTGAGACATGGAACGGGAATGGGATGGCAGTGGGATGCAGAGCCAAATCTCAGACATGGAACGGGAATGGGATGGCAGTGGGATGCAGAGCCAAATGTGAGACATGGAACGGGAATGGGATGGCAGTGGGATGCAGAGCCAAATCTCAGACATGGAATGGGAATGGGATGGCAGTGGGATGCAGAGCCAAATCTCAGACATGGAATGGGAATGGGATGGCAGTGGGATGCAGAGCCAAATGTGAGACATGGAATGGGAATGGGATGGCAGTGGGATGCAGAGCCAAATGTGAGACATGGAATGGGAATGGGATGGCAGTGGGATGCAGAGCCAAATGTGAGACATGGAATGGGAATGGGATGGCAGTGGGATGCAGAGCCAAATGTGAGACATGGAACGGGAATGGGATGGCAGTGGGATGCAGAGCCAAATGTGAGACACCCACGATGCCTTCAGAGCCACCACAGGGGATTCACCCTCAGGATCACAAACCCCAAACTCTTCCTTTGCCTGCAGCCCCCAGCTCAGTTCTCAAAGGTTATTGAGAATTTTTTCCTCACTAAGGAACAAAAACAAAAAGAGGATTCCCTTAAACTATCTTTGCTGAGGGTTTGGGGATTTTTTTTCTTTCATCAGGTCCTTACTAAAAGTTCCTTTCCCCCCTTCCTACGCCTCTACCTGAAGGAAGTCCCTGAATCCACCCATTTCAGCTCTAACTAAAACATTTAAGGACACACCAGCTGAGTCTCTCCTCTGAAATTATCCAGCGTGTCCGTCCCCCCTCCCTTCCAGGGATCATTTCCGAGGTGGGAATGACTTCACAAACCACAGTGAGAAATGGTTTCTCCCTCTGCTCCCTCAGAAAAGACTTGGATGCCCAAATGGCCACGATTTTCACACCCATTACCCTGCCCTCCTTTCAGACAAGTGAACTGCTGGCAGAAGCAGCAATAATTCTGCCCAAATTTTTGGCAGGAACCCGCAGCACTCAAGAAGAAGCCCAGAAACATTAAGAAAATCTGATTATTATTTTTTTTTTAAGGCAAAAAATTGGCATTGGCTCTCCTGAGAGGAAGGTGAGCAAACCTGGGTGAGAAAAATCCACCTTTATTTTTGTCTTTTTACAAGTTCAGATGGAGAAAACTCATCTGAGGGATCAGCACCAGGTTTATGAGGTGGAAATGCAGCATTTAGGGGAGCCAGAATTAACCTGCTGTGTGCCAAACCCTCACAAGGGCTTTGTTTGCTCATCCCTCTCGACGTTGGGGCTCCTAAAAACATCACAGTGTTCCTTGTGGGGAAAAAGATCAGATCTACAGTTACTTTATGGCCTCCCCGGCCATAAAACGCCCTGAGCAGTCTGTGTGCACCACAGCCCTTTTCTTCTCGCCCCTTGGGCAGCCCTGAGGAGCCGTTCAGCAGCTCCTGCTCACACAGAGCGGGGGCAGCTCTGCTCGGGTGCCACCAGGAGCTGGGGCAAAGCTGCCCTGGCACTCCGTGGGGCAAAACCCCGCGGGTACCGTGGGTAAGAGGAGCTGCAAGGTGCAAGGAGGGCTCCGAGGGAGCGCCCAGCGGCCTCTCCTTCACTGCGGGCAACCACGGGAAAACCCATCTAAACCCCCTGAGCTGCTCCCTGGAGGGGGGCTCCTCTGCAGCACCCCAGCGTCTGGGCTCTGCTTTTGTGTTGGTTCAGCAATTTTAGCTTTTTAGCTCTCTTCAGCTGCAAACTTTCACCAAACCCCCGAGGATTCACATGCTTTTGCATCCCTGGGATCTGCTTTTCCAGCCTGTGGATGTGGATTCCACGCAGCGAAGCCCAGAGGAAATGGCCGGGTTATTACTGCCTTGTCTTGAGGGCAAAAAAAGCATTTCTCTCTCTGAAAACACTTCTTGTGCTCATTTTACACGTGTGAGGATTCCCACACCTCCCAAATGCAACTCACTGATCCATGTGGAAATCAGAAGAGCTGGCAAAAAGGAACCCACACCTACTCAGAGCATCAGTATTTCACCACCAGTATTTCACCTGCTGCTCTTGGCTCTTCTTTTCGTTGTCTGCCTGCTCTGGGGGCTCAGCTGATCCCTGCAAAATTTGACTTCCAGATATAAAAGGACTGCAAGGAAGCTGGAGAGAGACAAGGGATGGAGGGACAGGACAAGAGGGAATGGCCTTAAACTACGAGAGGAAGGATTTAAATGGGATCTTGGGAAGGACTTGTTCCCTGGCAGGGTGGGCAGGGGCTGGCATGGAATTGCCAGAGCAGCTGGGGCTGCCCCTGGATCCCTGGCAGTGCCCAAGGCCAGGCTGGACATTGGGGCTGGAGCAGCCTGGCACAGTGGGAGGTGTCCCTGCCAGGGCAGGGCTGGCACTGGGTGGGATTTAAGGTCCCTTCCAGGATTTTGTGACCTCTCCCTCCTCCCACTTGAATTCACAGCCTTGCTCAGAAGAAAGTCAGCACAGCTCCAACCCTGCAGCTGCAGATTTCATCCTGCAGCCTGTCCAAGGAGGCAGAGCCAAGGAAAACCATCCCAATTCCAGGCTTTCCTCAGCCAGACAAGCCACGGGAGCTCTGGGAATCATCACCTCAGCGTATTTAGGAAGAGCTGCTGAAGCCTCGCTGCGCTGTCTCCATCTGCTGACAGCCCAGCCCCACACCCCAAACCCCACAAATCAGCGTGAAATGGGGGGATTGAGGGAGGGGAAAAGGACGAGGAACCTCTGCAACAGGAATGTTAACCTGAATTTACAAAGGTACCAGGAAAGTGCACCTGGAGCACTTCAGGCTGCAGGAAAATGCATTTGGAATGAAAAGCTGCAAGGCCTGACACGGCTCTGCAGGAGCTCAGGGAGACCATCCAGCACTGCAGTGAGGCTGCTCCCCTCTCCTCCAGGACAAATGAAGGATGATTT
Source organism: Corvus moneduloides (assembly GCF_009650955.1). Taxonomy (NCBI): domain Eukaryota; kingdom Metazoa; phylum Chordata; class Aves; order Passeriformes; family Corvidae; genus Corvus; species Corvus moneduloides. Next base: position 934,161 of record NC_045498.1, read on the forward strand.
CCAGCACGTGGAGGAGCTCACTGAGGGAATTCCAAGGAAGCAGAACCCCACGGTTGTGGGAATGCTGGGAGATCAGATCTCCCTGAGCCAGTTTCTCCTGCGACACCAACATCTGACAGCTCTAATCAGATGACACGGGGGTAAAACCTTCCCCTTCCTCATCCTGCTCCCAGCTGTGCTGGCTCCTAATCCCTTCCAAGGATGGGATGCTTCCCCACAGCCCCAAAGGGCACTTTTAGGGATCAGATCCCTTGTTCAGGACAGATTTCCTGCTGACAACTGAACGGCAAAAGATTCCTTTCATCCAGGCCGAGACTGGCAGTGGACAAACCCCGGCTTTGGGCATCAGGTATTGAGGAAATGGGCACAAGTGGGAGCCAAGATCCCTGGATTTCCACAAACCTGCCCTGAGAGGGCACACTTGGCTGGGGAGTGATTCCTTATCTTCACTACAGCACTTCAGGCTCACAAAGGCTCCTGTTTGCTTTCACTGGAGGTGGAAGCTGCAAAAACTGACAATAACAGATCTTGTTTGGCAGCTCAGCAGGGCCTGGGTGGGACTGAGGGGCAGCAGCTGTGTCCCCACTGCTCCCCCAAAATCAGGGAGAGACAAGAGGGGACCTGGGCTCCACAACAGGGAAATGGAGTTGGGGAGGGGCTGGAGAATTCCTGAGGGAGCTGGGAAAGGGGCTCAGCCTGGAGCAAAGGAGGCTCAGGGGGGCCCTTGTGGCTCTGCACAAGTCCCTGACAGGAGGGGGCAGCCGGGGGGGTCGGGCTCTGCTGGCAGGGAACAGGGACAGGAGGAGAGGGAACGGCCTCAGGCTGGGCCAGGGCAGGCTCAGGGTGGGCAGCAGCAGGAATTTCCCCATGGAAAGGGTGCTCAGGGATTGGCAGGGGCTGCCCAGGGAGGTTTGGAGTGCCCAGCCCTGGAGGTGCCCAAGGAAGGATTCAGGAGGTGGCACTGAGTGCTCTGGGCTGGGGACACGGTGGGGATGGGGCACAGCTCGGATTTGATCTGGGAGGGCTTTTCCACCCTCAGTGATCCCGTGATTCCCAGACAGCTGATGACACAGAGGGGACATCAGCTGCACACGGACACTGCCCATCCACTCGGTATGAAACAAAAATCCCAAACCCAGCCAGAAATCCGCACTGCATCGCTCCCAAAACGGGGACCCTTCCCTGCTCTGCCTTCCTTTGCGAGGGTTTATTTCCACCAGTGGGTGCCAGACGTGCCAAATTTTAAATCTTAATTTTTAAAGGCTGAAAGAAACAAATAAAAACTCCTCGAGCTTGTAAATGAGCCTTCACTGAAACAGAAAACCCTGACAAAATGCAAATTCCAGGCTTCCCACTCCTGCCGCTCCAGTCCCATCCCTAATGCTTCTCCAGAAGCAGCTCACTTGTGTAGCCCTAATGTTTTAAAAACCACACAATTTCATGGTTTAAAAGTAATTCTGGCATCCCAGGCCTTACACCAGAGCAAGACAAAGACTTGGAACTATCTGCTTTTTTTCCTTTTTGAACTCTACAGCAGCTATTTAGTTTAATCATTAAATTTTCCATCATTAACCTCCCCAAGATGCTGTAGAATAGAGCAGCCAGTTGAGCTCCAACACAGATTATTTACATTGCTTTTAAGGCTGTGATAACTCAGCACAAACTTGGCAATGGCTCCCCTCACTCCAGAGTGCCAGAGGCTCTTCTGCTAAAAAAATCAGATATTTTAGGGAAGCCAGGGAGAGTTACACATCCCTGCAGTCAGCTACAACAAAGGGCTCCGTTCTTCTCGGAGGGATATCAAACTTGCAAAGGGAAGGTTTACAATACAATAAAGTTTACAATCATTACCCAAACGAGCAGGAACAGGAGCAGAGCAGGAGTCGATTGCTGGAGCCAGGCCCAGCATTCAGCAGGAGCCAAGGGAGGCTTTGGATCAGGGACTCTGGGCTTGTGTGGGAGAAAGGTCAAACAAACCTAAAGCAGGCTCAGATAAAGGTTTGTAGTGGTGGACTCTGCCCTCAGGGTTTAAACCAGGCTCAGGCAGGAGAGGGTTTGAACTCGTAATTGCCTCAGGCTGCTCTGGTCGGGGCAGCAGAGCCCAGTGTGGGACCCAGTAAAACCCAACATGGGGCTCAGCCCAGCCCAACGTGGGGCTCAGCAAAGCCCAGCTCAGTGCAGGGCTCAGCCCAGCCCAACGTGGGGCTCAGCAAAGCCCAGCTCAGCGCAGGGCTCAGCCCAGCCCAACGTGGGGCTCAGCAAAGCCCAGCTCAGCGCAGGGTTCAGCCCAGCCCAACGTGGGGCTCAGCAAAGCCCAGCTCAGTGCAGCGCTCAGCCCAGCCCAACGTGGGGCTCAGCAAAGCCCAGCTCAGTGCAGCGCTCAGCCCAGCCCAACGTGGGGCTCAGCAAAGCCCAGCTCAGTGCAGGGCTCAGCCCAGCCCAACGTGGGGCTCAGCAAAGCCCAGCTCAGCGCAGCGCTCAGCCCAGCCCAACGTGGGGCTCAGCAAAGCCCAGCTCAGTGCAGGGCTCAGCCCAGCCCAACGTGGGGCTCAGCAAAGCCCAGCTCAGCGCAGCGCTCAGCCCAGCCCAACGTGGGGCTCAGCAAAGCCCAGCTCAGCGCAGCGCTCAGCCCAGCCCAACGTGGGGCTCAGCAAAGCCCAGCTCAGTGCAGCGCTCAGCCCAGCCCAACGTGGGGCTCAGCAAAGCCCAGCTCAGTGCAGGGTTCAGCCCAGCCCAACGTGGGGCTCAGCAAAGCCCAGCTCAGCGCAGGGCTCAGCCCAGCCCAACGTGGGGCTCAGCAAAGCCCAGCTCAGCGCAGGGCTCAGCCCAGCCCAACGTGGGGCTCAGCAAAGCCCAGCTCAGCGCAGCGCTCAGCCCAGCCCAACGTGGGGCTCAGCAAAGCCCAGCTCAGCGCAGGGTTCAGCCCAGCCCAACGTGGGGCTCAGCAAAGCCCAGCTCAGTGCAGGGCTCAGCCCAGCCCAACGTGGGGCTCAGCAAAGCCCAGCTCAGCGCAGCGCTCAGCCCAGCCCAACGTGGGGCTCAGCAAAGCCCAGCTCAGCGCAGGGCTCAGCCCAGCCCAACGTGGGGCTCAGCAAAGCCCAGCTCAGTGCAGCGCTCAGCCCAGCCCAACGTGGGGCTCAGCAAAGCCCAGCTCAGCGCAGGGTTCAGCCCAGCCCAACGTGGGGCTCAGCAAAGCCCAGCTCAGCGCAGCGCTCAGCCCAGCCCAACGTGGGGCTCAGCAAAGCCCAGCTCAGCGCAGGGCTCAGCCCAGCCCAATGTGGGGCTCAGCAAAGCCCAGCTCAGCGCAGGGCTCAGCCCAGCCCAACGTGGGGCTCAGCAAAGCCCAGCTCAGTGCAGGGCTCAGCCCAGCCCAACGTGGGGCTCAGCAAAGCCCAGCTCAGCGCAGCGCTCAGCCCAGCCCAACGTGGGGCTCAGCAAAGCCCAGCTCAGCGCAGGGCTCAGCCCAGCCCAACGTGGGGCTCAGCAAAGCCCAGCTCAGCGCAGGGCTCAGCCCAGCCCAACGTGGGGCTCAGCAAAGCCCAGCTCAGTGCAGGGCTCAGCCCAGCCCAACGTGGGGCTCAGCAAAGCCCAGCTCAGTGCAGGGCTCAGCCCAGCCCAACGTGGGGCTCAGCAAAGCCCAGCTCAGTGCAGGGCTCAGCCCAGCCCAACGTGGGGCTCAGCAAAGCCCAGCTCAGTGCAGGGCTCAGCCCAGCCCAACGTGGGGCTCAGCAAAGCCCAGCTCAGTGCAGGGCTCAGCCCAGCCCAACGTGGGGCTCAGCAAAGCCCAGCTCAGCGCAGGGCTCAGCCCAGCCCAACGTGGGGCTCAGCAAAGCCCAGCTCAGTGCAGCGCTCAGCCCAGCCCAATGTGGGGCTCAGCAAAGCCCAGCTCAGTGCAGGGCTCAGCCCAGCCCAACGTGGGGCTCAGCAAAGCCCAGCTCAGTGCAGGGCTCAGCCCAGCCCAACGTGGGGCTCAGCAAAGCCCAGCTCAGTGCAGGGCTCAGCCCAGCCCAACGTGGGGCTCAGCAGGGCCAAATGTGAGGCTCAGCAAAACCCAATGCGGGGCTCACACCCGGGCTGAGCACTTCCTGGACCTCTCAGCCACTTTCAGGGCTCCAGGGTGGGTGGTGCTTGGGTTTTTTGACACTTTTTACTACTTTAAAGCTCTTTTTCAATGACACCCAGGATCACTCGAGAGGGCAGTGCTGTGGGAATTGCTGTGGGAATTGCTGCCATGGGAAGCAGATCTCCTGCTCCAATCTCCTCTGAGGACCCACACAGCACGAAGACGATGAAAACGCTTCAAATCTTCCTCCACCCCTTCTCCCAGGACAGGATCCCGAGCTCATCCCATCCCACGTGGATTCCTTTGGAGCCACAGAGGTGGGTCAGGGATCAGCTCCTCACCTGCTGCTGGGAATTGTAGTCGAAGAGCCCCACGGTGGCCGCAGCCGAGTCCACGGGGACCTGAGTGCCGGAATAATCGAACTGCAGCGGCTCCATGCCCACGTGCTCCATGGCATCCAGGGGCACGCTCTGAGACTCCATGTTGGAGAAGTCCTCCACGGGCTTGGCCCCGTTGGTGCTGGCCAGCTGGGCCAGGCCCTCGGAGCCGTTCTGGTTGGGGCCCAGCAGATCCACCTCGCTGGCAGAGTTCTGGCAGTTCCCGGGCGTGCGGCTGCGCGGGGAGGGAAAATCACGTCAGGAAGCAGCACCAGGAACACTCCAGCCCACCCCCAGACCCACCAGAACTGCCTGGAGGGGGGGTAAAAGAGGGGCAAAGAAATAAAGAGATGGTCTGAAATATCTCCCTGAGTTAATTCTAGGGAGAAATGGATGTGTTTAAAAAAATAAACAAAAAGTAAAACCAGGAACGCTCCAGCCCAGCATCACAGCAGCACCACACACCCAGACCCAGCAGCACTGCCTGGAGGTGGTGCAACAAAAGAGAGAAAAATAATGAGAGGGTCTGAAAGAGTTCCCTGAGTTAATTCTAAGGAGAAATTGATGTATTTTAAAAAATTCAAAATAAATAAAACCAGGAATGCTCCAGCCCAGCATCAGGCTCACCAGAACGGCCTGAAGGTGTTGGAGTAGAGTGGGGTAAATAAAAAAGATGGTCTGAAATAGTTCCCCGAGTTAATTCTAGGGAGAAATGGATGTATTTAAAAAATATGAACAAAAAGTAAAACCAGGAACGCTCCAGCCCAGCATCAGAGCAGCACCACACACCCAGACCCAGCAGCACTGCCTGGAGGTGGTGCCATAAAGGAGAAGCTCCCTCAGCCTGCCCTGGCCATGGAGAGGCTCCAGTGACTGCAGGGGAGCCCAGCTGTCCTGGCAATGGGATGCCTGAGCACCTTCCCTTGGCAAGTGCTGGGTAATTCCTGCTTTGCTTCCATGCACAGTTTTCCCTTCCCCATGAAAATGTTTCCACCTCAACCCACGAGTTCTCACTTTTCCCCCTCAGATTCTCCCCCACCATGGCACTGCAGGGGAGGGAGTGAGAGCCTGGGGGGGGCTGAGGTTAGACCCCAATGCTGATTAATTATTAACTGATTAATTATGAACATACCTGAAGTCTTTGACATCGGCGTCGATCCCATTCTGAACAGGCAAACCATTGGATTTATCCATCACATCCCCCTCCTCCTTCAGATCTCCCAATTTATCTCCATCAAACGTGCCCTTGTTTTTCTTATCCCCTTTGTCATTCTCGTCACTCTCTGCATCCCTTGGCCCCTGGGCAAAAGAGACATTGTTTTAATAAGCTGAGTTTTCAGATCAATTTTCCCGTTACCCCGAGATGGTAACAAATCAAAGACACACGTCACAACAAAAGAAGTCACTTGCAAACATTAATTCCTACCAAAAAGTAGGTAAAAATGCAAAATATTCAATAATAATCAAAGAAATAAGGGAATTCGTTCTCACTCTTCCAAGAGGGCTTTCATCTATTCAGGTTTCCTCCATTTAGTAACTCAAGGTTTGTTTTTATAGGCTCTAAAAATCCCACTCCAAAATAATTTTAAAGAATTCTCTTTCTAGATGGGACTTAAGCACTTCCAAATCAACACCAGCAAATGCTGCAGGGGCATAAACTGAATTAGAGCCTCTCTGAAGTGCCTGGCTCAGTGTCAGAGACAGCTCTTGACTGGACAAGTGTTTGAAAATGACCTCAGTTTTGGGGGCATCAACAGTGAATTCCAAAACTTCACAGCTCATTTAAAAACACTCAAATAAATCATGCCTCAGTCACTGGCTCCTGTAATCCTGGAGCGAATTTCTTTGGGAGAAAAGGGGGGGGAAAAAAAAGGAGGAAGAAAAGGATTTCTGTTGTGGGGAGCATTTCATGAGTGGCGCTACAGCTGCAGCGTTCCTGCCCTTCATGTCTGCGTTTTATTTCACTTGGGAGGAGAATAAAGGGCCATGATGCCTGGGGCAGTGTTTTGAACAACAAAAGGGAGAGGAAAAACAACATAATTTATGATAAAAACCAGCAAGGGGCATATAAACATATTTATCAGAGGCAGCTTTGGTGCTGTCACAGGGACAGACACCCAAACCCTGCCCTCCTCCCTGCTGGAGGCAGAAGTGCTCTGCACACAACGTTTGTGCCTCTGGCACCGAACCCTTTTCCCACTCTCTCTAACTGGAGGGAGGGATTTTTCCCCCTCATATTTAGAGAAAACAGAACTGTTCTGAAAGCAAAAATCTTTTGATGCTGCTTCTGAAAGAGAATAAAATTGTGCTTCCTGAACATTACCTGGGAATGCCACCTGTAAATGCAGATTTGGAGCGACACTCCCCCAAGCAACGGGGTCTGTTCAGCAGTGACAGCGGGGTCACCACTGTCACCCTGACTGTGCTGAGGAGCAAATCCCTCCCTGACCCCCAACGTGGATAAATGGGCTCCTTGCCCTGAGCGCTCACATCCCAAAAATCCTCTCTGCTCGGCTCAGGGCTCCCCCAGGTTCTCAGGCACCGCCTAATGAGGGCCAGCAATCCCAGGAGGGATGAGGGAAGCTGCAAAGCAGCTCCCTGGAGAGCATCCAAAGGATGGTTTTCCACCATTTCTGGAGCCCTTTTCCCTGCTACAGGGCTGGGCTCGATGCCACCTCTCCCCACAGTCTGAAATTCGAGGCTGTGCTCCTTCCCCACCCCACAAAACACGTGGGAAACGACCTGTGTGGAAAGCAATGCCAGCTGTAAAACACATCCATCCAGCAAGCAGCAATGCCAGGGAAGGGGGTGTGAGAGCAATACATTTATTGGAGAGGGGGGTTATCCCAAAAAAATAGCGTAAGGAAAAGCCACAGGACAAGGATAACCACTGTGCCATGACAGCTCTCATCAGGTGAGGAGCGGGTCTGGAGCTGTGTCCCGCTTCTGGCACCATCCCGCGGAGTTTTTGTTCTGAGGCAGCACCAAGGCAGCCAAGGCTCAGGGGAGGTGTTTGTGCAACCTTCTCCAAGGATTAGCCTGGATGGGGTGTTACTGCCGGGGGGCTTATCCAGGGAATCAGACAATGCCAGCACCTTCCCATCTCCCATCTTCCATCCTCCAAGTCAAGGCCAAAACCTGCCCTGCTTGGGGGAAGAGCTACACCGAGAGCAAAGCAAGAAAGCTCTGCCTTAGGAATGATCAACAAACGAACAAACCGAGCAGCAAAGGGAGAAAAGGACAGCAGGGGAACAGAAACATGGGGATCAGGCACTTACAAATCCTCCTTTCCTTAGGCAGGAATCTCCAGGAGATGAGCTCAGCACATACTCCACCATGCTAACTCCGAGTCCTCCGCTCTCTGACCGCGGTGACAGCACCGAGTTGACTTCGCTGTTCACATGGAAGCCCTGCCCAGGTCTTCTCTGAACCATAATTGGCTGGGAAACAGAGTGATCTGGAACAGAAACATGGAAATTCTCACAAGCAGATCCAACTATTCAAAGGAGGCAAATTAAATCATTCAATATGTACTCCCCAGGGGCTTGCTTGCACGAAAAAGTGCCAACTTTGTCACTCTGGTGATGTCCATTAGTAAAACCAGGATGGCTTTCTCATTTTTTAAATACTACAACATGCAAATTTACAAGTGAGAGCTATGTTTAAAATCTAAAATCATAGAATTTCAGAAATTTAAGACTAATTAAAGGTTGCAATTAAAAAAACCAAGGTTTTAGTTTTTAGTTTTAGTAAAACTCTTGCATTAGTACAGTGATAAACAAGTTTTGGGTTGTCATCTAAAACGTGATCCTATGGCCTCTCCCTGCGTCCTCTGTCCCATCAGTTGTTGTGCTCATGTCATGATCAGAGAGTTGTTTTGGCTGCTCTTTCCTCAGGAAAAGGTTTCTGAGGAGTTCATTTCTTCCTCCTCATCCCCCAGTCCTCCTGCACCAGCCCCAGCCCTCTGCCATCCCTGAGGCTGTGAGGTCCAACCAGGACAGACTCGGGAGTCTCCAAATCCTTCTGGGCCCTGCAAAAACCCTTGGCTGGGCAGGAGGGAGTGACCCCAAGGAGGGAAGGGAAGGAATTCTCTGCTCCTGACAACAGCCAGGGAGTCAAAAATAACAGGCAGCAGGTCTGGGAATTGCCAGGGGATGAGGGGACACGGAAGGGACATCAATATCCAAGGATACTGACACTGGAGCTTCCTCACAAAGCCGGCGAAAGTAATTCCATTCCCTGGCTAAACTTCCCTCCTTTCCCACCAGTGTGGCCACAGAGGGACGTGGACTGGGGGGATTTTGGGGGGAAACAGCTTCCAAAACCAGGGAAAAGGCAGGTTTACCGCAGCACTGCTGCCCAGCTCCGTGTCCCCGGGAGGGAAGGAAGGGCAGGCCTGCAGCTTGGAGCTGGGCTGGCTGTAAAGGCTCTAAAGCCACAGCTTCGAGACAGAGGAAAACCCCAAACCCGCGTGGGAGGCCTGCAGGGCATCCTGTGGGCACGGACGGAGCCGAGGCACGATCCAGGCTCCACCATCCCACGGAGGCCGGGTGGGCGCTGCGGGGATTTTAGGGAGCAGAGACCTCGGGTGCTGCTCCCTTCTTTTGGGTGAGCCAAGGGAAACTTCCCAGACACTCAGGGCCACTGTGAGCGGTGGGATTAGCGGGAATCGGCAAAGGGAGGGCTGGGAAGGGCTGGGACTCCTGGAGATGTGGGATGAGCCTGGCCGGGGGTGTCACCGCGAGGAGAAAGTCCCACCCTCAGCTGTTCCCAAAGCCTGGCTCAGCCTTAATCCCCCTCAGCTCCAGGCTGGACTAACAAAGCCAGGCACAAGGTGCTCCTGAGGGCTGGGACAGGCCAGGAGCTCCCCAAAATCCCCCCAGGGCCCAGACTGACCCACCCAGGCACATTTGGAGAAGCTCTGTCCCCTTTTCATGGCCATTTTTCAATGGGAGTAATAAAAAAAGGCCTTATCACTGTCTCAAAGACTTCAATTTAAAAATGGGTATTCTCAGCAGGAAAAACCCCGCCCAACAGAGGGGCTGCTGTGAATCCCATTCCCTGGGAGCTGTAAATCCCATTTCCTGGGAGCTGGAGGTTTTGGGACCTGCAGCAGACACCCAGGAGTGCTTCAGGAGCAGATTCATTACACGCAGAAGCCAAGGACAGAACAAATCAAAGGTCAGCATTTCAATCCCAGCACTTGCAGGGGATTTTTTGCCGTTTACCTAAAACCAACCTGAATATTCTCCCCCAAAGTTCAAAATTAGGGACAGTGTCTGAGCCAAGAACAAAATCCTTGGCAGATAAAATTCAATACTAATTCAAAACCTCGGGTTTTTTTCTTTTTAAATTGAATGTTGCTCTCCCCTCGAGTCCAAAAGCAGGGACAGTCTCTGATGCAAGAACAAAATCCTTGGCAGATTTAACTCAACACTCATTCAGAACATTATTTTATTTGTTTTTAACTAATGCTGGCTTTTGGTTGGTTGGTTTTGTACTGAAAAAATGAAGGGGTTTCTTTTTTTATTCACCTTGTTCTCCAATATCTTTGTGCAAACTTTCAGTTAATCCATCCCAAGACAGAAAACACATCACAAGCTGAAATTTTAAGGGCAATTTAAGATTTTTAAGCACATAAACACAAATTTACACATATTCCCATTGGACAGTGTTCAGACACCTACGGATATCTTGATTTTATCACAAAGCAATGTGAGGTTTTCTGTTTGGCTTTTTTTTCATTATAGAATCCAGGTGGGTTTTTAAATCTTTTCAAAGCTGTGTCATCCAGGCTGGCCAGCGACTTTGAGTAAATAAATTGCACATTTCTGTATTCAACCCCAACTAAATTAAGGAAATAATTGAGCTACCTGATGTTCCCCAAGCACTGTCTCTCCACTGATCTCCCAGAAATATCCCTTTTGGTCCATCTTTGCTGGAATCATCAGATTCCCAAAACTTTTTACCCGGCAACAGCTGCTGCAATTAAAAAAAAAACAAACAACAAAACAGAAAAAAAAGAAAAAAAGAACAAAACAAAGCAAAGCATGATTAAAATAAGTATAAAATGCAAACAGAAACCATAAGCATCTCCCTTCTATCAGGCATCAATCATTAAACACAACTGATATAATCCAAATATTGATATACTCCGGGGTGGAAGCTGAGGGAACAATTCCATCTCCCCACTCCTGATTTTCCTCCCAGCTCCAGGAACCCCACACACGTCAGGCACTCACACAGCTGACACCCTCCAGCCTCTCTGCACTCGCCAGGGAAGGGAAAGGAGGAGGCAAAGATCGTGATCCAAATGTTCTCCTGAGCCCACCTGGGAGCTCCCAGCACCAACTCCTGCCTCCCCATCCCAGCTGCTGCTGGAGGGACAGAGAAGCTCAGGAGATGGATGGAGGGATGGCAGGAGCTCCCAGCTCTCCTGCTCCAGGGGCTGCTTGGGAACCGATGGGAGGGAGCGGCTCTGGGCCAGCAGCGGCCACGTGCGGGGACTGCACGAGCGGGAGAAGCTCCCTGGGAACGGGACGGAGCCAGCCCGGGGCTGGGAGAGCCCAGGGGTGACTGCTCTGGAGGCTGAGATGGCAGAGAGAACAATTCCCGTTCATTTGGGGGTTTTGGGAACAGCTTCAGCAGGAAACACCTCCCAGTGGCATCTCCAAGGGGATAATACTCCAGTAAATCCTCTGGGTGGGATGGATGGAATTCACAGGGGGAACCACAGCACATCCACAGCAAATTAACCCAGAAATGAGCCTTGCCTCACGTTGGGATAACACTCAAGGAACTGAAGATGAAAAGTACTCGAATCTGCCTGGAATTACCATGGAACAAACAGGAATCATCAGATCCGGGGATCCCTCCTCGCTGTCAGGAGTGGGGCTAAGTCCTGATCAATATCAGCTTCAACACCCTGATACCAACTTCAATATCTTGATTTGATATCAACTTCAATACCCTGATTGAGATCAAATTCAATATCCTGGCTGATACCAACTCCTGCTGTAACTCCAGCAGCAGATGTGCGAATTTAAGGCTGAACCTGAGGAGTCCATCAGCTGCTGGGGAAGCAGGAGTAACTGATTTCACAGCTCTCAGGGCTGCTTTAAAGCACAATCAGAACAGTTGTGCTCTCCATTTCCTCCCCAACTCTACAAAGATCTGTTTGTTTACAAAATCAATCACTTTTCAGGCTGATTTCAGACAGGATTTCTCCTCGCACCCTCAACACGGCGTAGGCTGCTCGAGATTCTCCCACTGCAGGATGAAAGCAGGGACCTTGCACCGTGCTCCCCTTTATGCAATCCCAAAATAACTCCAAATGGAAGGACAGGAGACTCCCATGAGCAACAATCATTTCCAAATGCAGATGAACCTGTTCCTCCATCTGCACCGGCAGGGAGGTGAAAGCCAAGCCACCCCTCTCCAGGATTTATAAACATAAACACACATCAGGTGTCTTGCAAATTTTTTTTAAGCTTCTGTCATTCCCATATTTCTTCAAATGCAGATTTTTTTCCTGCTGCTGCTGCCACAGTGCAGAAATAACAACTCTCCTCGTGGCACTGCAAGGAGTTTTGAACAGAAAGCAGCACAAACTGATTGAATTCTAGCTGCAATTAAACACTTCCCATTTCCTCTGACAACACCTCAAAACGCAGGACACAAAGTGTTCTGCAGCCACAGCTCCAACCACAGAATCCTGGAATGGTTTGGGTTGGAAAGGACCTTAAACCCACCCAGTGCCACCCCTGCCATGGCAAGGACACCTCCCACTGTGCCAGGCTGCTCCAGCCCCAATGTCCAGCCTGGCCTTGGGCACTGCCAGGGATCCAGGGGCAGCCACAGCTGCTCTGGCAATTCCATGCCAGCCCCTGCCCACCCTCACAATAGAAATAAAGGATGGGAGGGGTATGGGCTTGCAGGACAGAGACAGGAAAGATGGAGCAGAACAGAACATTAAAAATTCCAAAATTTTCTTTTCAAGGATAAAGGAGAGGGATTCTTAAAAGGGATTCAGGGCCAGGACCCAGGCAATGGCTTCCCAGTGCCAGAGGGCAGGGCTGGATGGGATCTGGGGAAGGAATTGTTCCCTGGCAGGGTGGGCAGGGGCTGGCATGGAATTGCCAGAGCAGCTGGGGCTGCCCCTGGATCCCTGGCAGTGCCCAAGGCCAGGCTGGACATTGGGGCTGGGAGCAGCCTGGCACAGTGGGAGGTGTCCCTGGGGTGGCACTGGATGAGCTTTGGGGTCCCTTCCCACCCAAACCACTCTGGGGTTCTCTCAGACCTGCAGCAGCTGCAGCACACCCGGCTCTGTTACAGCACTTCCCTGCTGGAGAGGGATCTGAAGCTCTTCAGCCCTTCCCTGTTTTCTGCTGCTCTACCCCTTTCCTAAGGAAAACCAAACCTTTACCAACAGGATCCTGCAGAACTGCACCCCAAAACCTTCTGGATTTTGCAGTGAATCACAGCCAAGTGTCACAAAACATTTTCAGTCTCACTGTCTCCTGCACACCCTCCTGCTCCCGCACAAACCACCCCAGCTCTGTCCCCTCCAGTTTCATCTTCCCCCTCCTGTTTAATCTTTCCCCACCAGAAGCATCAAATTTCCACCTGGAAGTTCTGTCCCAACAGCAGAAACAAACAGAAGAGAGATGTTTACCTCACATGGAGATTCCAGATCTATTCACAGCTATCAGGGAAACCCCAAAGCCAATATTAACAGAGGCTAACGGGGGGCTTTGTTCTGTCAAGTGCTGCTCCAAGCAGTACAGAGGGTTAGCAGGCAGCAAGCATCTGCACTGAATTATGCAACAGGCTGCCAAGACAATGGATTTTTCCTCAGGGAAAGTTGTCAGTTGCAATGGAGAGGAAAAAAAAGGTGCTTTAAGTGACTCTCATCCAGTTCTGCAGGTTGGAAATTTAAAAAGAACAAGCAGCGGTTTAGAACGAGAATCGTTTATTCATTCCCTGGTTTTTATTAAAATTGACCCTATCCAGTATGAAAATAATCCTGCTAAGCCCTCTTACAGAGGACTTACGAGTTAGGCCAATATTCAATTTAGCAGAGCAGGGAGGAGGGGAGGACTTGCACATCATCAACAAAAGCAGTTCTTCCAGCAGCCAGGGCACAGAGATCCCACTGAGATGGGATTATGAATTAGACAAATTAAGAAAACTGATCGCCCTCAGACAAGGCAAATATTAAGATAAAAGCAGCCATCTGTGCAGTGCAGAAGTGGGTTTCTCTGCAGCAACAGGTAGGGAAGGCAGAGCGGGTATTTACAGGTCCGGCTCAGCTTTACAAGGCCGGAGATGTTATCGGCCCTCGGGAGCAAGGAGGGCAGGGAGGGGAGCACGGCCAGCCCTGCCCCCCCCGGGGTCCCACAGCTCACAGCTCCGGGCACAGAACAAAGGGAGGAGAGCACTGGCAATGGCTGACCATTCCCTGTGCTCCCCTTCAGGTCTGCTCCCGGCCCCTGAGCCTTCCTGATGTGCCAGGGGAGCTGCTGTGGCAGCATCACCACCCCGGCCCCACTGCTCCCATCTCCATCCTGGCCCCTCTCCCTCCCATCCCCACCCCACTGCTCCCATCTCCATCCTGGCCCCTCTCCCTCCCATCCCCACCCCACTGCTCCCATCTCCATCCTGGTCCCTCTCCTTCCCATCCCGGCCCCACTGCTCCCATCACCACCCCGACCCCACTGCTCCCATCACCACCCCGACCCCACTGCTCCCATCTCCATCCTGGCCCCATTGCTCCCATCTCCATCCTGGTCCCTCTCCCTCCCATCCCGGCCCCACTGCTCCCATCACCACCCCGGCCCCACTGCTCCCATCTCCATCCTGGCCCCTCTCCTTCCCATCCTGGCCCCACTGCTCCCATCACCACCCCGGCCCCACTGCTCCCATCTCCATCCTGGCCCCTCTCCTTCCCATCCTGGCCCCACTGCTCCCATCACCACCCCGGCCCCACTGCTCCCATCTCCATCCTGGCCCCTCTCCTTCCCATCCTGGCCCCACTGCTCCCATCTCCACCCTGACCCCACTGCTCCCATCTCCATCCTGGCCCCATTGCTCCCATCTCCATCCTGGTCCCTCTCCCTCCCATCCCGGCCCCACTGCTCCCATCTCCATCCTGGCCCCATTGCTCCCATCTCCAACCCTGCCAGCACCTGGGAAACTGAAAAACTCGACCCAAACATTATTCCCAACTGCCAACACTCCTCAGCTGCCAATGAATCATGAATTTATGGGAACACGGCACAGGCACCAGTGGCATGGAAAGCAGAGGCACAGGGGTTTCGTTTGGGGTGTTTTTTTTCTTCATTTTTGTCTGGTTTGTGGTTGTTTTCTTTAAACCAGGTACAGAAGTGCCCAGCCCCAGTGTCACAACCACTCTGAGCTGTCCCTCTGCAGCGGCTTCTCCAGGACAATGGGGCATAACCATGGACATGGGCACAGAACCATGGAACATCCTGAGCTGGAAGGACCCACAGGGATCATGGATTCCAGCCCCAGGCCCTGCCCAGACACCCCAAATCCCACCCCGGGCATCCCTGGCAGTGCTGCCTAAACGCTCCTGGAGCTCTGGCAGCCTCGGGGCCGTGCCCATTCCCTGGGGAGCCTGGGCAGTGCCCAGCAGCCTCTGGGGGAAGAACCTTTCCCTGCTCTCCAGCCTGAGCCTGCCCTGGCCCAGCTCCAGCCGCTCCCTGGGTGCTGTCCCTGGCCCAGGAGCAGAGATCGGAGCTGCCTCTCCAGGTTCTGATGTCCCAGAGTTCCCCTACAACGATCCTCAGGGGCTGCAGGAATTTCACTGCCCACACTCAGTGACCCCAGCACTGCCACCTGCAAGGGCAGCAGCCCAGCAGTAATTAAACACTTTCAGTTAAATGCATAATATTTCTTACCAGCATTTCTTTCCCAGAGCAGGGTGCCACTCCCTGCTACCCCCAATATTCCATGTTTGAAGTTAAGCACCTCCAGTTGCCTCATGGCTCTGTGTCCCCATCCTCCTCCCACCCCCTGGATTAAGTTTCAGGCAGTAACTCGCCCAGCTGCTCTGACTCCAGACACAGACTGAGCACAACCTACGCTGAATCCAGAGTCCCAAAGGCCTCTGAGGGGCTGGGGACAGACCCAAGCGCACCTCACAGCCCCCCTGTGCCGCCCATCATCCCCAAAGACACCGCACAGACGCTCCCTGCTGCGGAGCTACGGATCCAAGGGACTGCAGCATGGAAAAGCAGACACCCAGCTCCCCATCCTGAGGCTGGGGGGCAAAGGGAGCTCACAGGGCTTGTGTTAAACCAAAGGTAAGGGTCAGGGCTGGGGGATCAAGGCCTTAAGGAGGCACAAGCAGCAGGGCCACACGTGCTGGGCTCAGCTCCAGCACCAAAATCCCACATGGAACTGCTGGACAAAGCTCCAAGGTGAGCTCCTGCATCCCAGAGAACAGCCTGGACAAGGTGCTGGAACAGAGGGACAACACCGCCTGCCCTCAGAGCTGCACTGCTGACCACGGCCACTACCAACAGCACGAAGCTTGCACAGTTTCAAGTGGAGAAAAAGGGGATCTGGGGCTCTTTTCAAGCTCCCACTCAAGAAAATACCACACTTCCACTCGCTGGAAATTCGGGAATACGCGGCTGGGTGTCTGAGGATGGAAACAGCCATAGGAGAGATGAAAGTTGTGGAGGTTTTTTAAGTATTCTTAGTTTTCCCAGATAAGGATATCTGCTGATCTCCAAGTGTTATCTGCATTCTGAGGCACAAGAGATAAGAGATGTAACTGTTTGACAGTGCCCTTTAAAAACTGCTCTGATGTCTTCACAAACTCCTTCAATCACTGAAATTACGATGGTGCTTAACAAGAAGCAAGAAAACAAGAAGACAAAAGACACAATAAATGCAGAAATGCTCTTCCTCATCTTTTTCCTCCAGGTTTTTCACTATCAACTCCAAGAACAAGACTACTGACACTCCCTGCAGGTATAGAAATACAAATCAGATTTGCTCTTTTCCTCATTTACTTCATCTTTCTCCTTTATTTCAGACTTTCTGATTTTCTCCATGAATTTCCTTATTATTCCAGGAGCAGGAGAAGGGGAGGAAACCACCAGTGCCTTGTTAGGGCATCTAAACTGCACAAAATCCACGTGAGGAACATGGTCCTGAAAGCCAACACAGATCCTGTGGGATCTCCTGAAATCAGCCTTGGAGAGAGAGAAAATTCAATGGATAAAGAATGGAAACTGTGAGGCTGAGGGAGAAAAACCCCAAGAGAAACAAGAAATAGTGGTTTAGCTGAAAGAGAAGGGTGAAATGCAACCTTTCCTGGAAAAACACACTCATTCCAGCATGTGGAAAAGCCCAGTGACAAAAAGATGCCATTGCTAAAACTTTCTGCATCACGGTTAAAAGAAGAGGGGAAAAAAATGAGTCATCAGTGGAAGGCAAAGCTCCAAAACACCACCCAAACTCACTCCTCTCCGAAATGCCTAAATAAACCAAAAGCTGGGGGAACTCAGCATTTTTAGGAATTCCTTCAGCCATTTCAGCTGCGTGACCTCGTGTCACGATCAGCACAGCGACGCGGTGCTCGCTGTGAACCTGTGCTCCCTCCATCCCAGAGTGAGCCTCCTGCCCAAATGAGGTGTCACAAAATCATCTCCTCAGAACATTCCCACCCCCAGCATTCCACAGGCAAGCTGCACATGGAGGCACAGCAGCTGCTTTGCAGCAGCTTCAGGCAGGTTGTTAATGTCGGGTTTGCTCCTCTGAAAATCGTTCTCACCTCCTCTTAGTCTTGGGGTAAATTAATCCAACCTGCAGAAACGGATTTTCCTCTCGAGTCAAATCAACATCCAACCCTGGATTATGGTTTTCCACGAAAGGAAGAGGGAAAGAAAGGGGGAGAAGGAAAAGAGGGAAGGAATAGGGGAAGGACGAGGTCTTTGACCTGAGAGAGGGCACCTCCCTATGAATCCCACCACGCCACAGTCCTGGTTTGCTCTTCTCTCCAGAACAGCAACTTCAGGGTTCCAGGGATTTTTATTTTTGCACTGGGTACCAGACAGGATGGACTAAACACAGGGGAAATAAACTGGTCTGAACCTGAGAGGAACACAGCAAGGAAGGCTCTCCAAAACTCCACACCTGCACCAAGCTGAGCTGCCACACATTAACATCCTCCTACCAGACAGGATTTTCTCCTCTGTCCCTCCACAAGGCACTCACTAAAGCCAAAAGGAACCAGGCAAGGCAAAGAAGCCATTCCAGGAACCTACAGGAACAAGCTATTCTTTCAAGTCTCTCTAAGAATACAAGAATTCTCTTTTTTTCCAAGAAAACCAGTGGGCATTTCCCAGACCCAGACCTGCCACCTCCTTGCTGTGCTGAGAGATTAACCAGCTCTGCCCGGGGCTCTGTGAAGCTCCAGCTGCAGGGCCCTGTCTCCAGCCTCTGCCCTGCCCTTATCAGCGCTGCAGCCCTGGCTCACACAGCCCCGCTACCCAGACGTTCCTCACGGCCCTGGCCCTCCCGCAGGAGCCAAGAGAGTGGCCAGCAGTGGAACCAGGGCAGCAGGCAGTGCCAGCCAGGCAGCCCCACAGCGTGACGGGCTCTGAGCTCCGTGAATCCCAAAATAAACCTGCTCCAGGGATTGGAACACTTGTCCCCAGCCCCATTTCGAGCTGCTGCTGTGCAGCCACTCTCTCCTGTTGGATGAGCCGACAGGGGGGGGTTTGGCTGCTCCTCCCTCTGAGATGGATTCCAGCCGGGCAGGTTTGGGGTTTGATCCACCACACACACACACACACAGCCACACACAGCCACACTTCCCAGGCAGAACGGAGAACCCCCAGCATCACAGTCAGCCCAGCAGCCTCAAAAAACTGGTATTTCACTTCCTCCCCCTCCCAAAATATGGATTTTTTTTTTTTTTCCTCCAGGCCTCTCACTTACCTCTCCCATAGCCCGTCCCTCCAGAGCCAGCGCTTGGAAATCGTGATTCAGTTCATCCATGGAACGCACCTATTTATAGATGGGGGAGAAAAAGCCGTGAGGAAATGCTTTTATCTGCTGTTATTTTTATTACAATCAGAGTTTATAGCCATTTTTCTGATCCAGACTCAGAGCTACATTCCACATTACAGCCTGTAACAGGGTTATGGAGCTCCAGAGGATGACTTACCTTTAACACTCCCAGCAGTTACAACATTTATATACTTTTATTATTATCTACACACACATATTATTATCCCAAGATTTATTTAGATGTGTTAGATTTACACATGCACAAGAAAGAACAACCGGCAATTACTTTTAAGACACACAAAGCCTAACACAACTGTCTCTGCTCGTATTTCACAGAGGTTTCAGGTGACGGAGTCAAGGCATGAGGAGCCAGCATCATTTGAGCTGGGAATCAAGGAAAGTCTCCTGGACAAACCTGGCAGATTTACATTCAGGTTACAGCGACACGAAGGAGAAAAACACAACGGTTTGATTTGATGAAAATTGAGTTACTTAGAGCAGAAAAATAAAGCAGGAACTTGAAACTGTTGGATAAATAAGTAGATAAAACCATAGGACATTCTGAGCTGGGAGGGATCCACCAGGATCATCAATCCCAGCCCCAGGCCCTGCCCAGACACCCCAAATCCCACCCCGGGCATCCCTGGCAGCGCTGCCCAAACGCTCCTGGAGCTCTGGCAGCCTCGGGGCCGTGCCCATTCCCTGGGGAGCCTGGGCAGTGCCCAGCAGCCTCTGGGGGAAGAACCTTTCCCTGCTCTCCAGCCTGAGCCTGCCCTGGCCCAGCTCCAGCCGCTCCCTGGCTGCTGCCCCTGGCCCAGGAGCAGAGATGGGTGCCTGACGTGGATTGGATACGCTGAGAATGCAGGAAAACCCTTCTCCTGCTTTTCACTCCCATATCTCAGCCGCTGAGCACACAAGAGGAAGCAAATTAGAAAAGAAAGCCCAACTGTGGCCTTGAGGCCAAAGCCCAGCAGCTGAGCCACGTGCTGGGAGCAGCTGACTGCCCTCCCCAGCCCCACACCGGTGACCCAGCAGCCACAAACACCCTGCACAAGGCAGGAACTACTCCCCTCCTACTCAGTGTTTACACACTCCCTGCAGCCCAGCAGGGCTGAGCACCTCTCTGCTGAGCAGGGAGGAGTTGATAAAGCACTTTTAAGTGAGTAATGCCCACACTGGTGCAGGCTCCTTGCAGGATGCTGCAGGTCTGCACGCAGGGTTTAGTCCTGGCTCTGCACAGAGCCTTGCCAGGCCGAGGGAAGGAGCTCAGCAATGCCTGATGGGTGATTTACACGACAAAAATACCCCAAAAACTGCTTTAGATGCCCATGGCCCACCAGTGACCAGCACTGTAATGCTATACCACCATCACGGACCTTAACCCTGGCTTCTGATGCTCCAGCACCACTTCCAGCAGGACCAAGACCTTGGGATTACCTTTTATTTCTATTCTAAACCAGTATTCTATAGATCTCAACTGAGACAGTGTTCTGGGGATCTCATCTAAGAATGAGATGGAGGAAAGCACCACATTAACCTCCAGAAATCCCCTCCAGTTTAACTCTTCTACTACTCTGTGGCCATCATACTTTGCAAAGATTAGTAATACATTATTGAACTATTTAATAGATATTTACGTAATTTTCAAATACTGTGGGGTCACCAGAATCCCAGCTTAAAATTCACCCAGAATCCCAGCTTAAAAATCAGGTGTCCTCTTGTTTCTGTATCTCAGCTCAGTTATTTTCAGTTCTGCCACCGCCTTGCCACCTTTTGCAGTGACATTTGTCACACGGGCCACCGACACCGAGTGAAAACAGGGCTGCACTTCCCAAATTTGCAGCCCCATGGACTTTCCTGCCCTGCCAGCTCCATCCCTGCTCGCAGCTGGCACAGCTCAGATGCCTGGTGCCACACAAATGTCACCAAGACCAAATTCTTCCGTGGAGCACTTGGAGCTGAACTCATGGAAAGCGCTGCAACCCCCAGATGTGCCAAACCACAAAAGCTGGCAGAGAGCAAATTATTATTTCCATGAGACGTCTGTGGAATGGAGAAGTTGCAGAGAGAGATTCAGTAGGTGATGCAAACCCATCGCTGCTGAAGTGATGGCCCAGCAAACCACAAAAGCCACCGCAAAGGCTGCTCGGAGTGTGTCCAGCAGCTTCCCCAAAACAGACATCTCCCGGGGGTGGGTGCTGAGCCATGGAAACCTCAAAACAAAGCTGCTACAAGGATCCAAGCAGTGCATTCCCAGCAAAATCCGAAAGGACATTAAGTGACGTTTGTATTCGGTTTGGTCCACATGGAATCACAGAACGGTTTGGGTGGGAAGGGACCTTAAAGCTCATCCAGGGACACCTCCCACTGTGCCAGGCTGCTCCAAGCCCCGTCCAGCCCGGCCTTGGGCACTGCCAGGGATCCAGGGGCAGCCCCAGCTTCCGTGGGCACCCTGTGCCAGGGCCTGCCCACCCTCCCAGGGAACAACTGCTCCCGTATATCCAGTGTAACCCACTCTCTGTCAGCTGGAAGCCATCTCCTCCCGTCACCCCTCAGTCCCTCTCCATCCTTCCCTTCAGGCACTGCAAGGCCACAATGAGATCACCCCAGAGCCTTCTCTTTTGCAGGCTGAACAATCCCAGCTCTCTAAGCAGAGGTGCTCCAGCCCTGCAGGTGACTTGGTGGCTCCTCCGGACTCGCTCCAACAGGACAATGACACAGAGGAGCAACACGCTGCCTCCATCCCCTTCCTGAAGATCCTTTACCCCAGCCACTGAGAAAAGCAGAAAAGAAAAACTGCCTTCTCTATCAGCTATCAGAGGTGAGGTAACGGAAGAAATTACTAATTGACACATAATTCAGTCACATCGCTCATCATCTCTCTTCCAACAACCCTAACAAATATGGATAAAAGTATTTTCTACATCAGGTCCTTGTGCCTGATTTTGGGCACTCTGTGCTCAAACATGTAAACACTCTCAGTCACACAGTTCCTTTATCTTCACTGATGATTGGATCTATTTATTTGATTTTCAAAGACTGCACCCAAAAGATCCTTTTCCCATTTCTCAACTCCTGAAACGTTAAATAGCAACACATTTTCACCTTACTGCACACAAACATCCCAGGGCTCCTGCATTTCCCCTTCAGGAAGGACAAAGGGTCTGAAACAGCAGAACACAAAGCCAAAGCCATGACTCCAACACCTCTGGATTCCAGAAGTCAGGGATTCCTAAACAATGGAGATGATGTTCCACCTCATCAGGATCTGTTCTTGTTAAGGATCCCTGAGCTCTGAGGAGCACAGAGCAGAGTCAGGATGGTGTAAACACGAGAAACAAGGAGCTCCACAGAGAGAGAACTTCTCCCCAGATGAGCACTGACGCCGATGAGATTTGATCACCAGAAAATGTGGTTCACCACTGAACCAGAGATTTGAAAGAAATCCAGAAGACAACGCCAAGATCAATGGGCTGCACGGGGAAGCGATGCCCTGACACCCGGCTACGACGTGGCACCCTGGCTCCTTGGAGGGAGACGGGAGCTCCACAAACCTCAGCAATCAGGAATGGCACTAAGAGAGGGCAGGGGGAGTCCCAATGGCTTCAGAAGTGATCCAACCAAAGCTGACTCCTGCGCTCAGCCAGCAGCACCCCGAGGCTGCACCCCCGTTCCAGCCTATTCCAGGCAGGCCGTGCCTCTGGAAAGGGATGCACGGTGCACATCCTCACAGGAACCAACTCCTGCCTTCCTGGAAGGGAATTCCTCATTTCTGACCACACAGAACTCCAGCCAGCTCCCTCTGAAACCCCACCTCACCAAACGAAGGCTCTGGACATGAGCACCACGCTCCTGACCAAGCTCCAAAGCAGCTTCATTGCACAAGAACATCCCTCCCCTTGCCATGAAACGCGTGGATGCACTCAGGAATTATGTAAATCTCATTCAAGAAGAGCAATTTCCACACGCTAATACAGGAATGTGTGTCACTGTAACACACTGCAGCTCCAGCCACTCCACTGACTCAGAAATCACTCCCTGCCTCCCCGGTGGGAGCGCACATCCCAAAGTGGGATTCGCTACCAGCGAGAAACTGGAGCAAAACCACCGGATCACTGCACTGCCTGAGGCTGGGGAGGATTCAGCCTCTGCTCTTCAACAGTTCTCACCTGTGCTGAAAAACATGGGAGAAAGCCAGACACAGCTGGATTCCCACTGCACACCCAACAGACACAGCTGGATTCCTCATTCACACCCCTGAGGCACAGCTGGATTCCTCACTGCACACTCCTCTCTGTCAGACCTCTAAATCTCATTCATTCTCCCAAATCATGGAATCACTGAGGGTGGAAAAGACCTCCCAGAGCATCAAATCCAAGCTGTGCCCCATCCCCACCGTGTCCCCAGCCCAGAGCACTCAGTGCCATGCCCAGCCCTTCCTTGGGCACCTCCAGGGCTGGGCACTCCAAACCTCCCTGGGCAGCCCCTGCCAATCCCTGAGCACCCTTTCCATGGGGAAATTCCTGCTGCTGCCCACCCTGAGCCTGCCCTGGCCCAGCCTGAGGCCGTTCCCTCTCCTCCTGTCCCTGTTCCCTGCCAGCACAGCCCGACCCCCCCGGCTGCCCCCTCCTGTCAGGGACTTGTGCAGAGCCACAAGGGCCCCCCTGAACCTCCTTTGCTCCAGGCTGAGCCCCTTTCCCAGCTCCCTCAGGAATTCTCCAGCCCCTTCCCAGCTCCCTCAGCCGCTCCTGGGGCTCCAGCCCCTTCCCTGGACTCGCTCCAGCCCCTCTGAGTCTCTCTTGTCACGAGGTGCCCCAGCAGTGCCAGCACAGGGACAGTCACTGCCCTGCTCCTGTTGGTCACACTGCTGCTGACACAGCCCAGGTGCCAGCGGCCTCTGGCACACCTGGGCACACCTGGGCTCATGTTCAGACTGTGACCAGCACCTCCTCACCCATTCCCAGCTTTCCAGGCTCTGCCCCAGCCTGGAGCTGCTGGGGTTGTGGTGACCCACAGGCAGGACGTGGCATTTCACCCTGTGGATCCTCCCAACCCCCTTGGCCTCACACTGCGGCTCCAGAGGCCTTTCCCAATTCCAACGGCAGACACCCAATCCTATTCCAGGAGGACAAAAACCATGGAATGCTTTCAGCTCTCCTGTACTTTCAGCTCTTTCTGTACTGCAGAAACTGCAAACCTGTTTCTCACACACGGCAGAGGAGCCTCTCAGCAGCTCTGACCCAAACACGTTCACAGGGATTTTCCAGCCCCTCAAGCAGCTCAGTCTCGTCAGGCAGCCACCCTACACAGGACAACTGCACTTTATCTCTTTTTAAATAAGATCAGACAGCCTCAGCACCACAAAACTCAGTGATAACAACTCAGAAGCAAATGCCTTCATTGTCCCAAAGCTACCCCGACACCAGTCCTTGTCCCTGTCTGGAACACTTCTGAACAGATACAGCTGTACCAGACAGGGACAGAGCACAACTGCAGCAGGTGAGGATGTTCTGTGTGCTGGCACCATGTGCCACTGGGCCTTCTGCTCACCCCACAAACCCAGGCAAGACACTTTTCCCTGCCTGTGAGCCCCCCATAACACACCCTGACACAGATTTAAGTTTTCCAAGCTGTCTCACAAAGAAGAGCAAAGACTCAGATGCTCATCACAGACATCACCAAAGGTCCAAGGTCCGGATCACCCTGGAGAGTGACAGTGGAGGGAACAACCCCCACACAGGGACTGGGACCAACCCCCTCCTGCTCCAGCTCTAACACAGCACCCCAAAACAGGCTCTGGTGCAACACAGCAAAGGATGAGCACCAAAGGGCCCTCGGAGCTGCTGCAGGGCTGGAGCCCCTCTGGAGCCAGGCTGGGAGAGCTGGGGGTGCTCAGCTGGAGAGGAGAAGGCTCCAGGGAGAGCTGCGAGCCCCTTGCAGGGCCTAAAGGGGCTCCAGGAGAGCTGCAGAGGGACTGGGGACAAGGGATTCAGGGCCAGGAGCCAGGCAATGGCTTCCCAGTGCCAGAGGGCAGGGCTGGGTGGGATCTTGGGCAGGAATTGTTCCCTGGCAGGGTGGGCAGGGGCTGGCATGGAATTGCCAGAGCAGCTGGGGCTGCCCCTGGATCCCTGGCAGTGCCCAAGGCCAGGCTGGACATTGGGGCTGGAGCAGCCTGGCACAGTGGGAGGTGTCCCTGGCTGGACAGGGGTGAAATGAGATGAGCTTTAAGTTCCCTTCCAACCCAAAGCACCTGAGATCCCACAAAAGCACAGAACTCCAGGATTCCACGATCCCCCAAAGCTGCAGCAGCACCAAGGCCCAGGGGAAGCAGCACCAAGGCCCAGGGGAAGCAGCACCAAGGCGCAGCTCCCGACAGCAGCCAGGGCCCTGCTGGTTCATTTGATGCCAGCAAACAGCCAGGCCCAGGGGGAATGGCACCTGTCAGAAGGGATTGTGCACTCAGTGAAATTAACTGCAACCAGGGCCCCAAACTGTCCTTCTGATTGCTAAACAGGGAGCTGAAGGCCTGACAAATTAGCAGGAGAACAACAGGGAATTTACCTTGCAGATTTCCAGGACCGTATTTTTTATTCTAGAATAATCCAAGGGGGTTTTTCATGCCCTGAGAGCCACCAGCGAAGCAGCTGAATTGTAATTTTAGGTGAATATTAATGTCAACAATCTGTGGTAATACTGCACCTTATAATAAGCAAATATGGTTGCTAAAATGACCTTTACATATAAATTCCAAGTGCAAGGCTGTACCACATTTCAAGTATCCCAGGGGATTGTACACCGGTCTTTTATATATTAAGGAATCCTCATTTACGTAGAATTTACATTCACCTGCACAGACAAGCAGCAAAACTATCCAAGGCTAAATTTCACTCTCAACCCCAAAGGATTCTTTTTCTTCCTCCTTATACAAGTGATGTTTCCCAGGAAGCAAAAGGCAAGTGGAATTAAACAAAGAAATAAAACAATCAGGCATACAGGAGGGGAAAAAAACCCCAGAAAACTATCCAGAAATTCCTTTGGAGTAACAGAAGCTAAAAAATAACCAGCTAAGAAATATTCCAGTGATGGTCTAAACTAAATTGTCTCTAAACGTGCACCATGAAGCCAGATTTATGATTTTTTATTTTCTGATGTTGAACATAAAATAGATCAAATGCCTGCATTTAGTGGGGGTAACAGTGACTCAAGAGGGGTTAAATTCTCTGCTTCTTTAGCAAATTCTGTTAGAGGGGAACCAAACCAAACCCCTGCCAGCCCCAGCTCTCCAGGTTCCCACTCCCTCATTCCCTGCTCCTCACGTGGCCCCGTTTCCAAGGCTGCCTTTCCCTTTTCCCAGCCCTTCCTCACCCCAGGATCCATTTCCCTCCCTCACACTGGAGCATTTGTTCTCCCCCAGTTCCCCTCCAGGCCAGGAGGGATCTGCTCCCACCGAGGCAGGACACAGGACGGGCCCTGCAAAGCCAGCAATTCCTGAAGCTGGAACACGTAAATGGATGATTTCAATATTCCTTTGATCTCCAGTAAATGACAGGGCCCAGTGCTGCCCGCAGCCCTGCAAACCAACTCCAGGGAATCCCACAGAAACCTCCACAAGGAATTCTGGGCCAAGCACCCTGAGCTCGCCGTTGCCATCCTGGCAAGCAAAAGCACGGCAAGGGATGGGTGCTGGGACCACGAATCCACGGGAAGGGCTCATTCCTGCTGCTGGCTGAGCTCTTGGAGAGCCTGGAGGAGATCACAGGATCTCAGCTCTGCACAAGGCTGCAGGTCCCACCCTGCTGGGGACCTCTTGTTTTGCTCCTCCCCTGCTGCAGAGAAATGTGGGAAATTGTATTACTGTTACATGTCTCAGGACAGAGAAATGTCCTGATTCCTCAGCTCTAAGATGCCAGAATTCCAGACGGGTTTAGGGTGGAAAGGACCCTAAAAGCCCATCTTGTTGCAGGGACACCTTCCACTAAGCCAGGTTGCTCCAAGCTCTTTCCACCCTGGCCTTGAAGATCCAACAGCACTTGTTTTGTTTCTGTGACAAAACAGGAGAGGAAAGATTCCAAGTTCTCCCTGTTTGTACACTCCAGGTGCTTATCCAGAGCACCTCCAAAGGGGGATTATTCCTTGGATATTTATTTTTAACTCCTGGGTACTCTGCAAGTGTGAACGCAACATTTCCATCCATTTGCCCTCCACGCTTTAAGTCTTGCTCAATTTGCAATAAAAGAAAAGCAACAAAAAACTCAAACCAAACATTTCTCTAGTAAAACATCCCTCAAAAAAAAAAAGTCAACATGACTACAAAAACACCAGAATTGAGACAGGAAGAACCAAAACCAAGAAACATCCTTAGAATGGAGAGGAGAAAACCAAAAACTACAGCTGAATACTTTGATTCACATACTCACAATTGTTAAAAGCTCTTGAAATGAACTAAAGGTTTACAAATTTCAGATGGAAACAAATCCTCCTTCAGCTGGGGGAGGCTGCTTGAGTTTGCCTTGTTTGAACAGCTCACACAGAAGGTTACTTCAAAAAATACCAGCTCTGAGGGCATTCACAGACACATTTATAGCATCCAGGAGAGGGGAAATGCATTCCCCAGCTGACAGCAAGGAAAGCATCACACACTCCACAACAGGTCTGCCACTACCAGCCAGACCCAGGGTTAAAATACGTTGTTCCATCAACTGATTACTGCACTATTTTTAGTCTTCTCCCATAACAATAGTGGGTAAAGAAAGAATGTGAAGTCACAAGTATTAGACAGGATTAGGTGGTTTAACTACTATTTTTGTAGTAAAGGATTCATGGTTAGAATTGCTACTACCATTAGCTCTGGAAGCAAAAAGCCACTGAAATTGCAGATTGGCTAATGCTATCCCTGGCACTGGGCCAGGCTGATTAATGATTCAGGGGACAGAAATAACTGCAGGAAAGGCAGCCTTGCAGAGGGGCTCTCCTTCGTTAGCTAATTATGTTTTTCCTCCCATTTTATCCACCCAGGGAAGCGCTTCATTAACGCGGAATTTAGGTTACCCTGCCATGTCTCAGGCACATATTGGGGAGCAGGATTCAAAAACACGGGATTAGCTAAGAAACAACCTTCATTTTGTACTGCTGGAGCTGGCAATACTTCGGGAAAAGCATCTTCTGCATCCCAGGTGCGTGCCTGGATCAGCAGGTTTGTGCAAGCGCGCGGGGCCACGCTAAGATCTGACCACAGGGGGCTTTTCCTTTCACTCCCAGCCCTACTCTGACCCTTCCCAGGTTTAAATGCAGAGGGAAAAGATGTGGGAAAGGGATGCAGCAATGTTTAATGTTTAAGGTGCCAAGGCACCTCTGTCAGAACAGATGTGAGCGGCCTCGTGCCACACCGAGAGCTCCGCAAGGGCCGAGTTTCACCCCAGAATCAAAGTCTGAACAGGACAAGAACCACGGCCAGATGTTCCCAATAAAAACAACCGCCCTGGAACAGAAGTTATCCCTAACAAAGGCTGGGGTAACAGGAGAGCTGAGAGCAGCTCCCTGCCGGGAGGGAGCAGCATCACATGGCAGCCGCACAAAGGAGCGGCTGTTCAGCCTGACATCAGCACCCAGGGAAAACAGCTTGGGAATCGTCCCTGATACACCTAAGAGGGAGTTCTCAGAGCCAGGCAAGCCAGAGACAATGCTCTGCACCAGCTCTTTAGTGCAATGCTCTGGAACAGAGGAGATTTCTGATCAGTGGCCGAAATGATCTGTGAGGAAGAGGCAGCTGGGCATGGGACTGGGTGGCTGGGGATGGACTGCAAAGCTTCACCCGCTCACCAAAATGCTCCCAGGATCACAACCTGCTCTGCAGAAGCACAGGGAGGTCACAGCAACTCAGCAAACCACAAACGAGCTGCGAAGGGGAGAGCAAAGCTGGGGAGAGGGGAGGAGAAAACAAGCAGGACAAGTTCTGTAATAAACCTCTTTTCAAAGCACACCTGTACAAGATATTCACTGAAATACCTGAAGTCTTCTGGAAGCACTGAAACTTGTAAATTCAGCAGTGTGAAAGTGGCTTTGCTCCTCCTGAGTGAGCACCATGACAAGGAAGCAGAGCACAAGAGCAACACCCACGGAGAAATCCCAACAGCAGCACATGAGGTCACCTGGGCAATCCCAACTGGACAATCTTATCTGCAGCTGCCCATCAGAACAGTAAAGTCCATGATGGATTTGGAGGAAATAGAGTCTCAAAGTAACTTTCTGAACGTTTCAGTGTGTTTTCTCTCCCTCATATATCACAAGGATTTTCCAACCTGAAATAACCAACTAAGCCAATCTACCCGTGCTCCTTCTACCTCAGGAGAAGTTTTCAGAGGGCATCACAAAGCAGAAAATCAAAGTAAATGCTCCAGTTCCCCTCCCAAGCTTCCCCTTCACTATAGAGAAATCCCTGTGAAACAGATCAGCCAAACCAGACATTTCATTTCAGCAAGGAATAATGTTTCAAATTATCTGGGTATCAAATTAGCACAGCCCTTTCGGTGTCAGTGAAGGAAAGCCCTGACCAGTCCAGCCGGGATACAGGAAGTTCCCATGAAAACTCAACGGGTTTAATGAAACAAGAGGTCAGAAACCACCTTCAAGAGCTGAGCCACGTGTGCTGTCACATGGTTTGTGTGACAAGGGACTCACTCCATACCTTCAACCCCAGCACAGACAACACATCCAATTATTTGGAGCACACTTCCACAGGCACATCAGAAATCCTGGAATGGTTTGGGATGGAAGAGACCTTAAATCCCAGCTCATTCCACCCCCTGCCATGGGCAGGGACACCTTCCACTATCCCAGGTTGCTCCAAGACCCGTCCAACCTGGCCTTGGACACTGCCAGGGATGGGGCAAAATCTCTGTCCTAAGAGTTAAGCATCACTTAAACAGTATTTCCCTTTGGAAAAACGAACACCAGGGCTTCCTTTGCTTCCAGTTTCTTTTCAGAGGACTTCACCACAACTTTCAGGCAAGTTCTGGTCGTGGTGCCTGCCAGCAGCACCAACACTGTCAAACACGCTCAGATCCAGCCGCTCCCAGGGCAGGGAGCAGCCAGGCTGGAGGAGCCGTGCTCCAGAAGGGCAGCTGCCAGAATTACCTTCTGTCTCCTCTCAAATCCCAGCTCCCAGTGAAGAACTCGCACGGTCACACTGACAAAAGACAAAACTGAGCAGAAACCCCAGTCCCAGCCCCGTTGTGCTCACTATTCTTCACTAACTCCATGTGAAAAATTCCCCACATTCACCAAGACCATCCCTGCAGAGTTCTATTGTCTCCAATTATTAATTAAACATGCTCTGAGAGAAAGCAAATGCCTAAAATCATTTGCTTCTACTAAGCAACTCCCACACTACCCCAGTGCAATTCAGACAGTCTAAGTATATCCACGGACTGCAATTCCAGAGGGACCACCACCACAGGAACTCTCCCTTCACTCCAGTTCAAGCACACGCACGCACGAGCCACAGGAGACCCCAGCCAAGAAAACCCGGCCAATTTTCCTAAAAACCTGCTCAGTGTTGATAACTTGTCCCAGCTGAATATCCCGAGTGTCTTTTCACTCGGCCCAGCAGCAGCAGCAGCAGCGGCTGTTTGGGTTTGTGAGGAGATCTGTGCAGCCTTTCATAACCAAGACAGATGCAACCCAGGCCATTCCTCACCTGGAACCATCCTGTACCCTACCTGCGTGATGTCCTGCCCTCTATCCGTGGCTTTTGCTGGATGAACAGCCCACAAACACTCCCCTGCAGCCAGGGTAACTCTCTGCCCAACAGCAACTGGGCATCAGACAGCCCAGACCTGCTCACTGGAATATTAAAATTACTGGGGGACCCTGACACTCAACCTCATCCTGCTGCTTTTTGCGGATAAAGAGAGAAAAATTTGCAGTTAAGTGTCTTCCGTGGAAGTCTGGTGATTAAGGATTTGAAGCTGCAAACAGCTGCGAGTTTGCTCAGGAAATCTGAGGGAATCAGAAGTCTGATTCCATCACTACTTCAGTGTCTGGAGGGACAAAGAAGACCTTGTAGCACAAGTTTTTTGTGTGGATGGTGAACCTTTGATACCTGAGTATGTGAAATGACTGGGGCATCTTTTAATTGCTTATTTTATACAGAAACTTGACCACACACACACCTGCCAAAGGAGAAGGGGAAAATGCAACAGGAAAAGAAAGTATCGAAGCAAAATACAAACAAGACCCAGCATTTTCCTGTTGCTCACAAGGAGAGGACACCACCAGGAAGGAGCTTCTCTCCTCCCTTCCTCGGGAGGAGTGAAACTTTTCCTTAAGCCATCCCTGCTAAAGCCACTCTCAGCTCAATTCCCAGAGCTGCCAGTAGGAAAAGTGACCGGGAAGAACAGCACAGTAAAACCCACGGAAAACCAGGATACTGAGCTCAGCTGTGACTCACAGCCCTCCTGGCTGTTTAACACCACCACGAAATGCCATCATTTGGTAAAAGCCACGGGAGCATTATCACCAACAGACACACGCAACAAAAAGAATCTGGGATTCAACAATTAAAATCCTTTTTAATTTTAATAAAACCTTTAATTATGACCTCCCAAGCTGTAGGCAGACATTAACCTATATTAGCCTATAATTGGGTTTTTTTCTGTCTTCCCATTATCTTTCAGCTACTGAGTTTCCTAACCAGTCTTCAAGGCTGGGCCCTCACTGCACGATCTTTGGAAGTCTAAAACGAGAAGTACAGTAATAAAAGTGTATCCATAAGAAACTGAGAGTCGGGAGACATCCATCATGATTCCCCACCTCCCTGCATGTCCCAGAATTTCCTTCCACTTCTGTTCTTGCAGGCCAAATTCAATTCTACCCCAGCTAAGCCCAAACTGAATTAAATCATTTTGCACGCATAAGATTAGTCCTTGCTCCAAGGAATTTATAATTTAAGAAGCAGATGTGGAGGTGGCCAAGAAGTCAGAAAGAATGGCAGTGTTAGGATTACACAGATCCCACGTTCTGAAAAACCAGGAGTAAAACCCTGAGGCGGAGAACCACGGAAGAAGAGGGATGGAGCAATAAACACTGGTAAAAGTGCCCAGCACTCACTGGAGCACCTGGTACCAAACGAGACAGAGGAGAACAGGGTTAGTGCCCCACCTCAGAGCTGACTTGGAAGAAATTAAACACAAAGATTGGTTTAGAGATGAGCACTGAATGCAAAACCATGGGGACTGTGTGATAAATATGTGACAGCCAACGTAAAAGGCAGCAGGAAGCAGAACAGATAAAAACGCCGAGGTTAATTCTGCTCTGGTGGGCATTTCCTGAGCCTCAGCTGCCAGAACTGGCAGGGGAAGCTGCGAGAGCACCACGCAGCACCCTGTGAGCTCCATCCTGCAGGTGTGCTCTGTCCACACAACCTTCTCACCACTGTCCTGCCTCCAGACAACACAGGAACTGCATTTGAGAAGTTCGTTTAAACTAGCCTAAGTTAATGAGCTTTCCTTTCATTAAGTGGTTTATTTATTAATGGTTTATTATTATATTACTGAAGAAAATCAAGCTGAGCAACACTTCTGCTGACAACAGGGCAAGCCTCTGGAACAGGCAGGATTCTTTTGTTTCAGTGAAAGTTTATGTCTTTCCATTATTAAATAAATAAAAGTTCAAATACCAGCAGAGTTTTTAATGACTGCAAGCTTGGAGTGCCCTGTCCCCACTCCCCTTATCTCCAGTGAGTTTTGTTGTCTTTGCTTTCAGGGATTTGCAGTGAAAGGAAGATGAAAGTGTGAGCTGGAGGAAAAGAGGATTGAGAATTTATGACATCATTTTAATTCATGAAGTCATCTTGCCACAAAATGCCCAAACAATAGCAGTCCCTGCCCAGCCATCTCCACCCCAAGACTGCGTGGCTGCTTTGATTTGAAAAACCTACAAGTTTGCAGTAAGAAATTCTTGCTTACTGTTTCTTACACAACTTAAAACATTAAGATCTCTGGCTTTGATGTCTCTTGAAACAAGTTTTACAGTCAGTAACCAAAAACTTGGATAATAAACAGAAAAATCACATCTGTTTCAACGCCGTTATTTCTTCTGAAGTGATACCTAAATACTGTGTTTCCCCATCAATATTCTTCTAGCTCCTCAGCTCATATTGCAGTATTTTACGTGATTTTTCTTCCAGAACAAATTAACAGGGCACTCGGGTTTATTTCTTTGTTGATGTACACACTGCGTTCAGTGAGGTTGCAAAATTCCCTGCAATGTTTGCTTTTAAATGGTCTGGTTGGCAACACATCCCCTGGGGAGGCACAGCAGAGGAGCGAGGGCTTGGCCGCTTTGATTCCAGAAACTGGAGGCAGATGTTCATAAAGGTTGCAAAAGCTTTGTGTCTGCTGCCCTGGCAATATTTATGGGGATCATTCTGCTTTAAAATGTGCTTACACTCGGGTTCTGCTGCCTCGGAGAGGAAGCACTTGTGTGTCTTTGATGAGTGAGTTACAGGTCACAGACAGAGTGGAGTGAGTCAGCCGCTCCTTCAACTCCAGCACAAGTTACAATGCAACTGCTGAAAGGACTTCTAGTAAACACCACTACTGACACAGCCTGGCCCACTACCCCTTCAGAGACTCTGAGTGGCTCTAAGAAGTTCCTAAAACCACTGGTTGGTGACACTCTTAAAGCTGCTCTTCTCAGTTCAGCTAAGCACATCATCACCACCTCCCCCTCTAAAAGATAACCAGAAAAACCCAACCCCAAAGCAAAGAAACCCAGTCAAACACATCACCAGCAACTTCCACTACTGTGTTTTCCAATACTGGGGATGGTAAAAGCCCAGCCTACATGCATTGGCAGTTTTGTAATACCATTACATAAGAACTATTTAACTACAG
Source organism: Corvus moneduloides (assembly GCF_009650955.1). Lineage (NCBI taxonomy): Eukaryota > Metazoa > Chordata > Aves > Passeriformes > Corvidae > Corvus > Corvus moneduloides. The sequence continues at coordinate 967,544 of NC_045498.1, forward strand.
CAACAGATTTGAAAAGCAGCAGCAGCAGTCACGGCTATGCTGGTTCACACATCAGGAAAAAAAAATCAATAAAGGGAGCCATGAATTTTGTAAACATGCATTTGACTGTCACAGAGAGTGGACTGGGATTTGGGATTTCAACACCCTCAAGAGCAGAAGCCTTTCAGCTCAGAGCTACCAGGGTACCGCCACCCTGACGGGAGAAAACAAACAGCACCACTGTTGCCATTCCAACTCCACCAGAACCAGCTCCAGCTTTAGAAGAGCACCACGAAAAGCATCTCTGAGAAGCCTGAAGGGCTGCCTTTGGAAAGCTGGGAGCGGTTTTCTACCTGATGCTCTGCGTGGATGTTGTCCCCGGTGGGCCAGCGGTGTTTGCTGTTGTTGTAGCCGCCGCCGCCGCTGCCTCCTCCCCCGAGCTGCTCCCCGTGCTGCCTCTGGAAGAAATAATCCACCATGGCGTCGTCCTGGGAGCGCCCCGCCACTCCTATGGATCCCGGCACGGGGCTGGAGTGTGTCCCTGCTGCAAGGGCCTGGTTTGCAGCTGGCTGTGGCTGAGCCTGCGAGCCTGTGCCAGATGTCAGTACCACAGGCATGGTGGGGTTGGCTGTGTCTTGGGCGTGCTGCTTCAGGTGGGGGCTGAACGAGTCCTGCCACAGAACTGCTTTTCTCTTCAAAACGCACGCTACGCTCATTCCACCAACACCTGCAGGGGGGAGATGGGGAAAGAGAGGGAAAAGAGACATGAAATCCTCCCAGCTGCGGCTTTGCGTGTTTAGTAACACACCTATCTTGTGACTGGCAGGGGAACATCGCTGTGGCAAACGTGACTCCTTCAACACTCCCTCGCTCCGTGAGCCCAGCAGCTAAAATACCACTAAAAATGCACAGAAATCCCCCATTCTGTGCTGCATGGGGTTAGCAGGGTACACAGGATGCCCATGAGGGAGCAGCAGAATGGCAGCTTCTGCGATGGACAACACGCTGACCGGAAAACTGCTGGGAAAAAGCCCCCAAAAATCCCCAGGGAAAGCAGTGACACCAGCAGAACCTGCTGTGCCCATTTACACCTGGCAAAAGAGGCCAGGCCCCCCATCCATACAGACACTCGAGGCCCCCTGGATCCCATTCTATCCCAAAGTATTCCCTCAGTCATGCAAAGCAACAGTTTGGTTTGGGGTTGGTTTTTTTTTTGCAATGCAAACTTAAAATCCTGGATTTCTGCTCGTACAGTTCATGAAGTCCCAAGCACGACGTGCACTCTCCCTGCTAACTCAGAAGGCAGTAAAACCCATGGACAAGCTTTATGAAATTCCCTGGAGAAAGAGCAGCTAACCTGGGACCTCGGCAGAACTTTCCAGAGCAGGCACAGCCAGCACTGCTGGTCCTGCTGTCGATGGCACTGGGGGAAATTGAGTAACTCCCAACACATTTTCACTGAACACCCCAATAAATGAAATACCCCAATAAATGAAACACCCCAAACGTTTTGCATACATCCAAAAGATCTGCGTGCAGGAGGGAAACCTGCAGATTAAGCTGAAGCAACTCACTAACATCCCATTCCCCAAATATTTTGATAGCATTCCAGCAGCACAAAACCATAGAAGTCTGTTTGTTATTTTAAGGCAGGACTATCAGAGCAATAAAGACACTACAGGTGTGAACAGCAAAGTGTTTCCCCCTGCTATATAATGCTCACACACAAGTCAAACTCATTTTTAAAGGCATGGGATAGTCTGAATTAATCTTTATTAAAAAGATCAATAGTTTATGACTCCAGGTACCCAAATGCAGCCCCACCGAGAGTTCTGAGGATGAAATTGGGGTGGTGGAGCCCTGAGAACCTCCTGGCACAGCTGCAGAGCAGCTCCAGGATGTTTTACTGCTGTACCTTGGTGGCTGCAGACCTTGGCCCTGCTCCTGCCAGCAGCTCCAGGGGCATGAAAGGCGGCTCTGTTCCCTCCCTGCTCCTCGTAGTAGCCCTGAACAACACTCAACTACTACAAACAACTTCCAAGAACAATTTACTAACAGTGGGGACACCAAAATAAAAAAGCCCAGCCCCATCTTTAACCAAACTTTGCCAGGTTTGCCCCACGAACTGAGCACAGGGTTAATATTCAGAGGAAAATGGCTCTAAAAACTGCAGAGATCAGGGTTTTTTAATTGCACCTCCAACATAATTTGTTGCTGCACACACACACGCAGCCCCCACGGCCACTCTGCAGGGCTTTTTATACACTCACAACTTAAATACCAGGGACACCCAACAGGACTCACTCCTCCGGCTTTCAAAGAGTCTGGAAATCACCACCTTCCCCAAATACTTGAAAAAAACACTGAAAACACGATATGACTAAATCTTGAGTGATTTTAAGACTACAGCTCAAATTAATGGCATTTTCCTCTTAGTTTCACTTTAGCAAACAGTATCAAAATCCTTCAGCGACATCACATGAAGCACTCAAGCTCCTCTACGCAATACGAACAACAAAAAAAAGTAATTAATGGTAAGAATTCATTTATCATCAAACTGAGGTGTGTATTAAGTGAAGCAATGAAATCTGAGCGGCCTCTTGAAAGGAAGTTACAAGTTATCTCAGGGCAGACTTTAAAAAAAAGAAACAAAGGAAGATACTATGAATCCCCACCAAAAAAATGTCCAGTATCTGTAAGATTGTGACAAGCCCATTTCCAGGGGAAAACAAGGTACAAAGTTGCACTGCCACAGCCTTTGCTCCCTCAAAAGGCTGCGGGTCCCTCTGTCCACAGGCACTAATTAATTTCTGGGTTAATAAAGGTGTTCTCACAAAAATCGGGGAGGGTCCAGAAAATCTCAGTCAATGGATTGAAGGAGAGGCTGCTCCCAGACGCTTCCCCTTTGGGCTGCTCCGAACACGAGCGGAAAACTTGGCAAAGGCGACATTTTGAAAGGGAGCAAAGGGGAAGGGAGCACTGTGGGCAGCTCAAGTTGAGTTCCAAGCCGTGTTTTTATGGGAATGCCGCGTTCGAGGCGGCGGGACAGCTGAATCCTGTCATTCAAAGCTCCCGGAGCCCCGGGAATACGCGCAGTCACCTACACGGGCACTCGCAAACCCGCAGGGCCTCCAGAGCCTCTTCTCATTCCCAAACTCCTCCTAAAAATAGAGGATCAACTTTTCCCAGGTGAAAGCGTTCGCTGGGCAGAATCCCGGATTTGCAAACAAAGGCTTCCACGCTGCTACACCGCGCTCAGGGCAGGCGGTTCTGCTTTTCCCGGGATGAAAACACAGCGTGGAAATGAAGAGCTCCGTGCTATCACTGCAGGCAGAACGCTTCCGATTATGGGACATTCCACAAACGGCAAAAAACTTGGGAGAAATCTCCCTGCAAGTTTGAAGCACCGGTGGTGACAACACTGAATAAAGGAGCTCTAATCCACACAGAGCCCAGCTCCACAGCCGGATCCTCACGGCTCTGGTTCCACATTCCCCCCAAAATCGCAGATTATTACAAAATTAACACGGTGTAAAACGCCCGTTCCAAAAAAGTTCAACCCCAGAGCACAGAAGTTTGGGCTGGGTGGGTTTTTTTTGGAAAGTTCCACTGGAAATGAAAGCAGAGCCATTGTTTGAGAGCTGTGTGGCCTAGCAGAACTTTTAACGTTATCCCTGTGTTTTCCTGAAAACCTGGGGGGACGCAGCACTGAATTCCTGACCCATCGGATTCCCAAAAGCAGCATTAAAACCCTGGAGGACCCACGGTCCCCCTTACTCCACACCTCCATCCCTCTTAAGAAAGGAAATTCCTTACTCATGATCTGCCTAATAAAATCTCTGCTCCGAACAAAGTTATTAAACATTGACCAAAGCAAACAACAACAACAACAAACAAAAAATCAGAGCATTTCTCAGGTTGGGGCGAGAGGCTCTTAAAATTCCAAGTTTGCAGCTCACAGGGGCCGAGGCTGTTGTTATGTGAGCACGAGATAAAAACAAGGGGGGGAAAAAAAAAAAAAACCACACAAACACAAAACCCCCAGGGTCACCCAGCACATCCAAAAGGATTGTCCGCTTTTTTCCTCCCTCCCGCTGCCAGCCCCGACCCCCTCCTCTTCCAGGGACCCCCAGAGCCGCCGAACCCCCCCCAAAACCTGGGGAGAAGGAACCCAACCACCCCCTCGGAGCCCCCGGGGCAACAAAGCGAGGCCTCGGCCGGAGCGACAGAGCCGCCTGGGATTGAAGCCCCGGGAGCAGGGGGAGGCCCCCCGGGGTTAAACCCCTCCCGGAGAACGGGCAGACCCTCCCCAGGAGAGGGGGAGCCCCCCAGGCGAAGGGGGAGCCCCCGGCGGGCCGGGCCCGGGGGGAGGCGGGCGGGGGCCGGGATGGGCCCGCGCCCCCCCAACAATAACCCCCGTCCCCGTTACCGGAGCGCCCGCGGGGCCGCGCTCGGGGCCCGGGGGTCCCCCCGCGCCCCCTCCCCGCTAACAATGGGCCCAGGCCGCGGCCCCGACACGGAGCCGGGCGGGAGCGCCGGCGCAGCGCCCCCGCCGCCGCTCGCCTTCGGGGCGGCCTGGGGCCGCTCCTCCCGCGCCCCCCGCCAATATGCGCCCACGGGCGGGTCCGCGGGGGTCCGCGGCGCGGCGGGGCCGGCCCCGGGCCGGTACTCACGGGCGGAGCGCTCGGATGCAGACGGATGCCGGGCCCCCCCCGGCCGCTCGCCGCTGCCTCTCCCCGGCCGCTCACTCCGACAACATGGCGGCGCGGCGGGGCCGCGGCCGCGCTGCACCACGGGAAGGCGAGGCCGCTCCAGCGCCGCCGGGACGGGGCGGGAGGGCCCGGGAGGGACCGTGAGGGAGCGGGGAGGGACCGGGAGGGACACGGTGGGATAGCGGGGGGTGGATCGGGATGGACCGCACCGGGACGTGCCCGAGCTGTACCCCGACGCTGCCCCGCTGCCCACGCTGGGGTCAGCCCGCAGCGCCCGCCCCGTGTGGCCCCTGCCCCGGCCGGGGGTGCGGGCACAGCCCCGCGTTCTGCCCCGCGCTGCCGCTGGCACCGCCACCAGCGCTCGCCGGGATGGCGGGGATGTGGCGGAGCCCCTCCAGCCTGGGCATCCTGATTTCCCCTCTTGTCCGGGCACCCTGAACCCTCCGCACCCCGCTGCCCGGACACCCCAAGCCTCCCAGCCCGAGTCCCCCCCCAGTCTGTGCCCCCCGAGTCCGCCCAGCCGTGGCACTCCCAGCGTGTGCACACCCAGCCCCTCCAAGCCGGGACAGCCTGAGCCCCCCAGGCTGAGCCCCCCCAGCCTGGTCCCCCCGAGCCCCCAACAGCGGGGATCCCCCTCCTGCCCCAGAACCGCCCCGGGGGCACCGAGCGCCGGCTGCCGAGCGGCGCCTCCTCGCCCTCCACCAACAGCCAAACACAATTCTGGGCTGGTTCTCCCTTCCTGCCTCCCCCCAGCACGTCCCCTGCCCACAAAGCCGGGGCTGCGGGGGAACTACAGCCCCCGGCGTGCGGCGCTGGGCGCGGAGCCCGGGCAGGGCAGGCGGCGCTGGACGCTGGGAGCGGTAGTTCTGCCCCGGCTCCTCCATGTTAAAGGGGCAGCTCGGGGGGCAGCGCCTTTGTGCCCCTCCTGCCCTTCGTGCCCCGCCGAGCCGCGCTCCTGCGGGCTTTGCGGGAGGCTGAGCGCTTGCTGCGCCCATGGGTTTTTTTCCCTCCCTCCTGGCCAGGCGCGCAGGGAAACAGGAGGGAAGCTCCGGCGCTGGGAAGAGCTCGGGACATGCCCTCACTTGCACGGAGAGAGAAGCGGCAGCTGTTTGCGAGGGCTCCGGCCGGCCATGGGGCACAGAGCCCGCTCCAGAAGGGTCCCTGCAGCCGCAGCTTGTGTGGGTTATGTGCGTACAAGAAGTCACTTCGAGCCGAGTTCTCGGTCATTAAAACACGCGCGAAGCTGGACCCAGCCCTGCCTTGCATCCATTTTCTGCTCGGTGGGCTGCCGGGGTGATTGATGCGCGTTTCCACCACCACGCTGCCTCTTCCAGCGTGCACCCCCTTGAGGGGCCGCGGGACCTCACCCGGACCCCCAAAAACCTGGGGGAACACGGCTTGAAGGGTTCGGTGCTGAGTGCCCCCGGCCGGGCGTGACAGGGGACGGACAAGATAAACCGCGAGCAAAGGTTTTCCGTGCTGAGAGTGGGTTTGGAGCCGAGCCTTGTACAGACACCCAGAGGTGTCTTTGGCCAGCAGCAGCCTGACTTGTGTGACCTGGCAAAGCCCTGCTGGATAAACTTGGCTCTGCTGGGCTCAGCTCTGCTGTGACGCTCAGCGTGGACCCCTCTGAGCACCTCACGAGTGGCCGAGATGTGGATTCTGGGTCATTCCTGTGGCTCCCGTGTCTTGAATTCCCTGAAGAGGGGAAGGGACTGGAGAGGGAATCCTGTGAGGAGCGGCTGAGGGAGCTGGAAAGGGGCTCAGCCTGCAGCAAAGGAGGCTCAGGGGGGCCCTTGTGGCTCTGCACAAGTCCCTGACAGGAGGGGGCAGCCGGGGGGGTCGGGCTCTGCTGGCAGGGAACAGGGACAGGAGGAGAGGGAACGGCCTCAGGCTGGGCCAGGGGCGGTTTGAGTTGGATATCAGGCAAAGTTTGGATATCAGGCATTGGCACAGGTGGTGAAGTCACAACCCCTGGAAGTGTTCAAAAAACGTGTGGATGTGGCACTTGAGGACGTGGTTTAGTGGTGAGCACGGCGGTGCTGCGTTAATGGTTGGACTGGATGACCTTAGAGGTCTTTTCCAACCTCAATAATTCCATGATCCGGTGGCGGCCTGTGCCATGTCCCCAAAATGCCAACGGTGCGAGCAGGGCCAGCCTCTCGCTGCGGTGGGAATGTGAATGGTGGAGCTGTGTCCTCTGGGCACTGGACCAACTAAATCTGTCTGCGCACCCTGCTCCTCTGGTTCCACCCATCTCCTGGGCACCCTGGGCTGATACAAGGCACCAGCGATGGCTCCTGGGTGACAAAGATTTGGGCTGCAAAGCCGGAGAGGTCGGGAGCCCTTTGTCCTCAATGGGGACAGAGGTCTGGGGTGTCCCTGGCCATTTTTGGGGTGCTGTGCCTGCAAGCTGCCGTCCCTGGCACCCCACCAGGCTGTCCCTGAGCTGTCCTGCTGGCGGTGGCCCAGAGGTCCCCGAGCAGCGCTGACCCTCGGCTGCGAGGCAGAGATAAGAGCTGTGCCACGGCGGGCTCAGCACACACCCAGGCTGCTTGCTGACACTGGAAACGTGCTTTCTGTTAATTACACCTGGGATAATTGCATTTATGCCGGTGTAATGAGAGGGGGAGGGAAGGAGTCCTGCTGGGGATGAAGTGTGAGCGGTTCGAACCCGCATTTGCCAGTGAAGTTTGCTGGATTTAGGGAGATTTAGGCTGGATTTAGGGAGAAATGGCGTGTGGGGACACGCAGTCCTGCGGCTGTGAGGCTGAGGGGGTGTTTGGGTCTCATCTCCAGCACTTCCATCCCTCCCACAGCCTCTCCTGCCTCCCACCGCTGCCATCCTCTCTTCTGCCTCAGACCTTGCCCGAGCTCCCAGCTTGTTGCAATCCATGGAAAAGTCTCCCACTGGGAGAACATGCTGCTCCAAAAACTTCAGAGCCAGCGTGGGAGGAACAGGCAGTGAAATAACTTCCACCTCCACAGGAAAAACCTTCTGGGGGTGGAAAGGTCCTTCTGATCTTCATTGCACCGTTGGCTGCCCAGAGCTGCCCCAGCTGCCTGGCCCTGGCTGACCCCACGCCAGTCCTGGCAGAAGTTATCCTGGGATACATCTTCATCTGCAAAGGGAAAAAGGCACCTCCAGAAGGCGATTGGTGTCCTCCCACCTCCGAATGACTCCCTAGAAGGGCCTTTCTCCCTCTGTTCCCCACGGAAGGGGCTCCAATCCACGGTGCTCTTCGCTGAACGTCAAAATTCCACATCCAGACACAATGCCCAAATCCAGACCCTCCCTCCATGCTCTGCCCAGGCACTGTTCCTGGTGGCACGGTGCCCAACACCGCGGAATCTTCTCTTTGAAGAGTGAACCAACCCAGCTCTGCTGCCGTGATTCATCCTCCGGGGAGCAGAGCTTCCCACAGCTCCGCAAGGGAGACACCTGCACGGGACAGGGGCTTCACCTGGGAGAGAAAACACATTGGGGGGGTCTCCTAAAAGTGGCTTCAGTGCTGTCCCAGGCAGCCCTGGCTGTCCCCAGCCTTGGGACCCAGCACTTTTATTCCGATGACAATTCAGTGCCTGCAGTTAAAAGCTAAATTGGAGGAAAGAGGATCCCGCTCTGTGTAGGGCACCAGCATTTTCTTGGCCATCAGAAACAAAAATAAAATAAAAAAATCCACTAACTGACTCAATTTTTCCCAAACCAAGCCAAAAAACTGCTGAGGTCTTTATGCAGAATATTTTCGGAGTGTGCTGGCTTGACCAAAAACTCCTTGAAGAGCCAAGTGCATCATTGATTTGCATCACTGGGGCAGCGTTTCGTCAAACCCTGGTGCCGTGAGACGCAAAACGATGACCAGCCCTGAGCTGGGCAGCTCCAGTGCTGCTCCTGAGCACATCCACTGCTCCAGACACCCCAAATCAGGGACATTCCCAGTGTCACCTTCATGGAAACGCTTCCTGAGCTGGACCTGTCGCCAGCAGCGGCCGGGGAAGGTCCCCAGGTTCTGCAGCAGCCCCGAGCCATCGGATAAAGCCCTGGTTTCCACTGACACCTTTTGCCCAAGGGTTTCTTGCCATGCTCGTGTTGAGACACCCAGAGCAGAGTTTTTTCTTTTCAGGAGTCCCAGCCAAGTGTCTAAAAGTGGCTGCTGAAATGTTGTGGTTGTGGGAAGCTGCAGGGACTCCTGGCTGCGGACCCACCTGGCAGCAGCGGGGTCTGAAAGCTGCGTTTTGGCTGCAGAGCTGCTTTTGCTTCTGAAAATACAGCTCCCAAGAATTTTAAAAGTTTTTAAGCAGCTCCCACCCACCAGCTGGGCTTAGGGCTGCGCTGAGCTGGACGTGGAGTCCCCGACATGGGGTGCAAGGACAAAGCTCCGTGGGGGGATTGTCCCGAGGGTGCTCAAATCCCACGGTTTCCTCTCCGTGTTCAGGGCGGCTGCTGGGAAAGCCGTGCCACATCCCATGGCCGGGAAAGAGCCGTGCCAATGCCTGCCTCTGCATCCCAGGGAATGGGCTTCCAGCACAGGGTGGGCCTGGAGCTGCTGGAGAGAGTCCAGAGGAGGCACCAGGATGATCAGAGGGATGGAGCAGCTCTGCTGTGGGGAAAGGCTGGGAGAGCTGGGATTGTCCAGCCTGGAGAAGAGAAGATTTGGGGTGACCAAATTGTGACCTTCCCGTACCTGAAGGAGCTACAAGAAAGGTGCAGAGGGAATGTTTCCAAGGGATTCAGGGCCAGGACCCAGGCAATGGCTTCCCAGTGCCAGAGGGCAGGGCTGGGTGGGATCTTGGGAAGGAATTGTTCCCTGGCAGGGTGGGCAGGGGCTGGCATGGAATTGCCAGAGCAGCTGGGGCTGCCCCTGGATCCCTGGCAGTGCCCAAGGCCAGGCTGGACATTGGGGCTGGAGCGGCCTGGCACAGTGGGAGGTGTCCCTGTCATGGCAGGGGGGTTGGATTCAGGTGATTTTTAAGGCCCCTCCCAACCCAAACCGTTCCCCGGTTCTGTGATCCCGGTGATGTGCTCTGCTGTCCCTCCTCCCCTGTGCCACAGCAGGAGACAGCCAGAGGCTGAGAAACAGCCCCGGAGAAGTGAAGATAACCCCAGGATGGATTTATGGGATCCATAATAGGCTGAATCCAGGATAAGAGACACATGGGACTTCTTCTCACTCTGTGGGGTCAAGAAGGTGTTTTCCCCAGGGCCCAGGCAGCAAGGAATGGTTTTTTTGGGGGGAAAACGTTTGGCAGACAAATGATTTTTGGTTTTGGCAGGCACAGGGGGTCGAGTGTCGTTGGGAAGGATCCGTGAGTGCCCCTCTGCCACAGTAAAAATGAGGATGGAGCTGAGGAACCTGCAGGAGCAGCAGCCACACAAACACCCGCCAGAGCTGTAAACCAGGAAAAAGGAAATTCGCGTTCGGTTTAAAAACCGCTGGGGTTTTCCCCCCGTCCTCGCTGCCGAGACGTGTCACAGCTCTGCTCGCATTCCCACCCTTCCAGCAGCCCTTTGAGCCGGCTGCCAAACCCTGCAGGGATCGTGGGGAGAGAAAACAGGAGCGGGGAGAGACCCCGAAGGGTTAAAAGGTGCAGCTGGGGTGCGAGAGCCGCTCCCCTTGCAGACGGGCGAGGGGTGAGCTGTGGGGACAGCAGCTGGATGGAGCTCAGAGCCGGGAGCTGCTGGGATCTGAACGTTCCTGTAGCTTCACAGAGGAGGGTTCAGGTGGTGGCACCTTCGTCCCAGAGGGGAGGTGGCTGTGCTGTCCCCGCTGAGTGACCGCTGTCCCCGTGGTCGAGATCCAGCTGGGAAGGAGCTGCAGGATCCATGGCCAGGTCCTGGCAGAGCCTTGTCCCTGCTCAGGGCAGCTCACCTGCCCCGTCTGTGCCTCCAAACACCCCAGGCCAGCCCCAGCCAGGGCTGTCCCTGTGTGAGGTCTCGCTAGGTCACCCCAAAATCCGAGCTGGATGCCTACAGCCCTACAGCTGCTCTGTGGGCCCCAGGAGGGGTGGGTGGGACACAGGGGCCCCTCCACTGCTGGTGCCCGCTGGGTGAGGGAGGCAGACGCTGCCTGGGGACACTTCCCACCCACCGGTGCCACCTTGTCCCCAAATGCTGCCTCCTCAGTGGGATGTGAGACTCCCCTCTTTGGGGTCATCCCCCACCCCGGTCCGTTCCTTGTCCCAAATTCCGTCATTAGCGCTCCGAAGCAGGAGGCTGATTAAGCTTTCCAGCTTGTTTGTTATCATTGAAGACATCGGGGCTGGATTTTCTCAACAGCAATTACGTGACTCAGCCCTCTGGAAGCCTCCTGCCCTCCTGTCCGCATGACTTCTCCTCACAGCCCCACGGCCTGATTGCGTTTCTGGGGAGTGATTTCCCTCTGCCAGCTCCCTGCTCCTCATTTGCATTGCATCAGCCCTTCCTCGGGCTGCAGATGGGAGAGGGATGCTCCGGCTTCCTCCTGCTGCTCTAACAGGATCATGGAATCACGGAATGGTTTGGATTGGAAGGGAACTTAAATCCCACCCAGTGCCACCCCTGCCCTGGCAGGGACACCTCCCACTGTCCCAGGCTGCTCCCAGCCCCAATGTCCAGCCTGGCCTTGGGCACTGCCAGGGATCCAGGGGCAGCCCCAGCTGCTCTGGCAATTCCGTGCCAGCCCCTGCCCACCTTCCCAGGGAGGAATTTCCTCCTAACATCTCATCTAAATCTCTTTTAGTTTAAAACCTTTCCCCTTTTCCTTCCACTCTCTCCTTGCAAAAAGTCGCTTTTCCTCTTTTTCTATCACCATCTCCAGAGCCAAGCTGGGCTGGAGCACGCCATCGAGACCAGAGGATCCTTCCCCTGCAGACAGAGCTATTTATTGGGATATCTGTGTGTACTGGAAAATATTTACCGTTACTGGAGCAGAGTCACAGGGCAGCAGAGCTCACACAGGAGCAAGGGGTGAGCGGGGACTCACGAGGGTGCCGGGCACTGCCCAGGCTCCCCAGGGAATGGGCACGGCCCCGAGGCTGCCAGAGCTCCAGGAGCCTTTGGGCAGCGCTGCCAGGGGTGCCCAGGGCGGGATTTGGGGTGTCTGGGCAGGGCCTGGGGCTGGCCTGGATGGTCCTTGGGGTCCCTTCAGCTCAGGATGTTCCGTGACTCTCTAATTTTGCAGTATTGGTCTCGCAGCCAGAAGGTTTCCCAGTCCCCAGCCCCACTCTTCACTTCCAGCTTCCCCAGACTTTATTTACTGGTGTTTAATCTCTCCAAATCGCCCTCGTCACTCTGCAGAGGGTGACAAGGAGCTGTCCCGGGGTGGCCCCGGGGCCCTTCCCAGGGCGCAGCTATCTGCTCCCTGCACCTTCCTGCTGTGTCCCCAGCTAAGAGAGAAAACAACAGCCCCAAAACGGTCACGTTTCTGAGGCCATCGCCCTGCCAGCTCCTGGGCTCGCCTGCGTGAACGCCTGTCCGCTGTCACCTTCCAGCGGGGGCCGGAGGTGACGGGAGCCCTGCCCAGAGCATTCCTCTAGGGACGAAGGGCTGGGGATTCCGGGGCCTCCCCCCCACGCCGTGTCATGGCTGATGTGCTTTCAGGAGGGTGTCCTTGGGGTTGTCACATCTCGCACCTGGCAGGGACCCCTGGAGAACCATCCCTCCTTGCTATGGAGCCAAAGAGGGAAGAACAAAACCCCGAACGTGTCCCTTACTCGATTGAGCACCGGGAGCCAAGGCGGACCCATCGCTGTTCCATTCCCCCTCTGCATCCCCCGGCCTCGCTCCCCTCGGCTCCCGTTTCCCTGGAACTCAGCACACCTAGGAGCGCCCCAGCTGGATCCGCACATCCCCGAGCCCCTGAAAAGCGTCTCTATGCCTTTGTTGGCAGCTGTGAAAGCGGCTTTTTTCCTCCTTAACATCTGTGCCTCGCCGGGCTCCGGCGGCTGCGGGAGGGAAAATTCATCCTTTGTTGCTCCTCCGCCGTTTCTTTGCCGGGGTTGGGATGGAAGAAAATCAGCTCGTTTTTCTTCAAATCAGCTCGTTTTTCTTCCTGCCCTTCCTGTTTACGGCCACGCTGGGGGTTCTTGGGCGCTGCTCAGACTCGGTAATTACAGCTCAGCCCCGGCAGGGAGGGGACAGGGCTGTGGGGAGGGGACAGGGGCTGTAGGGAGGGGACAGGGCTGTGGGGAGGGGACAGGGGCTGTGGGAGGGGACAGGGGCTGGGGACAGGGGACAGGGGCTGTGGGGAGGGGACAGGGCTGTGGGGAGGGGACAGGGGCTGTAGGGAGGGGACAGGGGCTGTGGACAGGGGACAGGGGCTGTGGGGAGGGGACAGGGGCTGTGGGAGGGGACAGGGGCTGTGGGGAGGGGACAGGGGCTGTGGACAGGGGACAGGGGCTGTGGGAGGGGACAGGGGCTGTGGACAGGGGACAGGGGCTGTGGGGAGGGGACAGGGCTGTGGACAGGGGACAGGGGCTGTGGGAGGGGACAGGGCTGTGGGAGGGGACAGGGGCTGTAGGGAGGGGACAGGGGCTGTGGGAGGGGACAGGGCTGTGGACAGGGGACAGGGGCTGTGGACAGGGGACAGGGGCTGTGGGGAGGGGACAGGGGCTGTGGACAGGGGACAGGGGCTGTAGGGAGGGGACAGGGCTGTGGACAGGGGACAGGGGCTGTGGGAGGGGACAGGGGCTGTAGGGAGGGGACAGGGGCTGTGGGGAGGGGACAGGGGCTGTGGGGAGGGGACAGGGCTGTGGGGAGGGGACAGGGGCTGTGGACAGGGGACAGGGGCTGTGGGAGGGGACAGGGCTGTAGGGAGGGGACAGGGCTGTGGGGAGGGGACAGGGGCTGTGGGAGGGGACAGGGGCTGTGGACAGGGGACAGGGGCTGTAGGGAGGGGACAGGGCTGTGGGGAGGGGACAGGGGCTGTGGGGAGGGGACAGGGGCTGTGGGGAGGGGACAGGGCTGTGGACAGGGGACAGGGGCTGTGGGGAGGGGACAGGGGCTGTGGGGAGGGGACAGGGCTGTGGGGATGGGACAGGGGCTGTGGACAGGGGACAGGGGCTGTGGGGAGGGGACAGGGGCTGTGGGGAGGGGACAGGGGCTGTGGGGAGGGGACAGGGCTGTGGACAGGGGACAGGGGCTGTGAGGAGGGGACAGGGGCTGTGGGGAGGGGACAGGGGCTGTGGACAGGGGACAGGGGCTGTGGGGAGGGGACAGGGGCTGTGGGGAGGGGACAGGGGCTGTGGACAGGGGACAGGGGCTGTAGGGAGGGGACAGGGGCTGTGGGGAGGGGACAGGGCTGTGGGAGGGGACAGGGCTGTGGACAGGGGACAGGGGCTGTAGGGAGGGGACAGGGCTGTGGGAGGGGACAGGGGCTGTGGGGAGGGGACAGGGGCTGTGGGGAGGGGACAGGGGCTGTGGACAGGGGACAGGGGCTGTAGGGAGGGGACAGGGCTGTGGGGAGGGGACAGGGGCTGTGGGGATGGGACAGGGGCTGTGGGGAGGGGACAGGGCTGTGGGAGGGGACAGGGGCTGTGGGGAGGGGACAGGGCTGTAGGGAGGGGACAGGGCTGTGGACAGGGGACAGGGGCTGTGGACAGGGGACAGGGGCTGTGGGGAGGGGACAGGGGCTGTGGGGAGGGGACAGGGCTGTGGACAGGGGACAGGGGCTGTAGGGAGGGGACAGGGCTGTGGGAGGGGACAGGGGCTGTGGGGAGGGGACAGGGGCTGTGGGGAGGGGACAGGGCTGTGGGAGGGGACAGGGGCTGTGGGGAGGGGACAGGGCTGTGGACAGGGGACAGGGGCTGTGGACAGGGGACAGGGGCTGTAGGGAGGGGACAGGGCTGTGGGAGGGGACAGGGGCTGTGGGGAGGGGACAGGGCTGTAGGGAGGGGACAGGGGCTGTGGGGAGGGGACAGGGCTGTAGGGAGGGGACAGGGCTGTGGACAGGGGACAGGGGCTGTGGACAGGGGACAGGGGCTGTGGGGAGGGGACAGGGGCTGTGGGGAGGGGACAGGGCTGTGGGGAGGGGACAGGGCTGTGGACAGGGGACAGGGGCTGTGGACAGGGGACAGGGGCTGTGGGGAGGGGACAGGGGCTGTGGGGAGGGGACAGGGCTGTAGGGAGGGGACAGGGGCTGTGGGGAGGGGACAGGGCTGTGGACAGGGGACAGGGGCTGGGGACAGGGGACAGGGGCTGTAGGGAGGGGACAGGGGCTGTGGGGAGGGGACAGGGCTGTGGACAGGGGACAGGGGCTGGGGACAGGGGACAGGGGCTGGGGACAGGGGACAGGGGCTGTGGGGAGGGATCGGTTCAGAGTGAGACCCCCAGACCCTCCTGTGCGTGTCATTACAATGCCCACACTCACCGGATTTTTAAATTTGGGGTGCCCTGATGGTTTTTTGGGATGCCGCAGCCGTGTCGCGGCTCAGATGGGAGCAGGGTGGGGACATCACACGGCACAGGTGGCATCTGGGACACCTTTTGCCCCGCGTTTATTCTACAGAATTCCCCCTGCTCCTCTCAAAAGACGATTCCGGCTGTAAAACCAACCCAGCGGTTATAAACCCCAAAGTTGTCTCCCACAATTAAAGGTTTTAAAGGGAAACCACTTCAGGGAGCCTATTCCAGCCTCCAGCTTGGTGCCCTCCTGCTCTTCCCGGGACACAGGAGGCGGAGCACGGGCACAGCGAGGCCGAAGGCTGCGGCTCCGCTGCTGCTGCAGGAATTCCTGGCGTGCCCGGGCCGGGCAGCGGGAGGATGTTCGGGAAGAGGCAGATCCGGGGGTGTGGGCTGGAGAACGGGTTCGCTCCTCCCTCCCGGCTGGGTGTCCATGGGGTGCTGGAGCGCTGTGGCCATGGAATGACCCCACCTGCCGAGCTGCCCCAGCCCTGGAGCCCCCAAAATCAAGGACGTGGAGCTGCTGGAGAGAGTCCAGAGGAATCCACGGAGCTGCTGCAGGGCTGGAGCCCCTCTGGAGCCAGGCTGGCAGAGCTGGGGGTGCTCAGCTGGAGAGGAGAAGGCTCCAGGGAGAGCTGCGAGCCCCTTGCAGGGCCTAAAGGGGCTCCAGGAGAGCTGCAGAGGGACTGGGGACAAGGGATTCAGGGCCAGGAGCCAGGCAATGGCTTCCCAGTGCCAGAGGGCAGGGCTGGGTGGGATCTTGGGAAGGAATTGTTCCCTGGCAGGGTGGGCAGGGGCTGGCATGGAATTGCCAGAGCAGCTGTGGCTGCCCCTGGATCCCTGGCAGTGCCCAAGGCCAGGCTGGACATTGGGGCTGGAGCAGCCTGGCACAGTGGGAGGTGTCCCTGCCCATGGCAGGGGTGGGATGGGATGAACTTTAAGGCCTCTTCCCACCCAAACCATTCCATGATAAAAAATAGGGAAATCTGGGCAATTCAGAGCCCTAAGGAGGGAGTTTTTGCCAGGAAAAAGAGCAAAATTTTAAAAAATTTAGAAAAGCCCCACCCCAGCCTTTTAATCACGCGAGGGGCGCAGGGAAGGGAAGTGCCCGGAAGCAGAACAGCACCCGCTGAAACTTTCCTTTGACTTTTATAATTACAGAATAGAAAAGAAATCCTCGGTTCACGTTACAAAGACGGGCTCATAGAAAACCAAGCCAACGGAACAGAAACACCCAAGGTCCCGGGGCGCCGTGCCCGGCTCCTGTGGAGCCCCGCGAAGGGAGGCTCTTCCCGAGAGTTTTAATGCCAGGGAGCTCTTCCTGCTGGGTTTGGGAAAGGTTGGGGAAAGGGGAGTGGCTGCCTGTCCATCCCATCCCATCCCATCCCATCCCATCCCATCCCATCGGAGCATCCTTGGTCCTGGAGAGGAAAATAAACCCCAAAGATGCTGCTGGCCCTGGGGCTTGGGGATGAGGATATGTTCTGGGGGACGAGGGGGATGCACTGCCTGGAGAAACAGGATTTTCCTTGGAGAAAAGAGGGGGGAAAGGTGGAAAAATTATTGCCTGTAGAGTTCACAGCTTGGCTGCAGGTGTTGGGGGGCTGTGGGGGGCTCAGCCCATCCCAGCTCCGGGCGGTGGTTCTTCCACAGCTCCTCATTGGGAAGGGCCAAAAATCCTTTCCAGGGTAAAAAATTCCCCCGGGACTGGAGGAGACACAGCTGGGAGGTGAAATCCGTGGGAAATCGCAGCTCCCAGGGGCGCAGGGTGGGCTTCGGGCCAGATCCAGGGATCCCGGGGGAGCCGCATCCCACAGAAAGGAGACCGAGGAGGTTGCGGCGAGCTGGGACGCTGCAGGGAACTCCTTTTTCTCCTTCCAGTTTCTTCCAAGGCTTTTCCTTCCCAGCTGATCTTCCTTCTGCAAAGAACCCCTGCCCAGCCCACCCCACACATCCCCTGCACCCCCCAAAAAATCCTTCCCCTCGTGCCGATGTCCCTGTGCCGCTGGAGCTGATTTGGCACCGAGCCCCCCATGGGTGAAGGGACCAGGGGAGGCTCCCCCCAGCCCTGGGCGAGGTTTTGGGGGGCTCTGGAGGGTTCCCAGCGATGCTGAAGGCACGGTGTCGGCCTTGGGGGGGCCCAGCTCAGCCAGAGTCTACTCAGGCACTTTAAATTAAATAAAAACCCGAAGAGATGATTAAAAAAAAAAAATCCCAAAGCAACCCCAAACATTCATCAGATCCGTTCAAACAGCCAGGAAGCAGTGTCGCTATTCCCAGGTCGGAGCAAGGCCCCCAAAATGTGGAGGGAGGGGGGGTACAGGGGGATTTCGGGGTCCTGTGGGTCCCCCAATGTCCCCAAATTTGGGGGTCGAGGCGATGCTGATGGACGGATCCAACTCCTCGGAGCATCCCAGACCGAGCCCCTTCAACGCTGCTTCATCCAAGCGTGGGGGGCTGGAAAACTCCTGCTGGGAGCCAAATCCCCGTTTTTTTGGAGGCAGTCTGAGCCCCAGATCCAGAGTTCCGGGGAATCGTCCCAGCCCCGCGGGGAGCGGCGCTGCTCTCTGTGCCCGGCTGTCCCAGTCCCAGTCCCAGTCCCAGTCCCAGCCGGCTCCAAACCAGTCCCGCTCCCCTCCTGGCAGGGCCCCGCTGCTCCGAGGACAATCCAGGCTGGGAGACACAGAAGGAGACGGCGTCCTGCGAGCGCTGCCGCCTCCCCCCGCGCGTCCCCGCGTCCAGCCCCGCATCCGGCGTGGCTCGGGCTCCCTGGGGGTGGCTGCGCAGCTCCCGGCGCCGGTTTTGGGACGTTCCGGGCTGCAGGAGGCGGGAGGGGACGGGGGGCTCGCCGTGGTGCTCCCCCCGCGCCGGGGGGGTGGCTCCGGGGGGGTCCTGGCGCCGCTGGATCCCGGTTATCCGGAGCTGGAAAAAGACGGGAGAGGAGCGGGTGGGACCGAGCCCAGCACGGTCCCCACGGGGGGACGAGGAGTCACGGCCGGGGGGTGCGGGGGGGGACAGGGACCTGCGGGGGGCTCAGGGGGGGGACAGGGACCTGCCGGGGGCTCAGGGGGGGACAGGGACCTGCCGGGGGCTCAGGGGGGGACAGGGACCAGCCGGGGGGGACAGGGGGGGCACAGGGACCTGCCGGGGGCTCAGGGGGGGGACAGGGACCTGCCGGGGGCTCAGGGGGGGACAGGGGGGGACAGGGACCTGCCGGGGGGCTCAGGGGGGGGACAGGGACCTGCCGGGGGGGACAGGGGGGGACAGGGACCTGCCGGGGGCTCAGGGGGGGCACAGGGACCTGCCGGGGGCTCAGGGGGGGCACAGGGACCTGCCGGGGGCTCAGGGGGGGGACAGGGACCTGCCGGGGGGGACAGGGGGGGACAGGGACCTGCCGGGGGCTCAGGGGGGGGACAGGGACCTGCCGGGGGGCTCAGGGGGGGGACAGGGACCTGCCGGGGGGGTCAGGGGGGCACAGGGACCTGCCGGGGGGCTCAGGGGGGGGACAGGGACCTGCGGGGGGCTCAGGGGGGCACAGGGACCTGCCGGGGGCTCAGGGGGGCACAGGGACCTGCCGGGGGGCTCAGGGGGGGGACAGGGACCTGCGGGGGGCTCAGGGGGGCACAGGGACCTGCCGGGGGGGTCAGGGGGGCACAGGGACCTGCCGGGGGGCTCAGGGGGGGACAGGGACCTGCGGGGGGCTCAGGGGGGGGACAGGGACCTGCCGGGGGGGACAGGGGGGGGACAGGGACCTGCCGGGGGCTCAGGGGGGCACAGGGACCTGCCGGGGGGGAGAGGGGGGCACAGGGACCTGCCGGGGGGCTCAGGGGGGCACAGGGACCTGCCGGGGGGGCTCGGGGGGGGGACAGGGACCTGCCGGGGGGGCTCAGGGGGGGCACAGGGACCTGCCGGGGGGACAGGGGGGGGACAGGGACCTGCCGGGGGGGCTCAGGGGGGGCACAGGGACCTGCCGGGGGGGGACAGGGGGGGCACAGGGACCTGCCGGGGGGGACAGGGGGGCACAGGGACCTGCCGGGGGGGACAGGGGGGGACAGGGACCTGCCGGGGGGGCTCAGGGGGGGGACAGGGACCTGCCGGGGGCTCAGGGGGGCACAGGGGACCTGCCGGGGGCTCAGGGGGGCACAGGGACCTGCCGGGGGCTCAGGGGGGCACAGGGACCTGCCGGGGGGGACAGGGGGGGGACAGGGACCTGCCGGGGGGGACAGGGGGGCACAGGGACCTGCCGGGGGGGACAGGGGGGGACAGGGACCTGCCGGGGGCTCAGGGGGGCACAGGGACCTGCCGGGGGCTCAGGGGGGCACAGGGACCTGCCGGGGGGGCTCGGGGGGGGACAGGGACCTGCCGGGGGCTCAGGGGGGCACAGGGACCTGCCGGGGGGCTCTCACGGGGCCATCGCTCTCCTTCCAATCCCAAAAATGTCAGAGAGCGGCTGGGGCCAGGCTGGGGAGCAGGGCTGGTGTCCCCTCACATGGGGACACGGTTTGCTTGGGTTTATTCCTCTCTCTTCTCGTTGTGTCTGTTACTATTATTTTTATTATTTTTATTATTATTATTATCATCATCGTTATCATTATTGTCGTTGTTACCATTATTAGTAATTATTTTATTGTTGCTGTTATTATTAGCGATAATGCAGTTGTTGCTATTACTACTACTACCACTATTATTCCTGTCATGATATTTTTTAATTTCAATGAATAAACCGTTGTTACCCCACGAGTTCTCCCTATTATTGGTACTGTTATTTGGTATTATTACTTCTATTGATAATAACAGCACAACTCCTCCTACTGCTGTTACTACTATGATCGCTATTACTATTATTCTTGTTATTTTATTTTATTTTATTTTATTTTGTTTTATTTTATTTCATTGCAACTATCAAACCGTTGTTACCCCACAGGTTTTCCCTATTATTACCATTATTATTGTTATTATTAGTAATAATAATACAGTTGCTACTACAACTATTACCACTACTGTTACTATGATTCTTGTTGTTGTATTTGTCTTAATTTCAATTATTAAACCGTTGTTGTATCACGGGTTTTCCTTATTATTGTTGTCGTTGATAATGATAATGATGATAATAATAATAATAATGATAATAATAATAATAATAACGATGCTATAACTACTTCTATTGTTCTCGTAATTATTCCCGGACCTCCCCACGCCGCCGTTAATTCAGTCATGGCTAATTAGAAACTGTGGAACGAGCTTTAATTGCCGGGGCCGCAGCCCTGCTGGCCCTGGGGACACGGGTGACCTCAGGCACCCCCCAGAGCCAGGCCAGCCCCTTGTTTGTCCCCTCGCTGGTGACAGGGGCAGCGGGACCCCCGTGCCCCCCGTGAGCCACCACAGGACCCCACTTTGGGGACAGGGGTGTCCCCGAGTTCCCGACCTGGGCCGGAAGTGACAACTGCATTAATTAGACCCTGATTAGCCGCTGGGCCATTCCCGAGCTGCGGGGGTGGCAGAGCGGTGACAGTGTCCTGCTGTCCCCACGCCGGGCCCCGGGCAGCTGGGGGAGTGCCGGGGGGGCACCGGGCGGGGCAGAGGGTGCGGGGAGGGTGCAACGTCCCAGAATCAGGGACAGGGACCCGCCCAGGGCCCGAGGTGTCCCCAGCCTGGTGACACAGCCCCAGCTTTCCCTGCCATCAGCCGTTGTGTCCCCTGGGTACCTAAATTTGCTGTTCCCACCACTTAAAATCGAGTTTTCAGCCGGTTTCTCCAAATCCTGCTGCTTTCAGCACCCGTCCCGCAGCCATCGGGGAGTGCCGGGCCCGCAGCACCCCCTGGCAGCCCCTGTGCCCCTGGAGGGTGACGCGGGGGGTCAGGATGGGGTCCCCTCGCCCCTCTGCCCACGGTGGCTTTGCCCCGTCCCACCCAGGCAGGGCTGAAGGGACACGGGGGCCGCGTCCCGTCCGTGGGACAGCGCTCCGGGGTCCCCCGAGGGTGGCACCCAGCTGGGCGTGGGGGGAAGGACACCTCAGTGGCCCCCAGGCTGTGGCTGCTGGCACCGGGAGTGCCAATGCCACCGTCCCTGTCCCCGTCCGGACCGCGGGGCTGGGGGGTCCCGGGGCGGGCCCAGCTCTGTGCACAGCACCCCTGGGTGCTCGCCGCCACCCACGGGACCTGTCAGCGTCCCCAGGGCGGGCCCAGCACTGTCACCGACGGGTTTGTGCCGCTCCAGCCCCTCTTTGCCTCCCTAATGGCACCGCCTGCCCTTGAATTTGCATACGAGGCTGAAAATGTAATTAATTTTTGGCAGCGGGCAGAGCCTGCACGAGGTTAATCCCTTTAGATCCCGAGCCTTATCTCGCTGGAGTGTTTATCGGGCAGGGAGAGGGAGGAAGAGTCGGCTGCGCTTATCTGGGGAGCGGCTGCTCCCCCGGGTGAAGCTCAGCGAACAAAACCCAGCAAAACACAAACCGCGGGCAGGAGGTGCCCGGCCCTGCCCGGATGGAGCCTCGGGCTTTGTGGTGAGGATGCACAGCCCCGAATCTGAGCTGTGACAGCGCCGTGGGGCACCTTGAGGGGGTGCCGCACCCCTGAGCAGCCCCTGAGCACCCCCCGAGCCCCCCGGGACTCACGTGTAGAGCGGCTGTAGCTGCAGGTGCGACGTCTTCTGTGGTGCCTGGTACCCGTAGGAGTCAAAGCCGCCGATGAAGTCAACTGGGAAGAGCCGGGAGAGGAGTGGGGTGAGCTGGGAAGGGCAGCGGGGACATTCCCTGCACCCCGTGGCAGCCGTGGGACGGGGAACAGCAAAACTCAGCATCCCAGGAAAATCCAACATCCCAGAGTGGAGCTGGGAGAGCTGCGAGCCCCTTGCAGGGCCTGAAGGGGCTCCAGGAGAGGTGCAGAGGGACTGGGGACAAGGGATTCAGGGCCAGGAGCCAGGGAATGGCTTCCCAGTGCCAGAGGGCAGGGCTGGGTGGGATCTTGGGCAGGAATTGTTCCCTGGCAGGGTGGGCAGGGGCTGGCATGGAATTGCCAGAGCAGCTGGGGCTGCCCCTGGATCCCTGGCAGTGCCCAAGGCCAGGCTGGACACTGGGGCTGGAGCAGCCTGGCACAGTGGGAGGTGTCCCTGAAGTGGCACTGGGTGGGATTTAAGGTCCCTTCCAACCCAAACCGTTCCGGGATTCTGTGACCCTGAGTGCCCGCAGCATCCCGGGGCAGCGCCGCATCCCGGGTGGTGGCACCGCCCAGGGGAATGAATCAGAATCACAAACCGCATCAGGTCGGAAGTGACCACTGGTGGTCACCCAGTCCAACGCCCCCGCTCAAGCAGGGTCCCCCAGCGCACTTGGAATTCTATCCCGCCGGCTCTGGGATACCCCCAGGGAAGGAGACTCCGCAGCCTCTCTGGGCAGCCTCAAATGGAGCACCCAGGGAGGCACAGCAGCTTCCCGGCCGGGGCTGCATCCAGGGAACAGCAGCCGGGATCGCGGCAGCATCCCGGGAAAACACGGCTGAGAAAGGCAGGAAAGGAGCCGGAGCAAATCCCGAGATCCCGGCGGTTCCTTCTCCTTCCCAGCACAGCCCCGGCGCTGCCGCTGGACAAAGGGAGAAATTCCCTCCCGCTGTTCGCGGAGCGGGCACTTAAGGAGAATTATGGGGGAATCAGCGCTCGTTTGGGGCTGTCACCGCCGGGGATTGCAGGCGCCATGGATCAGCTCTCACTGCCGAGATTTCCAGCCTGGAGGCTCATCCCGCTCCGAGCCCATTCCCGGGAGGATCCCGGTGTCGGAGCCCGGCCCTTCATCCCGAGCGGTGCCGGGGCAGCTCTGGGTGGCTGCGGGTGCCCTGGGGGTGCCCTGGGGGTGCCCTGGGGGTGCCCTGGGGGTTCTGCGGGCACCCAACTTCTCCGAGATCATCCCGTGTTTCCCCAGAGCTGATCCCGCTCCCCGGCACAGCCAGCACAGGGATGGGCTCCAGGTGCGGCCAAGATGGGAAATCCACCCTCTCCAGGATCTCCAGCACCACCTAAGTCCCCAAACCCAACAGGATCCCACTCTGGGGTGGGTTATCCGTGCGTGTCCGAGAGCTGAGAGCTCCAGGGGAGAGCCCCCTCTCCCGGAATATTTCCCTTCCCGGTTTAATATTCCGCCAGCTCTCGGTTTTGACGCCATTTCCATCCATTTCCAACTCTAATAAGATATTCCATTAAAAAGATGCATTTGCATCCCGGGCTGAGGCAGCATTAATATTAAAAGTGTGTTGGATGCGGGAGTTTGTGGGAATGCAAACACGCTCCCGAGCCGCTGGCGCTGGATAAACCCTTCTGAAAACGAGATATTCCCGCAGGCAGCGGCCAATTCCACACGGAGATGTTTCTTTTCAACGGAAAGGAGGGAAAACATGGGATGCTGCACCCCCGGGCTGGGCTGGGACCACCTGTGGGGCCGTGGCATGGGTGGGATGCTGATCCCGGTGCTGATCCCGGTGCTGATCCCGGGGAAGGAGCGCATCCGGGTGGCTGTGGCACAGCCCTGCCCGCCTGGGCTGCCAGCATCTGCCAGCTGGTGGGAATTAATTAATAGCAGATGAGCTTTTAATGCACAGCCTCGACCACCTGGTTAATTGGGGCCGGGGCGCTTCCCGAGGGGCGTTTGTAGGGATCGGGCTTGGATCAGGCAAGGTAATCCAGGTGGGATAAAAGTTAGACTCCGCTTTGCCTAAAATGCTGTTTTCCCGTGGTTTTGGGGTGAAAACCTGGCGGTGGGGAGGCTGTGGGGACACAGCCCGGGGGACACCGTGTCCCCAAGCCCCTGCGGCTGTCAAGGGGGGAGGGAGCTGACGGCTGCCCCATCACACCCCAGCACCTCTGCCCCACCAGGGATGGAAAACTGGGGCAAAAAACCCAACTAAAGGGATTCCTTCAGCGTTCTGGGACCCATGCATTGCTTTCCCAGGCCCTGCTGGGAGCTGCCACCCTGCTCAGGGTGGCATCAGCAGAGGACCTTGTGCCCCCTGCCACCCCCAGCCGAGGCACTTACAGCTGTCCTCCTCCTCCAGGAACACTTTGCTGACGTAGCAGGCGTAGACGAAGCCGAAGAGCTGGGGAAAAACAGGGAGAGGTTGGTTATGGGGTGATGGGGAGCCTGGGAGTGAGCTGGGGGCACTGGGAATGAACTGGGATCACTGGGAGTGAGCTGGGAGCGCACTAAGAATGAACTGGGATCACTGGGAGTGAGCTGGGGGTGCACTGGGAATGAACTGGGATCACTGGGAGCGAGCTGGGGGTGCACTGGGAATGAACTGGGATCACTGGGAGTGAGATGGGGGCACCGGGAATGAACTGGGATCGCTGGGAGAGCACTGGGAATGAACTGGGATCACCGGGAGTGAGCTGGGAGAGCACTGGGAGTGAACTGGGATCACCGGGAGTGAGCTGGGAGAGCACTGGGAGTGAACTGGGATCACCGGGAGTGAGCTGGGAGAGCACTGGGAGTGAACTGGGATCACCGGGAGTGAGCTGGGAGAGCACTGGGAATGAACTGGGATTACTGGGAGTGAGCTGGGGGTGCACTGGGAATGAACTGGGATCACTGGGAGTGAGCTGGGGGCGCACTGGGAGTGAGCTGGGGGCGCACTGGGAGTGAGCGGGGGCCACACTGGGAGTGAGCGGGGGCCACACTGGGAGTGAGCGGGGGCCACACTGGGACTGAGCTGGGATCACTGGGACTGAGCTGGGATCACTGGGAATGAGCTGGGATCACTGGGAGTGAGCTGGGATCACTGGGAGTGAGCTGGGGGCGCTGGGAGTGAGCTGGGGGCGCTGGGAGTGAGCTGGAGGCACTGGGAATGAACTGGGATCACTGGGACTGCGCTGGGATCACTGGGAATGAACTGGGATCACTGGGAGTGAGCTGGGAGAGCACTGGGAGTGAGCTGGGGGCGCTGGGAATGAACTGGGATCACTGGGACTGCGCTGGGAGAGCACTGGGAGTGAGCTGGGAGAGCACTGGGAGTGAGCTGGGAGAGCACTGGGAGTGAACTGGGATCACTGGGAGTGAGCTGGGGGCGCTGGGAGCAGCCAGAGCCCATCCCGGTGCTGGTTTGGGGTGCAGCAGGGCTGGATGGATTCAGCTGCACGAGGGCCAGGCTGGCGCCCCACAGAGGGTGCCGGGAGCCCCTTTGGGGACCCCAATTCCCCCTAAAGCTCTGTTTTCGGGAGCTCTGCCCCCGGGCGTGTCCCGTTCCCACCTCCCCACAGGGAGGGACAGCCACCGGCAAGGGGGACCCTCCCTCCCAGCGGGCAGCACGTTCCAGCGGCTCGTTCCCAGGGAGTGATTCCTCAATCCCTGCAGCATCCAGCCCTAAACCTGACAAATTTTGGGGTGGGCAGCACCCCTGGGGTGCTGGCAGGGCTCTGTCTGCTCCTCCCTGGATGATGGGGGCACCTCCAGCTGGACCGCGGCGCCTCTGCTGCCCCCAGCCCCATCACCCCCCGTCTCCCAGCCCCGCTTTGGGGTGCCGGCTGAGGAGAGGGGCCCTTACCGCCAGGAAGATCTGCGTGGCGCTGCTCACCACCTCGATGTACTGGTAGTCGAGCAGGCAGCCGCTGACCGTGATGACGTGGTGGTCCTCGGGCGCCAGGTTGGAGTTGAGCACCGGCGTCACCAGGCAGCCAGGGCCGTTCTCCATCCACCACGAGCGGTGCAGTGAGGTATTGAAGGTCATGATGAAGTCCCGGTCCTGCAGGAGGAGGAGGAGGAAGGGGGCACAGGTTTTGGATCCGAGGCTCTTTGCAGCAGGGTTGGGTAGAAAATGGGTTTTTCCAAGCCAAGGGCGCTCCGTGAGATCAGAGCAGGGCATCTCCCTGACCCCCAGCCAGCAGCCCCGCGGTTTGGGGCTTCCTCCCGTGCTGGTGCTGTGGGCATGTGGTCAAGCAGCGTCCAGGTGATGCCCAGGTGACAAGATGGCTGTCACGGAGGGGACACCAGAGCGGCAGGGAAGCAGCGGCTGCTGGTCCTGCACCCAGCCACCCCAGAGCTGGGACCTCCATCCCCCACGTTCCAGGGATGCAGGGCAGCCCCTGCTGCTTCCCCTGGGGTTTTGGGCTGCCATCCCCTCATCCCATCCCCAGGGAGCCTTGCAGGGTCCCCCCTGATGCATGTCCCCTCCTTGTTAGCCCCTCACAAGCTTTGGGATCTCCCTGTGTCCTCTGCAGCAGCTGTGGGGCGGCCGTGGGCTGGCTACAGCGCCCTGGAAGGGGGAGGAGGTAATCTTCAGCCCCTGTCTGCCCCTTTCCACCCCCTCTGGTCCCCCTGGTGAGCCCCCAGCCCATGGAGGGTCCCCCCTGGTCCCCCTGGTGAGCCCCCAGCCCATGGAGGGTCCCCCCTGGTCCCCCTGGTGAGCCCCCAGCCCATGGAGGGTCCCCCTGGTGAGCCCCCAGCCCATGGAGGGTCCCCCTGGTGAGCCCCCAGCCCATGGAGGGTCCCCCCTGGTACCCCTGGTGAGCCCCCAGCCCGTGGAGGGTCCCCCTGGTGAGCCCCCAGCCCATGGAGGGTCCCCCCTGGTATCCCTGGTGAGCCCCCAGCCCATGGAGGGTCCCCCCTGGTACCCCTGGTGAGCCCCCAGCCCGTGGAGGGTCCCCCTGGTGAGCCCCCAGCCCATGGAGGGTCCCCCCTGGTATCCCTGGTGAGCCCCCAGCCCATGGAGGGTCCCCCCTGGTACCCCTGGTGAGCCCCCAGCCCATGGAGGGTCCCCCTGGTGAGCCCCCAGCCCACGCAGGGCCCTCCCGGCCCCTCTGTGTCCCCCCGGCCCTGCCGGTGCTGAGCATCCTCCGCAGGAAATCGCCAATCTGGGATTAAAAGATTTTTGCTGCTGGGGGCGGCAAAAACCCCGAAAGGGAATGAGTGGGTTTGGGTTTGTGGAGCCGGAGGACGTGGGTGAGGAGCAGGGAAGCGGACGAGGGGGAGCTGTGCCACCGCGGCGTGACGGGGAGCGGGGATTTCCACCAAAAACCCGCGCTGGGAGCGAATCCTCCCCCTCTCCTCATCCTGCTGCGCTTCGGGAGAGCCTCAAATGACCTGGAGCAACTCGGGAAGTGTTCCCGGCCATGGAGCCCCCTCCCCCGAGGGCTGTTCCCTGCTTGGGGCAGCGCAGGGAGCGGAGCTGGCTGTCCCAGCCCTCTGGGGTGTCCCGGCAGCCTCAGAGCGGGGCTGGGATGCCCAGCTCGGCACAGGGACCCTGACCCTGGCTGAGGGTGCTCAAATCACCCGCTGCTGCCCCATCCCTGCGGGAGGTTTTGCTCTTTTTTTGTGTAAAAGCTGTAATTTAACAGCCCAGGGTGTGGTGGAGGCACAGCCCCGCTCCCACCGTCACCCATCGCCACAGGGTGACTTCCCAAAGCCAGGAGTGTTGTCCAGCCGCGGCTGGGAGCCCCAGAAAACTCCGGAAAATTGGGAATAGGCAGCAGGGGGTCTCCTCCTCCCACCCACAGCCCTCCCCATCCCTGCCAGAAACTCTGCCCCAAACTTTCCTCTCGTTGCTCATCCCTGTTCCCGGTGTTCCTCCTTTCTTTTATCCCCTCGCTGGAGATAAAGGGAATTAATTTGGGGTTAGGAAACGGCCGCCCCTTGTCACTCCGACCTGAACTGTCCCTGTGTCCATCCCATCCCATCCCACGGGAATTCAGCGCTCCGAGGAGGCACCCCCGGCACCCGGGTGGGCGCTTTGCTGCGGGGCTGGGGGCACCCACGGGCTTGGGGGGACACTTTTGGGGAAGAGCTGTGGAGCAGGGAAGGAGGAGGAGGAGGAGGAGGAGGGCAAGGACGGGACAGGAAGGATGGAAAGATGGAGGAGGAAGAGGATGCGGGGAGGAAGAGGAGGGAGGAGGGGGCATTACCTGTGACAAGCGCCCGACCTCCAGGTAGAAGCAGATGATGAAGGCGTTCCAGCCGACCCACAGCACCAACCACACCGCGTACTGCGAGAGGAGACCGGTCAGGCACGGACAGCCCGCTCCGGCCCCGCTCCGGCCCCGCTCCGGCCCCGCTCCGGCCCCGCTCCGGCCCCGCCCCGCCCTCTGCATCCCGCTGGGATCCGGGCTTGGATCATGGAATCACAAGCTCACAGCATGGTTTGGGGAGAAAGGGACCTTAAAGATGACCCAGTGCCACCCCTGCCATGGCAGGGACACCTCCCACTGTGCCAGGCTGCTCCAGCCCCAATGTCCAGCCTGGCCTTGGGCACTGCCAGGGATCCAGGGGCAGCCACGGCTGCTCTGTTCCCGGGGATACAGGAGGGGACCTGGGGCTGAGCCACTCCCGGCAGTGACGCTGCTGCACCCGCAGGGCGCTACCTACCATCATGAGGTATCTGGATCTGTACTGGATCGTCCCAAAAATTCCCAAAATCACGGCCATGATGTGTAAAAAGTTCGCCAGGATGGGGGCCCACTGGTACCCCAGGAAATCAAAGATCTGCCTCTCCAGCGCCGCGACCTGGAACAGAGCAGGGGAGGGGAGCAGCGATCAGGGCCGGGCACCGCGACGGCTCCCGGGGCGCTGAAGGCAAGGAGCAGCTGGAAATTCCTGGGAATTCCATGGATAATGAGTTGCAACAGGCTGGAATGTCCGTGGGATGCATCGGCCGGCGGGCGAGGCGCTGCTCGGGACATTCGGAGCTAAAAGGGGAACGCAAGGAGATGTCGGCTTGTCACCGTCCGTGCCTCAGTGTCCCCGTCACTCAGGGCTCAGGCGCGGCTGAAAACCCATCCCGGAGGATGATTCACCACGGGAAGAGCCTCCAGCTCCCGGTATTTTTATTTCCTGCCCTTCCTCGCCGGCTCCGCGGATCCGTCGGGCTCTGACCGCCGTTATCATTTGTAATCCATAAACGAGGCCGTGCTGCGGCCGGATAAATCACCCCGGCAGGGCCGGCGGGGATGGGATCCATCCCTGATCCCAGAACCTATTGATGGCTCCGCTCGCTGCCGGCTCGGGCTCGATTACTCTTAATTACGGGATTAGCTCCAAGGAAGGGGAGAGCAAAGGCGAGGTGGGAGCGCCGGAACCTTCAGCGATGGGTTTAAGTTAAAAAACTGAGATTTTGGATGAGGCCGTGGTTTTCTAGAGAATTTTTAAGGAAGTTTCAGGGAACTCGAGGGTGCTGGGACACCACAAGGTGCAGGGACAGGCTGGCAGCAGCCTGGAAACCCCAAATTTCTTCCCATTTGCCTTACCCAGCCCTGTCCTGTCACTCTTTGAGGTGCCCCAGATTCACCCTGAGAGCTGCAGGGTCCCCAGTGCTCCCCAGAGCACCGTTCCTCAGTTTCCTGCCTAAAAAAGGGGAGTTTATCCTGAAAACCACAGGAAAAATGGGCTTTGCACCCCCCCTCCGTTCAGCAGCAGCTCCCAGAGGGATCTGGAATCAGGGGAGCACCCGTGGGGGTCCCAGGAAGTGTCCCAGTCTGATTTAATGAGTCCTAATTACAGGGGGGAATTAATGAGGTGGGGAAAGGCCTTGCCTGAGCTTTTCCCACCAGCCGTTTCCCCACCCATGAAACCCCAAATACTCATCGAATTTCCCTCCTGAGGGCTCTAATCCACACCTACCTCAGCCCAGCTCCACCCCGCCACTGCGATATCCCATTCCCCACCCTCTCCCTGGGATGGGATCCGCTGGATCGGTGCCAGCAGGACCCTGATTTCAATCAACGGAGATGCAAATCCATGGAGCAGCAGCCCCCGGATCTGCGGGGCCGGGACGAGTTTGCACCGAAACTTAATTCACTTCCCTGCTATTTAAACTCTCCGAGGAAACAGCCTCTGGAAATACTCACAGCCGGGCTGTAAATCTCCC
Source organism: Corvus moneduloides (assembly GCF_009650955.1). Lineage (NCBI taxonomy): Eukaryota > Metazoa > Chordata > Aves > Passeriformes > Corvidae > Corvus > Corvus moneduloides. The sequence goes on from NC_045498.1 coordinate 997,451, forward strand.
GAATTGAGGGATGTAAATAATAAATGATACAGGGAGCGCGGCGCTCGGGGTTTTATGGCCACCCATCCATCTGGGGGCTGTCGGCAGCGCTGCTTAGCGGGAGCTGGATGGGAGTTTTGGGGACCAGGGATGCTCCAAGCTGAGGGATGGGGCTGGGGAGAGCCTCTGAGGGCATCCCGTGGAGCTGGAGTGATGGGATTGCATCCGGGTGGCTCCTTAATTCCAGCCTGTCCAGCCGGGACAGAGTGAAAGAGGAGGGGCTGGGAAGAGCCTGCTTGAACCAAACCCAAACCCAAACCCTTCTTCATCCCAAAGAGAGGCAAAATTAGGGATAAACACCCGTGGATGAGCAGGGGCTGCTAATTACCCCGGAGAGCTCTGCTGGAGCCCCCCCGGCAGGTCCAGCACTGCTCCGCGGGTGCGTTATTCCAGCTTTTTCCGTCCGTGGGAGGAGCAGATCTCGGTTTTCCCGTCCTCATGGGATGCAGCTTCAGGGTAAGGGACGAACAGAGACGGCACAAAGGCAGCGTGGCTGCAGCTGCCCGGCTCTCACCGCCTGCCAAGGGCACCCCAAGGGCACCCCAAGAGCTTCCCAAGGCCAGCCCCGCGTGTTTCACGAGGGGGGAAACTGAGGCACGACCTCCAGCGGGAGGGTCCAGGTTTGGTGATCCTGCACAGGGAATTGCGGGGCTGAGCGAGCGCTGTCAGCTCAGTGCTGCTCCTCAGGCTGCTCCAGCCCCGGGAGCATCGTCCCCGATCCTGCGGGGATAAAATATCCCTGGGAGGGACCCTCAGGAGCGCCAGCTCTGCGAGCGGCCCCCCCCGGCCCTTCGGTGACAGCGGCCCTGGCTGCGGGGCTCACCTCGAGCACGGAAAACTTCCCAGGAAACTTCCCAGCAGCATCCAACCCCCCGAAACTGTTTTGTGGAGCTCAGAGCATCCTTCCCGGGCTGCCCTGCTCCTGGAATGGGAATTCCCGCTGCTCACAGCACCCCCAGCCCCATTCCCAGCCCGCCGTCCCCTCCCAGCTCCAGCGGCTGCTCCGCCCGCTGCTGCCGGGGCTCTGGAGCCGGGATGCAAACGCCGTCCCGCTGCTAATTAAGATGAACCCGCGGCTGATCAATACAACGAGTTTTAGGGCACCCTCTTAATTAAACACTCTCGAGTTCATCGATCGGCCCCGAAAGTTCGCATCCATCAGCTGGGGGCGGGTCCCGCTCGTCCCCGCGCGCTGCCTGCCAGGATTGTGTTTTCCCCGGGAAAGCGAAGCAGGAGAGGCCGCAGCGCTGGCTGAGGGGAGGACAGTGCCAGGAGGGGACACTCCTGGGGACAGGAGCTGGGGGCTCAGCCCGGGCTCGGGGAGGCGGCACCAGGAAGGCAGAGCTGGAGGAAAATGGGATTTTTCCAGGGTGCTGGCGCCAAACTCAAGTGGGGAGGAGCTCTCCTGTCCCTGAACTGATTATGGCACCTTCACCTTTCAGACCCATCCCATCACTCCAAGTTTTCCCAGTCCTTAATCCCCATGAGGAGAACTGGATCCCGCTCTGGCTGTGCCGGGAGGATCTCACGGACACCAGGGAGCACCTTCCCCAGCACAGCGGACAAACCGAGGTCAGAAATCCTACTGCAGCCGAGGTGGGGAGCGCTGGATGAACATCCCAGAGCCAGCACCCTCGGAAACCAGGAACTTTCCTGCCCAGCAGCTCCCACTCCTTCTCCTGGAACCAGAGGATCCCAGGATGGTTTGGGTTGGAGGGACCTTCGAAGCGCATCCCATTCCATGGGCAGGGACACCTCCCACTGTCCCAGGCTGCTCCCAGCCCCAATGTCCAGCCTGGCCTTGGGCACTGCCAGGGATCCCGGGGCAGCCCCAGCTGCTCTGGCAACTCCATGCCAGCCCCTGCCCACCCTGCCAGGGAACAATTCCTTCCCAAGATCCCATCCAGCCCTGCCCTCTGGCACTGGGAAGCCATTGCCTGGCTCCTGGCCCTGAATCCCTTGTCCCCAGTCCCTCTGCAGCTCTCCTGGAGCCCCTTCAGGCCCTGCGAGGGGCTCGCAGCTCTCCCTGGAGCCTTCTCTCTCTTCCTGGGACAGTCAGGATCCTGGAGCTGGCACCGGACAGGATCCTGGGACAGGCAGGATGCCGCTCCTGGCTACCCGCTGCTCTTCATCCCCGCAGCAGCATCTGCACCTCGGGCTGAGCTCTGAGCTCCCGCCCGCCCTCCCTCCCTCCCCTGCGGGCAGGGCTCCCTGACCCCCCGATGGGTCATTATCCTGCAGCCGGCTGATTTCCTCCCGCACACCATATGCCCGAGGCTCGCCGGGGATTTAACTTCTCATTTCGCTGCGTTTTGAAGAGATTTGGCCGCTTTGATTCCCCGCGGGCCGCGACCGAGGGTGCTGCGAGAGCATCGCTCGCCCCGTCCCTGACCTCCCCCCCTCCCATTTCTGGGAGTTTTGGCCCAAAAACAAAAAATGTTTGTGCTCAGGGAGAAACCCCCCAGGGCAGTGTCCGGCTGGGCAGCAGGATGCCCGATCCCTAAGGAATGTTCTCCAAAGCCGCGGGGTGATGGAGCATCCCTGGAGCTCCGGCCACATCCCGGCCCAGCCCCAGGGACGGCCGCACCCCGAAGGCGATCCAGGATCCCACATCCCCACCCCGACCCCCCTCGCCGGCCCCCTCCCTCCCCCAACCTCTCTTTTTGAGGCAGTTTAAGGTATTTTGGCTGATTTGGGCTCTGCCAACGCCCTCCCTTGCTCAGGGGGAGGCCCGGGAACCGCGGGAAGCGGCTCCGTCGCGCAGCCCCCGCCCGGGAAGGGGAATCGGCCGCGATTTCAAGGAGAGGAGAGTGCAGCTGCTGAGGAGGCGCAAACAGCGCTGCGAACCCAGGGACTTCATTTAATGACTTGGAAACAAGTTCCTGACCTACTTCCATCTGCAAAAACCTCCACAAAATCGCAGACGGGGAGAAATTAAAGGCGCCGGGGCATCAATCCCTCTCCAGCATCGCGCGGGGACGAGCAGGATGCGGCCCCAAGCTGGGAAGAGGCCCCAGTGCAGGAGCAAAACCGCGGCAGGAGCAAAAATTGGGGTGAAAGAGGCACAAATGGGGTCCTTCCCCAGCTGGGGCCATCCCTTGTGGATGCCGCCGGTTTTGGGGGGCTCCCGGTGGCTGCACGGCCCCTTTGACCCCCCCAGACCGGAGCTCCCACGGCGTGGCTGGAGCATCCCAGCTCCCTGGGGTCGGGATGTGGCACTGCGGTGTGCGGGGTCCTTCGGCCCCAGCACCCCCCGCCCGTCCCACGGCTTTCCCTCCCCTCTCTCACTTTATCCCCCCACGGCTTTCCCAGTTTTATTTATTTAATTTTCCCGCATCCGGCGGCGTTGCCATGGGAACGCAGCCCCGGCTGGATGCGCCTGTCTGGACGCTGCACCCCGGGATCCCGATGGAAATCTGCTCCATGGGATGCAGCCCTGGGGGCGGCCCCACCCGGGTGTCACCCTTGGGTGCCCTCCAAGCCCTGATCCCACATCCGTGCTCCCGGCTCCATCCATCCCATCAGGGAGGGCTGGGAAATGCAGCCTTGGGGTGGCTAATGGCAATAAACTTTATTATTTTTATTTTATTTTATTTTATTTTACTTTATTTTATTTTATTCTATTCTACTTTATTTTATTTTATTTTATTTTATTTTATTTTATTTTATTCTATTCTATTTTATTCTATTCTATTCTATTCTATTCTACTTTATTCTATTCTACTTTATTTCATTTTATTATTCTATTCTATTCTATTTTATTCTATTCTATTCTATTCTATTCTATTTTAATTTCCCCTAAATGGAGCAGATCAAACCCGGCCCCTCCCGTTCTGGCTCCATCACAGGGAAGGGAAACTGAGGCACAGCATTGAGACACTCCCCCAAAACCTTCCCGGTGCCCTGAGATGCTGGGCACGCTGAAATCCAGGGAATTTGGTGTTCCCACAGGGAGAGGGGACTCTCCATCACCACCTCCCGAAGATTCTCACCCCAGGAGGAAGCTCCTCCTCATTTCCACCCCGAAAACAAGGCCCTGAGCTCTGTCAGCTCCCAGACTGTGGGGTTTGGGTGCATTTGGCTCCTGACAGCTCTGGCGCCCCCGTAAAGACCCCCGGGAATCTTAATAGGAATTTTTTTCCCTGAAAACACCACAAATTCCCCATTTCCCCAGGAGTCCAACCGATCAATCTCTGACAAAACACCACATCCCCTCAACTCTGATGCAACTCTGCATTGACCGGGCTCTGACACAGCCCCCAGCCCTTGTTGGCACCATCCCATAAACGCTGCCCTGGGATCCCTTTCCCCCTCCTGCCTCCCAGCCAGGAAACTTTTCCACGCCGAGGGAAAGCCGAGGCGATCGAAGCAGCTCAATTCCCCGCCCGGCCGGCACCGCGATGCCCTCCCGCCCACCAGGCTTGATGTTCCCGCGGGGAATCCTCCGTCCCCTCGGGATGGAGCAGGAGGGAGGATCCCGCTAATGCCGGCCTCGTGCTCAGCATCCCCCGGCGTCACCTTGCAGCGACCTTGGATGCGCTGCTGGGGGCACACGGGGTGGTGGCACTTGTGGGACGGGGTGAGAGGGGGCCAGGAGTGTCCCCGGAGAGGGGAATGTGCACCGGGAACAGCCCAGAGGGGAAACTGAGGCACGGGGCTGTGACCACAGCGGGAGCCGGCATTCCGGTGAGGCTGAGGTTGTGATCCTGCCCTGCTGTGCCTCAGTTTCCCTGGAAAACGGGCTGATTCCTGCTCCATGCAGCACCAGGAGCATCTGCTCTCCTGGCCAGGGGCAGCAGCTCCATCGGAGCAGGTCTGACAGGGAAACTGAGGCACGGCAGGGTGGGGGGAAGCTCCAGCCCTGGGGAAAGGCCGTGCCTAGAGGACACCGGGCTGGGAGCTGCTCCGGACCCGTGGGAGCAGGGCCAGGATCTCTGGGGTGGCCAGAGAGCCTGCTGTCCTATAGGAGCCATCCATCCCATCCCATCCATCCATCCCATCCATCCCATCCCATCCATCCCATCCCATCCCATCCCATCCATCCATCCCATCCATCCATCCATCCATCCCATCCATCCCATCCATCCATCCATCCATCCATCCCATCCATCCCATCCATCCATCCATCCATCCCATCCATCCCATCCATCCATCCCATCCATCCATCCCATCCCATCCCATCCATCCCATCCCATCCCATCCATCCATCCCATCCCATCCATCCCATCCCATCCATCCATCCCATCCCATCCATCCATCCCATCCATCCATCCATCCCATCCCATCCCATCCCATCCATCCATCCCATCCCATCCATCCATCCCATCCCATCCATCCATCCATCCATCCATCCCATCCATCCATCCCATCCATCCATCCCATCCCATCCATCCATCCCATCCATCCATCCCATCCCATCCATCCATCCATCCATCCCATCCCATCCCATCCATCCATCCATCCATCCATCCATCCATCCATCCCATCCATCCATCCCATCCATCCCATCCATCCATCCATCCATCCCATCCCATCCCATCCATCCATCCATCCCATCCCATCCCATCCCATCCCATCCCATCCCATCCCATCCCATCCATCCATCCATCCCATCCCATCCCATCCCATCCCATCCATCCATCCATCCATCCATCCATCCCATCCCATCCATCCATCCCATCCATCCATCCCATCCATCCATCCCATCCCATCCATTCATCCAATCCATCCCATCCCATCCCATCCCACTTGATCCTATCCCACCCATCCCACCCATCCTGTCCCACTGTATCCCACCCCACCCATCCATTCCCAATCCCATTCATCCCAATCCCATCCCATCCCATTCATCCCATCTCTCCACCCATCCCATCCCAATCCCATCCCATCCCACCCCACCCCACAGCAAACAAATCCCTGTCCCTCTCCAACACGGATCCCTCGGAAGTGTTTGTCATTCCCGGGGAGATCCGCCTCCAAACCAACAGCCAGCTAAGGAAAATCGGGATTCATCCAGGACCTCAGTCGCTCATCCCGTTGGAGACTCCCAGCAGAAGCCACTGAGAGGTGCAGCCTTCATTAAAATGAAGGGAAGATCCCCAAAAAACCCCACAAGCAAATGGGGAATGGCTCAGGGCTTAAACCTGGGGGGTCTTTGGGCTTTAATCTGTAGGTTTGGGGATGGAATGTGGGCTTAAACCTGGGAGATCTTGGGCCTAGGTCTGAGGAAACTTGGGCTTAAATCTGGGAGGTTTTGGGCTTAAATTTGCAGAATGGTTGGCTTAGGTCTGGGGGAGCTGGGGCTTAATTTTGGGATCTTCTTCTAAGATTTGGGAGAGCTTGTGCTGAAATCTGGAGGGGTTAGGGCTTGAATTTGGGGATCTTGGTCTTAGATCTGGTGGATTTGGGGCTTAGATTTGGGGGGATTCAGTGCTTAAGTTTGGGAGATCTTGGGTTTAAATTTGGGGGATTTGGGGCTTAAATTTGGGAGACATTGGGCTTAAATTGGGGAGATTTTGTCCTTAAATTTGGGAGCTCTTGGGCTTAAATTTGGGGGATCTTGAGTCTAAATTTGGGGGAATTTTGGGTTTAGATTTGGGGCAGTGCACAGACAGAGGGAACAAGATGGGAAACCAGAAGAGGTGTGGGGAGCCTGACTCCCTAAATCCCAAATCCTGGGAATGAGACACAGGCAAAGCCTGGGGCTGGCCATGGAAGGGGAACGGGCGCAGAAAAGCAAAGGAATGGGACAACCTGCTCCAAAAATTTGCCAAAGCCCACCAGGATGGGACAGGAGGGATCCCGGAGGGGTTGCCCCCAGCAGCCCGCGAAGCACAAGGATTAAGCCGCAGGCAATTTCCATGCTAATTCTCCCGGTTCCCTCCTTTATCCCGACATCCGGGAGAAGCCAGAGGTATTTTTCCCCAAACCTCAACCGACGCCTCAAAGACCCCGTTAATACAATCCGATAGAAGGGAGGTAAAAAATGAATATATTATATATATATATACACCAAAAAAAATCCAATTTACCGACTTATTTAGTGACACTTTCCGTAATCAATTCTCCCAGGGAAGAAACCCTGATTAAAGCCAAGCGCATCGCTATGGAAACCGGCATTCCCTCCTCCCACGGCCCGCGGGCTGGGAAGGAGAAGCTCGGGTGAGGAAATCTGCCTGGTAACAACCCCGTTAATGAGCCGGGGAGCGAAAATAATCCCTGCGAAAGGAGCAGCCGGCGGCAGCCGGTGGGGAGGCGAAACGGCTCCCAAAATATTGATTTTCCTGGGATTGTTTTGGAGGAGGAAGGGACGCTCCCACATCCTGGAGGGATGAAGGGGATGTCTGGAGGTAGTCCCCATGTGCACCCACCCAGCCCGACGGGTGGGGGTGTTTTCTTCCCATTTATCCCGTTTTTAAGCGTTAAAACCCGGGATAAAAGCACGCAGGACTGAGGGATTCGGCCGCCCGGCGAGGATGGAGCTGCCGGCACAAAAGGGATTTTTGGGATAACCCCGGTGGATTTCCCTCTCCTCGGGGTAATTCCACAACCCACGGGCACCCACGGATCCGGGTGAGGGGCACCAGCCCCCACTGCCCGCTCCCATCCCTGGTGCTTAAATCTTGGGGCGTTTGGGGCTGGAATTTGGGGATCTTGGTCTTGGATCTGGTGGATTTTGTGCCTAAATCTTGGATCTTGGGCTTAAATTTGGGAAATCTTGGTCTTAAATTTGAGTGATAGGGCTTAAATATGGGAGATCTTTGGTTTAAATTTGGAGGATTTGGGTCTTAAATAGGGGGGATCTTGGGCTCAAATTTAGGAGCAACACCCCAAGGGTGAGAATTTCTTGGAGAATTGGAGATTTATTCTTATTTCTCCAACCTGGAGGGCTTGGGAGTCTCCCCCCGGCTGGACGAGCAGCCTGCGAGGGGAAGATGCTGGGTGCATCCAAGGGTGTGCGAGGCAGGGATAGAAATTCCCAGGCTGAACATAAAAGGATCGGGGGCTGGGAGCGGTGAGGGGCACGGAAGGGGCTCGGATGCTTCCCGAGCCCTCGAGACGCTTTTTGGGCTGCAACATTTTGGGGTCCAGGACATCATTTGTGCTGCTCAGTATCCATTGAGGAATTCAATGACAATCCCACCAACCTTGTCCCTAAAATCCGCCGTCCCCATCCCCGTCACCGCCTCCAGGGGTGGGAGTGGAGCCGCTCTGCCCCGGCAATGGGGCTGCGATCCCGGCAGGATCCCGCGGGAGCAAAGCACCCAAGAATTCCCATCACCCATCCACCCGCACCTCAGCGCGCCCCAACTGCGGGAGCTGCAGAGGCGCCCGGAGGGATCCAATGAACCCGGAATATCCGAGAGACTCCTTCAGCGAAGGAGCCGCTGCTGCTGATCCCAATGATCCCTCTGCTATCGATCCCGATGATCCCTCTGCTGCTGATCCCAATGATCCCTCTGCTATCGATCCCGATGATCCCTCTGCTGCTGATCCCAATGATCCCTCTGCGGCTGATCCCGATGATCCCTCTGCTGCTGATCCCGATGGTCCCTCTGCTATCGATCCCACTGATCCCTCTGCTGCTGATCCCAATGATCCCTCTGCTATCGATCCCGATGATCCCTCTGCGGCTGATCCCGATGATCCCTCTGCTGCTGATCCCAATGATCCCTCTGCTGCTGATCCCACTGATCCCTCTGCTATCGATCCCGATGATCCCTCTGCTGCTGATCCCAATGATCCCTCTGCGGCTGATCCCACTGATCCCTCTGCTGCTGATCCCAATGATCCCTCTGCTATCGATCCCAATGATCCCTCTGCTATCGATCCCGATGATCCCTCTGCTGCTGATCCCAATGATCCCTCTGCGGCTGATCCCGATGATCCCTCTGCTGCTGATCCCGATGATCCCTCTGCTATCGATCCCACTGATCCCTCTGCTGCTGATCCCGATGATCCCTCTGCTGCTGATCCCAATGATCCCTCTGCGGCTGATCCCAATGATCCCTCTGCTATCGATCCCAATGATCCCTCTGCTGCTGATCCCAATGATCCCTCTGCTGCTGATCCCGATGGTCCTTCTGCTATCGATCCCACTGATCCCTCTGCTGCTGATCCCGATGATCCCTCTGCTGCTGATCCCAATGATCCCTCTGCTATCGATCCCAATGATCCCTCTGCTGCTGATCCCAATGATCCCTCTGCGGCTGATCCCGATGATCCCTCTGCTGCTGATCCCGATGGTCCCTCTGCTATCGATCCCACTGATCCCTGTGCTGCTGATCCCGATGATCCCTCTGCTGCTGATCCCAATGATCCCTCTGCTATCGATCCCAATGATCCCTCTGCGGCTGATCCCGATGATCCCTCTGCTGCTGATCCCGATGGTCCCTCTGCTATCGATCCCACTGATCCCTGTGCTGCTGATCCCACTGATCCCTGTGCTGCTGATCCCGATGATCCCTCTGCTATCGATCCAAATGATCCCTGTGCTGCTGATCCCGATGGTCCCTCTGCTATCGATCCCAATGATCCCTCTGCCATCGATCCCGATGATCCCTCTGCTATCGATCCCGATGATCCCGCTGCTGCTGATCCCAATGATCCCGCTGCTGCTGATCCCGATGATCCCTCTGCTATCGATCCCGATGATCCCTCTGCTATCGATCCCAATGATCCCTCTGCCATCGATCCCGATGATCCCTCTGCTATCGATCCCGATGATCCCGCTGCTGCTGATCCCAATGATCCCTCTGCTATCGATCCCACTGATCCCTCTGCTGCTGATCCCGATGATCCCTCTGCTATCGATCCCGATGATCCCTCTGCTGCTGATCCCGATGATCCCTCTGCCATCGATCCCAATGATCTCTCTGCTATCGATCCCGATGATCCCTCTGCTGCTGATCCCAATGATCCCTCTGCTATCGATCCCAATGATCCCTCTGCTGCTGATCCCAATGATCCCTCTGCTATCGATCCCAATGATCCCTCTGCTGCTGATCCCAATGATCCCTCTGCTATCGATCCCACTGATCCCTCTGCTATCGATCCCACTGATCCCTGTGCTGCTGATCCCAATGATCCCTCTGCTGTGGATCCCAATGATCCCTCTGCTATCGATCCCAATGATCCCTCTGCTGCTGATCCCAATGATCCCTCTGCTATCGATCCCAATGATCCCTCTGCTATCGATCCCAATGGTCCCTCTGCTGCTGATCCCAATGATCCCTCTGCTATCGATCCCAATGATCCCTCTGCTGCTGATCCCAATGATCCCTCTGCTATCGATCCCACTGATCCCTCTGCTATCGATCCCACTGATCCCTGTGCTGCTGATCCCAATGATCCCTCTGCTGTGGATCCCAATGATCCCTCTGCTATCGATCCCAATGATCCCTCTGCTGCTGATCCCAATGATCCCTCTGCTATCGATCCCAATGATCCCTCTGCTATCGATCCCAATGGTCCCTCTGCTGCTGATCCCAATGATCCCTCTGCTATCGATCCCAATGATCCCTCTGCTGCTGATCCCAATGATCCCTCTGCTATCGATCCCAATGATCCCTCTGCTGCTGATCCCAATGATCCTGCTGCTGCTGATCCCAATGATCCCTCTGCTGCTGACCCCGATGATCCCTCTGCTATCGATCCCAATGATCCCTCTGCTGCTGACCCCGATGATCCCTCTGCTGTGGATACCACTGATCCCTCTGCTATTGATCCCAATGATCCCTCTGCTGTGGATCCCAATGATCCCTCTGCTGCTGACCCCGATGATCCCTCTGCTGTGGATCCCACTGATCCCTCTGCTGTGGATCCCACTGATCCCTCTGCTGCTGATCCCAATGATCCCTCTGCTATCGATCCCACTGATCCCTCTGCTGTGGATCCCACTGATCCCTCTGCTGTGGATCCCAATGATCCCTCTGCTATCGATCCCAATGATCCCTCTGCTGTCGATCCCACCGATCCCTTTGCTGCAGATCCCACTGATCCCTTTCCCGTTCATCCCGGGCAGGACGTGCCGGCCGCGTGCCGTGGCCCCCGGTGCGTCATTAACCGCAGCCCCCGGCAGCCGCCGCGCTCGGGAGCTCATTAGAGACTCCTTAACCAGCCGTAAAAATTGCTTTTATTAATTGCTTCACCCTCCCCTCATCCCCCCCGCCTGCAGGAGGGGTTTTTGGGATGGGGGTTTCCAGCCCCTTTGTGGGGTGGGGGCGGTGGACGAGCAGCTCCCAGGGCTGGATCCACCCAGGGCCCTCCCGCTCCGCTCCGACGGATCCCTTAATGACAAGATGCGACACCGGGGTGTCGCGACAGGCGACATCCCGAACCCTGCAGCAGTCCCCTACATCCAGCAGGGCTGTGAGCCCGTCCCCCTGCCATCAGGGCCAGCCCCACACCGGGGAAACTGGGATTTTCCCCCCAAATTGCTTTTTCCAGTGTAAGCAGGCGGGAAGGCTGCGCCTGCTGGGTGTCGGGTGCTGCCCCACCCCATCCCCCGTACGGATGCACCCACGGGAGGGATGAGGTTTTCCTCACGAAAATATTTAGGGAAAACCCAACCCAGCAGCGCCAAGGGCTGGGGACGCTCCCCATGTGGGACCCGCTGTGCCGAGGACACGGCAGTGATGCTCCCACCACTCCTTGGGGTCCCTCTGTGGGGCCCCCAGCCATGGGAAATGGGGCTCTGGAGCTCCCCACGTGTTCCCTGCTCCCTCCCCTGCCCTGCAGGGTGGGGGACACCGACCCCACCCGCGATCCCGCTAACGAGGGCGCCGCTAATTGCCGAGCCCTCGCCCCATGTATAATTCAAGGCCCTTTGTTAGGGCCGGGTTTGCTTTGTCTGGGAAGTGCCACCTCCCCGCGGGACCCCGACCCCGCCGCCGCGCAGCTCCTTCTGCGGGGGAGGGCGTTGGATTGAAAATAATTAGGGCCTGGGGCTGCTGCGAGGTGGGGGATGGGGTCGTTAGCGAGGTTGGGGTCATTAGTGGGGTCGGCATCCCCCTCATGGAGGAGAGGATGGGGCAGGGGGACATGGGGAGAGCCCAGAGCACCATTTCCCATGGCAGGACCCACAGGAGAACCCCAAAATGCTGGGGACCCCCAAATGTGCCCAGGCTGTGGGTGCTGCTGGGCTGGGACTTCCCCCCACATTTTGAGGTGGAAATCCTCATTCCCGCTGTGGGTGCACCCAAAAGAGGGGAGGGTTTGGGGCCTGTGGGTGCCAAAGCTGGGGGGCAGCACCCGTGTCCTGGATGGGTGATGGAGAGGACCTGCACCTAATGGGGCACAAACCAGCCCCAAATGGGCGAGGGTGTCCCTAAATACGGCTCCTGACACCAAAGAGCCCCACACAGACACCCCAAATTCACCCCAAATTCTCCAGAGACCCTCAGCTCCCGGTGGTGCTGGACCAGGATCAGACCCAGGATCAGACCCAGGATCAGACCCAGGCTGGGCTCGGGGGCAGCAGCTCTGGAAGGGGCTGAAATCCGGGTGGGATGCAGCCCAAGGAGGGGTTGGGAATGGGACAGGGATGTCCTCACCCCCACACTGGAAGGGACTGGGGGCCCTAAACCCCTCCACAGGCCACCAGCACACAACTGCGGAGCTCCGGGGGAAAAAAAGAGATTAAAAATATAGAAATAAAATTTTAATAACCAGTGGTGTTTATTGGTCACAGCAGCACCAGGCTGTGCTGCTGAATGGGATTCTTGGGGGAGCCACGAGGCAAATTCCCAGGAGGGAACAAAACAGGGAATAAAACACTGATCCTGAAATTCCCATTGCTCCAGACCCTGCCCTGGTCCCTCCCGGGGGGATGGGGGACATCCCGGGTGTCCCCCAGGAGCACAGGGTGACCACAGGCAGCGGCAGAGCCGGGAGCTGGGGGGGACTGAGGCCCAGCCAGGCTGGGCACGGGGACCCCCAGCCCCTGGGGAACCCCCCCACGCCTGGTCCCAACCCCGCAGCATCGTCCCCAGGCTGTCCCCACCCCAGCCTGGCTGTGCCACCCACGGCCCGGGGGTTGCCCATTGCCCACTCAATGGCCCTGGGATGCCACCGCCCACACCCAGGTGCCACCCTCCGGTGCCATCCCCCAGTGCCACCCCCCAGTGCCACCTCAGACCCCCCCCAGCTGCTCCGTGACCACCCCCGCAGCCACCACGCCAGCAGTCCTCACACGGCCACGGGGACTCGGTGCCAGCCCGGTGCCACCCCACGCCCGTCACAGGGCTCTGGCTGTGTCCCCACTCCCCGAGCCGAGGGAAAACGGTGCCAGATGCTGCGGAAAAGGGCCAGGGAAGGACGGATTCGCCTGAGAGTGCCGGCAGCTGCCGAGGGGAATTGGCAAGCGGCCGGAGACGGGCTGGAAGTGGCAGCAGAGGAGGGGACAGCAAGGGACAGGAGCTGAGGGGGTCCCGCAGGCACAGATGGAGACGCCAGGTGTCCCCAGGGTGGGTGAGAGGGACAGGGCTCGTTCCTGATCCAAAACAGGGCAGCGAAAAGCAGAGAAACCCCAAACCTGAGGCCGCAAAGGGTTTGTGCAAAGCTGTGACCCCGGGCCCGGCTGCTGCAACCACGGGGTGGGACCCGGGACCCTTCCCGGGGCTGGGGGACACAAATCAAGGCGGGGGGGACCCGGCTGGAAGCCACAGCCACGGCTGTCACCTCTCCTGAGATCCAGTGGCGTGGAAAGGAGGGGACAGAGCCCGGGAGGACGGGACAAGGACTCCCAGCGTGACACTTGCCGGCGGTGGCTGAGCACCACCATTAATCCGAGCCGTTCCCGCACGGAATTAGAGCACGGGCAGGTTTTCCCTGGGGCTCCCGGCAGTTTCAGCATCCCAAGAACCCTCCAGTCCCACTCCGAGCATCCCCCGTGCTCACCCGGAGCGCCCCCGACTCCCCCTCAACCACCTCAAGCACCCTCCGCTCCCCGAGCACCCTCCATTCCCACCCCAAGAACCCTTCACTCTGACCCCGAGCACCCTCCATTCCCACCCCAACCACCTCAAGCACCCCGCCCAAGCGCCCTGAGCATCCCCGATTCCCACCCTGAGCTTCCTCCTCCCCCTGGGCCATTTCCCACTCGCGGTCTGTACCTGGGAGTCCCTGCGGGGTGGCACGAGTGCGCCCGGGGGAGTGGCACCGTTCCAGGGACATTCCCACAGCTCCCTGCAGCCCCAGTTCCCGAACTGGGGCAGTCACCGAGGCCACCCGCAGCCCTTTGGCTTCCCAAATCCCACCCACCAAAGGTTCCACGTTTTCCTGCCCCGGCACGAGGCCCGGGGAAGCAAAGCCGCCCTGCTCCGGCTCCTCTCCGTCCCCCGGTGCCGCATTCCCGGTGTTCCGAGGATACACATCCTGGGAAAGGGCCTCGCTATCGATCCGGCCATGGGAAGAGACCGGAGTGCCCCAGAGTGCTAATTAGCCCCAATCAAGATAATTAGCCTGAGAGGCCAGCAACAGAGCAGCCCCGAGTGTGGCTGTGAACGCTGAGTGTGACAGCACAGCTGTGACCCCGAGTGTGGCTGTGTCCCCTGAGTGTGACAGCACAGCTGTGACCCCGAGTGTGGCTGTGAGCCCTGAGTGTGACAGCACAGCTGTGACCCCGAGTGTGGCTGTGTCCCCAAATGTGACAGCACAGCTGTGACCCCGAGTGTGGCTGTGTCCCCTGAGTGTGACAGCACAGCTGTGACCCCGAGTGTGGCTGTGTCCCCAAATGTGACAGCACAGCTGTGACCCCGAGTGTGGCTGTGTCCCCTGAGTGTGACAGCACAGCTGTGACCCTGAGTGTGGCTGTGTCCCCTGAGTGTGACAGCACAGCTGTGACCCCGAGTGTGGCTGTGTCCCCAAATGTGACAGCACAGCTGTGACCCCGAGTGTGGCTGTGTCCCCTGAGTGTGACAGCACAGCTGTGACCCCGAGTGTGGCTGTGTCCCCCGAGTGTGACAGCACAGCTGTGACCCTGAGTGTGGCTGTGTCCCCTGAGTGTGACAGCACAGCTGTGACCCCGAGTGTGGCTGTGTCCCCTGAGTGTGACAGCACAGCTGTGACCCCGAGTGTGGCTGTGTCCCCCGAGTGTGACAGCACAGCTGTGACCCTGAGTGTGGCTGTGTCCCCTGAGTGTGACAGCACAGCTGTGACCCCGAGTGTGGCTGTGTCCCCCGAGTGTGACAGCACAGCTGTGACCCCGAGTGTGGCTGTGTCCCCAAATGTGACAGCACAGCTGTGACCCCGAGTGTGGCTGTGTCCCCCGAGTGTGACAGCACAGCTGTGACCCTGAGTGTGGCTGTGTCCCCTGAGTGTGACAGGACAGCTGTGACCCTGAGTGTGGCTGTGTCCCCCGAGTGTGACAGCACAGCTGTGACCCTGAGTGTGGCTGTGTCCCCCGAGTGTGACAGCACAGCTGTGACCCCGAGTGTGGCTGTGTCCCCTGAGTGTGACAGCACAGCTGTGACCCCGAGTGTGGCTGTGTCCCCTGAGTGTGACAGCACAGCTGTGACCCCGAGTGTGGCTGTGTCCCCCGAGTGTGACAGCACAGCTGTGACCCCGAGTGTGGCTGTGTCCCCTGAGTGTGACAGCACAGCTGTGACCCCGAGTGTGGCTGTGTCCCCCGAGTGTGACAGCACAGCTGTGACCCCGAGTGTGGCTGTGTCCCCCGAGTGTGACAGCACAGCTGTGACCCTGAGTGTGGCTGTGTCCCCTGAGTGTGACAGCACAGCTGTGACCCCGAGTGTGGCTGTGCCCCCCGAGTGTGACAGCACAGCTGTGATCCCGGCCAGGCACGGCCAGGCCCTGCTTAGGGACCGGGCGTGGGCAGTGAGGATGACCAGGCTGACAGGACACAGCCAGCGCCGGTGGCTTTGCAGTGTCATTGTCACCGCCAGCCCCTGGGTACCCGGGGACAGTCAGCACCACCTCCCTCAGGTCCCCAGGACAGCGCCAGGAGGTGGCACCGGGATGTCACCCCCTGTGGGAAGGTGGGAAATCCCCTTTGGGTGATTCCCAGCCTGAGCCCACCACGTCCTGCAGGCAGCCCCCAGCTCAGGGATCCCCCTGGATACCCCAAACCCATCCCGTGCCCTCCTGCATCCCTCCCTCCCTCCCAGCTCCTGCTTCCTGAACCTCTGGAATTCCTGGGATGTGCTGAGCCCCCCGGTCCGTGCGGGATCCCTGATGCTGAACGGGGAACCACCACCCCAAGGCGGGACCCCACAGCACCTCCATCCCAGCTGGAAAAATGCCTATTAAATAATGTGACCCCGTGGGGACAGAGCGGGACACATCCTGTCCCACTGCTCCCAAGCTGCACTTGGGCCATCGTTTTACCCCCCCAAATCTCCTTCTGCTGCAGTGAGAGCCAACGGAGGGGGAAATTTCCCCTCAAGCGCATGGGAGCTGTTATTAATCCTATTAAAAACCTCTCGGGGTTTTATGTCCTGTTTAAACACAGCCGGGGCCGCTCTCTGCCTGCTTTGCCTTCCCAGTTTTCCAGCTCCTTACGTCCATACTTTGGAAATTGAAATAAACAGCTGCTTTCAGAAGGGAGGGGAGAAAAAAATCAGTGCCAAGGGAACCATCCCGAGCCGCTCCAAGCATCCCCCAGGGTCTGGGAATGGTGTTCCCTCCCCACTCAACCCCAACGCTTCATCAGTTCCAGCCAAACTGCCCCCAGTTCCACACTGCGAGGGGGACAGGGACATCCCAGGGCGTTCCAGGGGACAGGGATATCCCGGGGCATCCCAGGAGGATGAGGGATGGGGATAGAGCCTGGAGCAGCGGGGTGAGGGGTGGGAAGGTTCCCACCCGCCGGCACTCGGCTCGTCCAGGCGCTGCAGGGATGGATTCACAATCACCTGCATCCCGCAGCCGGCGCTGGAGGGGCTGTTAGGACATCCAGGACGGGAGGGATTTGTGGGTTTTCTATCCCTGCCCCTTTCCCTGAGGATGTGACAGCCCCAGGCGATGGCTGCAGCACCCCGAGGGCTCCCCAGCCCGGCAGGAGAGGCGATGCCAGCAGGATCCCATTGCCAGGGTGAGGGGCAGTGGGACACAAAGCCTTTGCCAGCCCTGGGAATGGGCACGAGCCTGGGAGGGTGTCCTGGAAGCCGCTCCCAGCATCCTCCCACACCCCAGCTGTGCCAACATCTGTGGGGGCAGGGCTGGGAGCCCAAAGCCGGGTCCCAGTCCCGGGGAGGGATGTGGGTTTCCCTTTGGGAACTGAATCCCTCCACAGCGAGTTTTGAACTGGTTGAGCCCCAAACCCTCCCTGCTCAATTATTCAGCCCCTCCAGGCCTTCCCTGTGGTTTCCCTCCGGAGGAACCGAGGGGAGAGGAGCCAAGAGAGGCGCTGCAAAGGGAAGAAGTGCTGGGAGCCGTCGGTGCCTCGGGCAGGGAGAGCATTCCCCAGGCTCGGAGCCTGCCGATAAACACCATCATGAGGAGTTCCCGAGGTGTTCACGGATCCTCCAGCAGCGAATTCCCTCAGCAAACCCAACCTCTTTGCCGGGATACACAGCCCAGGGCACTCAGCACCCCCTGAACGCCGCCACTGGCACCGTGGTGGGGATGTCCCTGAGGTCCTCAGCTTCCAAACACGGCCCCAGGCCTGGGGGAAGCGCTGGCCAAGGGCAGCAGGGAGAGGCCGCCACGCCCGGAGTTAATTTCTGGCTGTGGTTAATCACCTTCAGGGCTGAAAAGCCACTTTTCTCCCCCAAACTCACTCGTTTTGCCTTTTTTCTCCTGCATTAAGGGTTGTTGGTGCCGGGAATCTCTTCCACCTCCCCATCTTCAAGGGGGGGGGAAGGCTTTAAATTAAAAGAGGAAGGATTCGATGGGATCTTGGGAAGGAATTGTTCCCTGGCAGGGTGGGCAGGGGCTGGCATGGAATTGCCAGAGCAGCTGGGGCTGCCCCTGGATCCCTGGCAGTGCCCAAGGCCAGGCTGGACATTGGGGCTGGAGCAGCCTGGGACAGTGGGAGATGTCCCTGGGGTGGCACTGGATGATCTGAAGGTCCTTCCCACCCAAACCATTGCAGGGTTCTGTGATCTTCCCTCAGATCAGCCTCTCAAGAGGCTCTTTTGCCACATCTCCCACCCTCAGATTCCTCTTCCCAGCCCCCTCCCAATGGCTTGCCAATGGATTTTGGGAAGGGCCACGCACCTGCCCCATGGGCTGGCAGGGATGCACTTCCAGGGGGGCTCTGCTCACCACCATCCCCTCATCCCACACCTTTCCTCCCGCGATGATTTCATTCCTTCTCTTTCTGCCTAGTCCTGAAACAAGCAGCATTGATTTTTTATAGCGCTAATTTTTTTCCCAGCAGAAGCCACCTGGGATTAAATCAAATTCCTTATCAGCATCCAGACATTGCTGGGGCAGCTCAGCCCCTTCCAGCAGCCAACCCTGTGAGCTCAGCAAGAAACAAGAGCCAGGTTTGGCTGGACAAGACTCATTTCCCCAGCTCTCCACGAGCCCACCTGCTTCAGGCTTTGCTGCTCACATCAACCTTTGCTTCCCGGGCTCTGACGGCTCCGCTGTCGGGCCAGCCTGGTCTCAGCCTCATCCTCTTTATCTTCTCTACAGCCCAGCCCTCTGAGACATTTATTTTCCGGTCCCCCTCGCTCCCAGCTCTGTTAAGAACCGCCATGAATGATTTAGGGAGTTCTTCAGGCGGCCTCGTTAATCCTCCTGGGTGCACATTAGCTGGTCCTGCAAATTTAGACGTACGGCACTTTAATCGCGGTTTTAATTGTGAGCTGCGAGGCTCTGCCTTCCCAAACACGCGTCAATAAACCTTTACAGCCCTGCCTGGAATGTGGATGTGCCGGAGGATGCTCATCCACGCGGAGGTCTGGGCTGGCCGATGCTTCTCCACGGCCACCCACGGCCACCCACGGCCACCCACGGCCTCGGTCCCTGCTGGGCTCTCGGAGGGATCGCCCGGGGAGGTGACGAGGTGGGGTGGGGTTTTTCAGGCTTTTAAAACGCAGCTCCCACCTTGGGGCCGGCGCTGGATCCTCGTCACTGGTCATCCCTGGAGGATCCTCATCCCTCCATGACCCCACAGAACACCCATCACTCCCACCCCACGGGGAGGGGATGTGGGGGAGCGGGGGGGGCTCAGGGCAGTGAGGGGCTCCCCTCGCCCTCCCCGCGCTCCTGCCAGCCCCCCATTTCCATGGCAACCATGCAAATGGGAAAGCTTTCCATAATCATTAGGGAGCGGAGCGGAGCAGTACAAACAGCGGCGGCAGTAGATTACAAGCCCATTATGAACAGTCGCACCTTCCGAGCGCTGGTAATTACACCTAATTGTGCATTTAATTGTGTAATTGAAAACCTCCATCCCGAGTTCAGCCCGGGCTCCTTTCCCCTCTCCCGGCGGGGGGGATGCGCCCGGGGGCAGCCCCGGCCCCGCGGTCCCCGGGCCATCCCCGCGCTGAGCACCCGGAGCCGTGCGAGGACAAAAGATGCCGGCAGGGAGGAGGCGGGTGGCTCCCACCGGTGCTCCCGGTGGTGGCCAAATCCAGGGAAATCAGAGCAGGAAGGGAGAACAGAAGGGGACGGGAGGGCCACGGAGCCCCGAGGGGTCGCGCTGTCGCACAGGGCTGGGGATGAAGGACCATCCCCTCCCTTCATCCCTCCTTAAGCCGAACTCCTGAGCTCCTTCTCCGGGACTGGAGCCGGGGGTCACATTCCAGAGGGTCTCGGTGCCCCGTGCAGACCCCACGGCCCGGGGAGAAGCTGGGATGGACCCGCGGCCGCTCTGCTGCGCCCCAGCCCTGCAGGGAGCGGGGCTGCCGCTGCCGGCTTGGCGTGGCACCGCGTGGCACCGCGTGGCACCGAATGGCACCGCGTGGCACCGCGTGGCACCGAATGGCACCGCACGGCACCGCACGGCACCGAATGGCACCAAATGGCACCGCGTGGCACCACGTGGCACCGCGTGGCACCGAATGGCACCGCACGGCACCGCATGGCACCGCATGGTACCGCACGGCACCGCACGGCACCGCACGGCACCGAATGGCACCGCACGGCACCGCATGGCACCGCGTGGCACCGCGTGGCACCGAATGGCACCGCATGGCACCGCATGGTACCGCACGGCACCGCACGGCACCGAATGGCACCGCGTGGCACCGCGTGGCACTGAATGGCACCGCGTGGCACCGCATGGCACCGCGTGGCACCGCGTGGCACCGCGTGGCACCGAATGGCACCGCGTGGCACCGAATGGCACCGCGTGGCACCGCGTGGCACCGCGTGGCACTGAATGGCACCGCACGGCCCCGCACCGCACCCCGCCAGCCTGGCAGGCTCCGGCAGGCGGGAGGTGCCAACTCAGCTCTGCTTCTCCAGCCAATTAAAGGAGAACGAGAGAAACAAAGAAGGAAACGAGAGCCCGGTTGGAAGCGGCTCCCGGCTGTGCCAGGCGGAGGTGGGAGCGCGGAGCGTCCCTGTCCCCACCCAGGCTGAGCGGCCTCGCGTCCCCAGGCGCCCCACGGGAGGGGCAGTGCGATCGCCGGCTGGGGACGGAGAAGGAGCCAGCTCGAGGGAAACCATCCTGCACCAGCGCCTGAGCGCGGCCCCGGGGCGCAGAGCGGGGTGGCCACGGGACGTGTGACAGCAGCTGGACAGATCCGGCCTGACCTCGGCTGCCAGCAGCGCATGTCCCGATGATGTCCCGATATCCCGATGCCCCGATGTCCCCTATCACTGCCACCAAGGCTGGCACAGCCCCGGGCAGCAGCACAGCAGTCCCAACGCCACCGGGCTGCAGAGTTTACAAATGTTGTGCCTTGAGGCTCCCACACCCCCGTGCCCGAGCAGGGCAGTGTCACCTCGGGTCCCTGTTCCACCCAAGCCCCTCAGCAGCTCCCACTTCCCATAAAGAAAAGGTGAATCCGACAACACCGGCTCACAGGGACAGGTTTGGGTCTCCCAGGTGGTAGGAACAACCAGCAAAACCCCGGAGTTTTGATTTCATCCCACCTTGTTATCATGAATATCTGCTGGTGGCCCCTCCTGAGGCGGGGCAGGGCCGGTGGGTGTTTGGTAAGAGGAGTTTTCCAGGGAAAAAACCATAAATGGAGGCAAAATCCAGTGGGTGCTGCTTGTTCCCAGGACTGGGGTCACCCAGCACTCGCAGCGTGGCCTCACCAGGGGTGAAGGAGCTTGGAGGATTTGGAGCTCCAAAGCAGCTCCCTGTGGTGCCATGGCCCAAAAACCAGTTTGCCAAGCTGGTTCAGGTGTGGCGTGGAGCGGGCAGGGCTCTGCAGGGCCCCTCTGATCAGGGACCTTGTGCTCAGTGGGTGCCAGCAGCACCCGGGGCCTGGAGCCTCCAGAGCATCCCTGGGACCAGGGGGTCAAACCAACTGGAGTGTGAAAGGTGACCAGGGGTGACAGTGACACACGGGGAGCCACGGGAAGGTGTCTGTGGGGTGACGGTGACACACGGGGAGCCACGGGAAGGTGTCTGTGGGGTGACGGTGACACACGGGGAGCCACGGGAAGGTGTCTGTGGGGTGATGGTGACACACAGGGAGCCACGGGAAGGTGTCTGTGGGGTGACGGTGACACACGGGGAGCCACGGGAAGGTGTCTGTGGGGTGACGGTGACACACGGGGAGCCAGGGGAAGGTGTCTGTGGGGTGACGGTGACACACGGGGAGCCAGGGGAAGGTGTCTGTGGGGTGACGGTGACACACGGGGAGCCACGGGAAGGTGCCTGGGCCGGGCAGTGAGGACCAGAGAGGGACGGTGGCCTCACCCCAGGGAGGGCTGGATGTCATCACGCTGATGTTTAAGGGACACCGAGGCCCAGGCTGGCCGGGAGGGGGGCTCGGCAAACCGGTGCCACCCCTGGGCAGCCCCATCTTGGCACGAGCTGGTCCTGCAGCCGCGGGGCACGGCCTTCCAGGCAGCCCCACACACACCAGTACAACCCCAGCCCCGTGACTGGGCGCACCCCGTGCCAGCCCCATGTCGGGGTGAAGCAGAGGAGGGGAGTGGGGATGGGGTCAGGAATCATCCCCGCTCCCTATGGATCCATCCCAAACCTCGGCTCTGCCTGATCCAGGTGCCGTGTCACCTCAGGGTGGCCTTGGTCACCCCAGGGGACACCTGGGTGGCACTGCCACCTCCAGTCTCCAGGGGCTGGCTCAGCACAGGGCCGTGGGTGGGCACCCAGACCCCTCGCCCCGGGATGAGGAGCTGAGGGTCGGGGGCATCTCCCCACGGCTGGTGGGGTGGAAGCTGCTGCCTCCAAAGCCAGGAAGGAGCTTTGGAGAACCTCCCAAAGGATGAGAGGGGATGAGCCTGGAGTGGAAAGGTCCCTGCTAAGGGACTGGAGCTGAGCCTTTGGGGATGCCAACAGAAGCAGGACATGGGGTGAGGGTGGAGGGGACAGCCTGACCCCGATTAGCAGCACAAAGTTTCGTTGGGTGTGAGCAGGAGCTGCTCTCCCAGCCCGGGAGCTCGCACCAATTCAGTGTTCCCCCGAAATGAACAGATTAAAATCTCCCGGATCTGGGATATCTCGGGGAATAATCACCAACACACCTGGCTGGGAGCTAAGTGCTAAAAAGGGATGTGACCAAAAGCCAGGAAACTCCTGCACACCTGGAGAACCTCGTTGGATTGATCCTGAATCAGGGGAGCAAAACGCCAAGCGGGACTTCACAGCCCCAACCCAGGGGACAGCTGGGGACACAGAGGCCACTCCCGGGAATGGAGGGACCTCAGCCCAGGAATGATTCCACTGTGCCTCTGCTGCCCAGGGCTGAGCACTGCCTTCAGAGCTCCCCCACCCCCCTCGTGTCCCTCCCATCCACAAGTGGGGACCCCTCCCCACCCGCTGCCTTGTGAGGGATGAAGAATGAGCAAGAGCTGGGAAGAAAGTGCCTGTCAGCAGGATGCCACCATCATCTCCAGAGGGCTCTGGAGCCCGTTTCCAGCGCTGCGTCCATCCATCCATCACCCCCTGTCCCCGGGGACACCACGAGCTGACCCCACAGATTTCAGCAGTCCGTCCCTGCTCTCCTCGCCGTGACGAGCCCGGCACGGCCGCGGGGGCAAGTTGGAGGCTGCTGATTCTCCATTAACGCACCACCCTGCCGGGATAATTAATCGCAACCTCGCTGGCGCTGGTTTGAGCAGAAACCCCCCGGATCCCCCCCGCGCTCCCTTCGCCGGCTCCTCTGGCAGAGCCTGATGAAGATTGATTCTCGGGCGGCGGCAAGCGCGGCACCGAATCGTCACGAAACCCGACAACCCCGTTAAAATCAACCCTCTCCTTTCTCCTTGCCGGTGTCCCCCACGCCGCGGGCAGGTGGGTCCCGCTCAGGAGCGGGAGAGTTTCCAAAGTGCTGGCAGCGGCTCCAAGTTTCCCTCTCGCCCCGACTCAGGGGACCAGCGCACCCCGAGACACATCCGTGGAGTCACCAGAATGGGAAACCGCGGGCGGGAGTGAACTCGGAGGGAAGAGATTGCAGTTGGGAACAAAGCTCACACCTGCTGGAGACACAACCTCGGGCACTGACAGCGCAGGGAACCGGTCCCCATCCATCTCCCCGGCCAGCGCTGGCTTGAGGCAGGAGATGAGGGTGGCATTGCCGATCTTTTAGATCAGCATTTTTCCTTTTCTGTGGGCTTTTTTTGGGTGATGGTGAGCCATCCCCGAGCTGGTCCCAACACAAGGTCACCGCCGAGGCGGCGTGGGGAGCGGTGACAGGCAGCATCTCGCACAAAGCACCCCCGGCATGCCGATGAGCCTTACCAGCTGCAGGCAGCAGAATCCCACCAGCGTGCATCGCCCGTTGCATCTCCCCATGGCTCCCCAGCCGGATCCTCGGGGCTCCCTCACCGTGGCCTCGCTTCTCCGCCGCGCTCCAGCTCCTCACCAGCCGCCCCTTGGCCACCCGGGGAGCGTCACGGGGGGCTCCAGCACCATGTTCTGCTCTCCAGCCTCCGGCCAGCCCCGCCGGCTCAGCACAGCGGCGGGCTGAGCTCGGCGCGGGGCATCGCCCCCTTCTCCCTCCGCCCCCCGCCCCGCTACAGCCCGCTCGGGCGGCGCGGGGGCCGCGGGGCCGCGCAGCCCTGGCCGCCCATCCCCGGCCCGGCCCGGCGCGGAGCCGCCCGCTCCGCTATTGTCTCCCGCACAGCCGCGCTCCGCGCCCCGGGCGGGCGGGCGGGGGGCGCGGGCGGGGCCGGGCGGCGCGGCCGGAACAAGGCGGGACGCGGCAGCCGGCGGGGCGCGGCGGGCGGCGCGGCCGGGCGGGGCGGGGGGGGGGCCGGGCACGCCGCGCCGCGCCGAGCCCTTGGCGGCCCCCGGGGGCGAGGGAAGCGCGGCCCCTCCGCCGCACCGCGGCTCCCGCCTGGCTTTATCCTCATCCTTAATCATCAGCGTTTGTCTTTTAAATCGCAGATTTTTATTATTATTCTTTTTTCCCCTCCGGAGCCAGGTACGGCCGGCTGAGACCCTGGAGAAGGGCTCCTAGATGCTCCCCCCGTATCCCCCCCACATCCCCCCGCATCTCCTGGCCCTGCGGCCCTTGGGCGGCGCCTGGACCCGCAGCACAGGGACCCCGCCACCTCCCCGGGGGTGGCCATGCCAGGGCAGCAGCTGGGCTTGCGGGGAGGACAGATGGCCGAGCCCGGCGGGAGCCGCCAGGTCCCCCCGCAGAGCCCCGCTCCGCAGAGCCCCGCTCGGCACACGCGGCCGGGGCCGGGGGCGAGCGCTGGCCGGGGGCAGGTGCCCTGGGCAGGGAGGTGGGTGCAGACAGGGCTGACACGGCCCCTCACCGCCACCCACCCGCTCGCCTTTGTTCTGTTTTCACTGAACACCTTCGGGGACATCGCAGAGCGCGAGGAATCACCGGGGTGTCGCTTTCCCAGTGCTTTAGAAACCTCTGGCTGAAATGCCGCCTGGCAGAAACACTTGGAAACAGTTTGCTGCTTTTAATTTCCATGATTTCTTAATCCTCAGCGCCGATGTTCACAAGGAAGCATCTCCTGCACCGGCCCCACGCAGCATCCGAGGGATGAAGCTGCATTTGTGTGTGTGGTCCAAGCTCATCCAAGCTTGCCAGGGCTCATCCTCATCCCTGTGCGCTGCTGGGACCAGCCTGCAGCACCTTCCACGCCTGGAGCTCCTTCATCCTCCCCGCTGGGGATTTCTCTGCCCCCCGCGGCTGCTCTGTGCTCCCAGGAGCATTTGGGGAGGCTCGTGCGCGGCTGAAGGACGGGGCTCTGCAGGAAACGCTTGGCTTTTGTGCATTCAGGAACGCACAGTGCAAGGATGCAGCGGGCTCCTCGAGGGGGGCTCTGAACCGGGCTCCTGGGAGCAGGAGCAGACTGAGACGCGGTGTTCGAAGCGTGGACACCTCCGTGTTTATTCCGCCCTGGCCTGGCTGAGTGACCTCCACCAGCCCTGAGCACTCCCACGCCTCGCTCTGCAGGGAGGATCCCATCCCAGCTGTGGAGCTGGGACACCCCCACTGCGGGCTGGGCTCCGTCCCTCCAGCTCTCCCGGCTCCGGAATCCCCAGGTTTTCACCCAAGAAAGGTCCCATCGCCTTCATCCCAGTGGTGTCCCAGCCTCGTGAGGGTTATCCAGGTGCAGATACAATTCCAGGATGGAGCCTGTGGGCTCCTCTGGGATTCAAACACAGCAGAAACCTGGAACAGAGGGACTGGGATCGCCCCACAGGCCCAAAAAAGATGAGGAGCAAAGCACCCCACAGCATCTCCTTGGCCATGGCCGGGCAAATCTGCTCAGCTCAAGCCTCCTGCAGCGCCCTAAGCGCCAGGGAAAGGCAAAATGCTCTGATGGAAAACCATAAATCCCTGTCCAATGGCGCCGAGATCCCGCCTGGCTCCCGACCAGGTGGAGTTTTGCAAAGAATCAATTTTAGATTAAAAAAAGGTCAATAAAGCCCGTCATGGAGCTCCCCTGGAAGGAGAGGAGACAACTTCATCTGGGAGAGGGTGGGAAAGGAGCCCAGGCCTTTGTCCTTTGCTCAGAACCTGCCATGCCAGAGCCCCCACCCTGGGGTTTATGTGCGAGAAAAACCCCCAATGGCCAAAATTACAGAGCAAATATCAGGAGGAAATCAAAAAAAGGGTCATGAAATTAATTGGGAGGATGGGAAATGGGAGGGAGCCGTGAGGATCTGTGCTCCCACCCAGCCCTGTTGTGCCTCAGTTTCCCCTGGTGGTGTCAGAGCCTCATCCCAAATCTCTTGAGGGATGGAGAAGGGAGAGGAACCACCCTTCCCTCAGGACTCCACTTGTCTGCCACCCCACACGCCCTGGCAGGGTGACAGGGATGTCCCCTGTCCCCCAGGGCCACAGGACCGGCAGTGGGGCTGGATCCGACCCAGCTGAGATCTCCATCCCCAGGGCAGGAGGAACCAGATGGGATCTCTCCCCCAAAATCCTCTCCTTCCACTGAACCAGGGTGTTTTAAGTCAAAACCCATCTGTATCCTTATGCCACAGAGAGCTCTCCCTGCCAGGTGCATAAAGAGAACACACGGAAAGCAAGTTTTCTCATTGAACTGATATTTTTATCCCAAAAATCTGGGTTTTGTCTATTTGGGCTGGGCTGGAGCAGCCTGGGGACAGGGACATCCCAGTCCCAGGGCCAGGGGTGCTCCGGCTTTGGGACCAGGGATGGTCCAGCCATAAAGGATACCCCAGCTGGGGTCAGGAGTGCTCCAGCCCTGGCTGCCAGGGATGCCCCAAACCTGGGACCAAGGATGTCCCAAGCCTGGGGTCGGCCCTGGGGTCAAGGATGCTCCAGTGCTGGGTCCAGGGATGTCCCAGACTTGGGATCAGGAATGCTCCATCCCTGGGGTCATAGCGGCCCTGGTTATGGGGTCAAGGATGCTCCAGCCATGGGGTCAGGGACACCCTGGCCCTGGGGTCAAGGATATTCCATCCCTGGGGTCAAGGGTGCTCCATCCCTGGGGTCAGTGGCACTCCAGCCATGGATACCAGGGATATTCCATACCTGCCATGAAGGATGTGCCAGTCCTGGGGTCAAAAATGCTCCAGCCCTGAGTTCAGGGATGTTCCAGACCAAGGGTCAGGTCAGGAATGCCCCATCCCTGGGGTCACAGACGCCCTGGTTGTGGGGTCACAGATGCCCTGGGGTAAGGGATGCTCCAGCCATGGGGTCAGGGACACCCCGGCCTTGGGGCCAAGGACATTCCATCAAAAATGCTCCAGCCCTGACTCCAGGGATGTCCCAGACCCAGGATCAGGGCTGCCCCATCCCTGGGCTCAGGTTCAGCCCAGCCCCAGCCTGGACACTGGGGCTTGGAGCACCCTGGGATGGTGGAAGGTGTGGAATGGGGTGAGCTTTACATCCCTACAACCAAACCACTCCAGAATTCCACGATTCTGCGACTTCCCCAGCCACCTCCAGGAAGAAACACACATTTATTGAACCAGCCTTTCCCCAGTTTGACCATAATGAGCCCCCAGCTGCCAGGCACCGTCAGCTCCGTGGATCCCAGGTAATGGATCGGGCTCGGGCGGCTCTTGGAGAATCGATGGAGGAATTAAAATGCGTCCCCACCGTTCCTTCTCCGTTGTCATCGTCTCTGTGCTGGGGAGAGGGGCAGCACATCACAGGATCCATCCTCATTTCGCCTTTGTAGTTCTCAAAATCCACAATTAACAAAAAATTTCTATTCACTTGCCGATGTAATTTAATTAGCTTTCCATTAAACACAGACTGAACAGCATCCATTCCCCAGCAGAGCAAATAATTGTTTTCCGTTCTTCCAGAAATCGTCACCCGCTCCTTGGAACCCTCCGGATTCCTGAGGGAGCCTCGGAGCAGCAGTGGGAAAAGGTGGGGAAAGGAAGGGCAAAGCTGCAGGAAGGACAGGAAGGGGCTGAGAGGGGCTGGAGCTGCCTTTGGCTGAGCTGGGATGGGCCGCGGTGTCCCCACCAATGCCAGGGTGGGGGTGCTGGATCCATCCCGCTGCGCCCCAGGAGCTCCGGGCGCTGCCTCCGCCTCCATCCGGGATCTCTTGCGGATGCTGGCACTGCCAAGGGGGCAAGGACCGGGATGGGGATGGGGACAGGGATGGGGACAGCCCCCCAGGGCCATGCTGGGGTCACTTCCAGCCCCCCAGTCCCCACTGGAGCTGGGAATCAGCCCCGCCTCCAGCACAGCTCCATGGAACAGGGGCTGTTTATCCGCATCCCAGGAAAGATTTAATTTCCAGTGGAAATCTCTCGAGCAAATACCTCCCTTGGAGGAATAAACCTGTTTAAGGAAACAATTTTCTCTGCGCTCAGATGAAGCCGTGAACGCTTTGCTGCTGCCATGGCCCAGGGCTGGCACGGATCCGGCGTGGGATGGGAGCCAGGAGAGGCCTGGGCTGCCCTGGGGGAAGCTGGGAACCAGGGGGACCATGGGGGCCTGGCCCCAAATCCCCCTGGGTGCTGCTGGGAACCAGCAGGAATGAGAGGGACTGACCCCAAATCCCCCTGGGTGCTGCTGGGAACCAGCAGGAATGAGAGGGACTGACCCCAAATCCCCCTGGATGCTTTTGGGAACCAGCAGGAATGAGAGGGACTGACCCCAAATCCCCCTGGATGCTGCTGGGAACCAGCAGGAATGAGAGGGACTGACCCCAAATCCCCCTGGATGCTTTTGGGAACCAGCAGGAATGAGAGGGACTGACCCCAAATCCCCCTGGGTGCTGCTGGGAACCAGTGGGAATGAGAGGGACTGACCCCAAATCCCCCTGGATTCTCGGCTGCTCAGCACGGGGCATTGTCCTGTCCCCAAGGGGTGGTGGCACTGCTGGCCCTGGCACCTCTGGGGTGGTCAGTGCCAGCCCTCCACGGTGGGCTCCAGCTTCTCCCAAACCAACTTCCCTCTCTCCCAGGGGCTGGGACATGGACACATGGTCCGAGGGGTGGGCATTGTCCAGCCCTAATTGCAATGAGCAGTGAAACCTCGAGCTGCCCCATCCATGTCTCCCTCCTCACTGTCCATTGGGATCAAAGGTTTATTTGGCTCCATCCATCCTGGGCCTGGCTCTGCCCGTGCTGGGCCTGGCTCTGTCCATCCAGGTCCGGCTCTGTCCATCCAGGGTCCAGCTCTGTCCATCCAGGCCTGGCTCTGTCCATCCAGGGTCTGGCTCTGTCCATCCAGGGTCTGGCTCTGTCCATCCAGGTCTGGCTCCGTCCATCCAGGCCTGGCTCTGTCCATCCAGGTCTGGCTCTGTCCATCCAGGTCTGGCTCTGTCCATCCAGGGTCCAGCTCTGTCCATCCAGGCCTGGCTCTGTCCATCCAGGTCCGGCTCTGTCCATCCAGGGTCCAGCTCTGTCCATCCAGGCCTGGCTCTGTCCATCCAGGGTCTGGCTCTGTCCATCCAGGGTCTGGCTCTGTCCATCCAGGTCTGGCTCCGTCCATCCAGGCCTGGCTCTGTCCATCCAGGTCTGGCTCTGTCCATCCAGGTCTGGCTCTGTCCATCCAGGGTCCGGCTCTGTCCATCCAGGTCCGGCTCTGTCCATCCAGGGTCCGGCTCTGTCCATCCAGGCCTGGCTCTGTCCATCCAGGGCCTGCTCTGTCCATCCAGGTCTGGCTCCGTCCATCCAGGCCTGCTCTGTCCATCCAGGGCCTGCTCTGTCCATCCAGGGCCTGGCTCTGTCCATCCAGGTCCGGCTCTGTCCATCCAGGGTCTGGCTCTGTCCATCCAGGCCTGGCTCCGTCCATCCAGGCCCGGCTCTGTCCATCCAGGGTCCGGCTCCGTCCATCCAGGGCCTGCTCTGTCCATCCAGGGCCTGCTCTGTCCATCCAGGTCCGGCTCTGTCCATCCAGGTCTGGCTCCGTCCATCCCGGTCCGGCTCTGTCCATCCAGGGCCTGGCTCTGTCCATCCAGGTCCGGCTCTGTCCATCCAGGGTCTGGCTCTGTCCATCCAGGCCTGGCTCCGTCCATCCAGGCCCGGCTCTGTCCATCCAGGGTCCGGCTCTGTCCATCCAGGGCCTGCTCTGTCCATCCAGGCCTGGCTCCGTCCATCCAGGCCCGGCTCTGTCCATCCAGGCCCGGCTCTGTCCATCCAGGTCCAGCTCTGTCCATCCAGGGTCTGGCTCTGTCCATCCAGGCCTGGCTCCGTCCATCCAGGCCTGGCTCTGTCCATCCAGGTCCGGCTCTGTCCATCCAGGCCTGGCTCCGTCCATCCAGGTCCGGCTCTGTCCATCCAGGGTCTGGCTCCGTCCATCCAGGGCCTGCTCTGTCCATCCAGGGCCTGCTCTGTCCATCCAGGGTCTGGCTCCGTCCATCCAGGCCTGGCTCTGTCCATCCAGGGCCTGCTCTGTCCATCCAGGGCCTGCTCTGTCCATCCAGGGTCCGGCTCTGTCCATCCAGGCCCGGCTCTGTCCATCCAGGTCTGGCT
Organism: Corvus moneduloides; assembly: GCF_009650955.1. Classification (NCBI taxonomy): domain Eukaryota; kingdom Metazoa; phylum Chordata; class Aves; order Passeriformes; family Corvidae; genus Corvus; species Corvus moneduloides. The sequence continues at coordinate 1,027,932 of NC_045498.1, forward strand.
CCGTCCATCCCGGTCCGGCTCTGTCCATCCAGGTCTGGCTCCGTCCATCCCGGTCTGGCTCCGTCCATCCAGGTCCGGCTCTGTCCATCCAGGCCTGGCTCCGTCCATCCAGGCCTGGCTCTGTCCATCCAGGTCTGGCTCCGTCCATCCAGGTCCGGCTCTGTCCATCCAGGTCCGGCTCCGTCCATCCAGGGTCCGGCTCTGTCCATCCAGGGTCTGGCTCTGTCCATCCAGGTCTGGCCCTGTCCATCCAGGGTCTGGCTCTGTCCATCCAGGTCTGGCTCCGTCCATCCAGGGTCTGGCTCCGTCCATCCAGGCCTGGCTCTGTCCATCCAGGTCCGGCTCTGTCCATCCAGGCCTGGCTCTGTCCATCCAGGCCTGGCTCTGTCCATCCAGGATCTGGCTCTGTCCATCCAGGTCTGGCTCTGTCCATCCAGGTCCGGCTCTGTCCATCCAGGGTCTGGCTCCGTCCATCCAGGCCTGGCTCTGTCCATCCAGGCCTGGCTCTGTCCATCCAGGTCCGGCTCTGTCCATCCAGGCCTGGCTCTGTCCATCCAGGCCTGGCTCTGTCCATCCAGGTCTGGCTCCGTCCATCCAGGGTCTGGCTCTGTCCATCCAGGCCTGGCTCTGTCCATCCAGGGTCCGGCTCTGTCCATCCAGGGCCTGCTCTGTCCATCCAGGCCTGGCCCTGTCCATCCACGTCTGGCTCTGTCCATCCAGGTCTGGCTCCGTCCATCCAGGGTCTGGCTCTGTCCATCCAGGGTCTGGCTCTGTCCATCCAGGTCTGGCTCCGTCCATCCAGGCCTGGCTCTGTCCATCCAGGGTCCGGCTCTGTCCATCCAGGGCCTGCTCTGTCCATCCAGGCCTGGCCCTGTCCATCCACGTCTGGCTCTGTCCATCCAGGTCTGGCTCCGTCCATCCAGGGTCTGGCTCTGTCCATCCAGGCCTGGCTCTGTCCATCCAGGTCTGGCTCCGTCCATCCAGGGTCTGGCTCTGTCCATCCAGGTCTGGCTCTGTCCATCCAGGCCTGGCCCTGTCCATCCACGTCTGGCTCTGTCCATCCAGGTCTGGCTCCGTCCATCCAGGTCCGGCTCTGTCCATCCAGGCCTGGCTCTGTCCATCCAGGGCCTGCTCTGTCCATCCACGTCTGGCTCTGTCCATCCAGGCCTGGCTCTGTCCATCCAGGCCTGGCCCTGTCCATCCAGGGTCTGGCTCTGTCCATCCAGGCCTGGCTCTGTCCATCCAGGGCCTGGCTCCGTCCATCCAGGTCCGGCTCTGTCCATCCCGGTCCGGCTCTGTCCATCCAGGCCTGGCTCTGTCCATCCCGGTCTGGCTCTGTCCATCCAGGATCTGGCTCCGTCCATCCAGGTCCGGCTCTGTCCATCCCGGTCTGGCTCTGTCCATCCAGGTCCGGCTCTGTCCATCCAGGCCTGGCTCTGTCCATCCCGCTGCTCCCTCAGCCCAAGGATTTGCCCTTAATCCGGATCATTTCCCCGATCTGGGTCATGGCTCCGTGTCCATCGTGCCCAGGCCATGGAGGGGTGTCCGGGGGCACAGGGGGTGACACCCACAGACCCCAGGGTGGGCTCTGGTTCCACCCAGCCCCCACTGCCCCACCGTGGGAGGGGGCACCCAGAGGCTTCAGGAGCCCCAGGACTCCCCACACCTCAGGGCAGGGGCAGAATGACGCCCCTCCCTCCCTCCCTCCCTCCCCTGCAGGTTCTTGGGATGGGAATTAGGAAAACAAAACCCTTTCTTTGCTCCTTTAACCAAGCAGGACTTGGCAAAGCTCAGGATTGCTGTCCTGGCTCAGCCCCAAGGGTCTCTCTCCCCTCTGACACTGGGGTATGGATCCAAATAAACCCCTAAACCCTTGGGATTACAACAGGCTCTAATTAAGCCCTAAATCCACGTGGCAGCCCCTCCTCAGCCAGGAGGAAGGGGCTCATCCCTGGGCACGAGGCTCTCACTCCGGAATATCTGGGTCCCTCCTGGCAGTCCCAGCCCCTCTTCCCGTGTGTTTCAGGGTTCTTTAACCCTCTGCAGTTAAAAAGAAACCTCCGGTGCCTCCAGCCCTGCCTGCTCCTCTCCAGGGAGGGTTTATCCGCTCAGAGCCGTTCATCCATCGGGATCCGGAGATGGATCTGCCCGGGCCTGAGCAGCAGCGCCCCGAGGGCTCCTGTCACTCACCCACTGAGGGCAGGGACACCGGGACACCCCAGGGGACCAGGGACAAGCCCAGGGACAAGCCCAGGGCTGCAGCAGCCATTCCCATGGGATCCCGCCTGCCATTCCCGCTGGGAGTCACGGTAATGACGGGAGGTGGATGTGAGCAGCTGACAGGACCCTGCTGAAGCTGATGCTCCCTGGATTTGGGAGAGGGACTGGGGACAAGGGATTCAGGGCCAGGACCCAGGGAATGGCTTCCCAGTGCCAGAGGGCAGGGCTGGGTGGGATCTTGGGCAGGAATTGTTCCCTGGCAGGGTGGGCAGGGGCTGGCATGGAATTGCCAGAGCAGCTGGGGCTGCCCCTGGATCCCTGGCAGTGCCCAAGGCCAGGCTGGACATTGGGGCTGGGAGCAGCCTGGCACAGTGGGAGGTGTCCCTGCCCATGGCAGGGGTGGAATGGGATGGGAACCATTCCCTGAGTTCAACCTCGATGATTTCCCTGGTCATCCACAGGTGAGGACTTGGATTTAATATTGGAGAACAGAAAAGGAACCAGAGCAATAAAGGCCAGGCACTGAGCTGTGTAAAAAGCCATTTATTGCAGTTTTAACTGTATCAAAAAAACCCAAGAGAAACAGGACAGGGAATTTACAGGCCACGGGTGGAACTGAAACAAAACTCCTCAATTTCAAGGGATCTGGAGAAGGGTTTCATTGTCAGTGGCAGGGCCAAAACGGAATTCCTTTCAATCCCAAATTTTCCTGCCTCCCCAAAGAAAAGGGGAGGCGGAAAAAGCTGCACAGTGAGATGTGGAGAGGGGACAGGCTGCAGCAAGGTGGGCTGGGCTGCCACACCGAGCTGCTGTGACCTTCTCCACTGGAGAGAATCCATCCAGCTCCCGCAGATCCGGGATCCCGAGGGCGCGGATCCCACCAGCTCCTCGTGGGCCTCACTGGATCTCCCCCATGTAGAGCCTTTTGTCACTGGATGCGGAGAGAACTGAGGGGGGGAGGAAGAAAGGAAGACAACAAAGTAAACATAAAAATGGGAATGGAATACAAAAATGAGAATAGAACATAACAATTAGAATATAAAAATGAGAATAGAACATAACGAATAGAATATAAAAATGAGAATAGAACAATTAGAATAGAATATAAAAATGAGAATAGAACATAACAATTAGAATAGAATATAAAAATGAGAATAGAACATAACAATTAGAATATAAAAATGAGAACAGAACATAACAAATAGAATATAAAAATGAGAATAGAACATAACAATTAGAATAGAATATACAAATGAGAATAGGACATAACAGAATAGAATATAAAAATTGGAATAGGACATAACAATTAGAATAGAATATAAAAATGAGAATAGGACATAATTAGAATAGAATATAAAAATGAGAATAGGACATAACAAATAGAATATAAAAATGAGAATAGGACATAACAAATAGAATATAAAAATGAGAATAGAACATAACAATTAGAATATAAAAATGAGAATAGAACATAACAAATAGAATATAAAAATGAGAATAGAACATAACAAATAGAATATAAAAATGAGAATAGAACATAATTAGAATAGAACATAACAATTCTCCCAGTGGTCTGAGACCTCCCGAAGGCCACAGCACTGAACTCCTCATTTTGCTGGAAGCCGAATTTCAGTTGCTTCCCAAAAAAAGCCATGGAACGAGTGACACCGATCCCAGGCCGTGCTGGCCGCTGCCATCCCCTGTCCCGAGTGTCCCAAAGTGCAGGCGGGAACGGCCGAGCCGGGAGTGGAGGGAGAGGGGGATAAACAGCTCTGGAAAGGCTCCCGAGCTCCACCCCGGGAGCGCCGAGTGCCGCTAGAGGGCCCATCCGGCCAAGAAAGCGGCCCCAGGACCCTCCAAGCCCTGGGAACAGGGAAATCCCCCCGGGAGCCGGCTCGCACTGCCCGGAGCCGCCCTGCCCGCAGCCACGGGACCCGAGGGGCTGGGGAGCCCCGCCGAGCCCAGCGCCAGCCCCAGGGCCACCAACACCCACAGGACTCCGGAGCGTCTCCAGGGATGGGCACTCCACCACCAGGGCTGGACAGCCCTTTCCATGGGGAAATGTTCCCAAAATCCACCCTGAGCCTGCCCTGGCCCAGCCTGAGGCCGTTCCCTCTCCTCCTGTCCCTGTTCCCTGCCAGCAGAGCCCGACCCCCCCGGCTGCCCCCTCCTGTCAGGGACTTGTGCAGAACCACAAGGGCCCCCCTGAGCCTCCTTTGCTCCAGCCTGAGCCCCTTTCCCAGCTCCCTCAGGAATTCTCCAGCCCCTTCCCAGCTCCTTCCCTTCCCTGGACTCGCTCCAGCCCCTCAGGGTCTCCCTCACTGTGAGGGGAAAATAAAAAAGTGGGAGAAAACGTGAGGGGAAAAGAAAGTGAGGGAAGTTTGGGGAAGGCTCTGCTGCAGAGCTTTTCCCTTCTGGATCCTCCTTTGCTCCAGGCTGAGCCCCTTCCCCAGCTCCCTCAGGAATTCTCCAGCCCCTTCCCCAGCTCCCTCAGGCACTCCTGGAGCTCCAGCCCCTTCCCAGCTCCCTCAGCCTCTCCTCACAGGATTCCCTCTCCAGCCCCATCCCAGCTCCCTCAGCCTCTCCTCACAGGATTCCCTCTCCAGCCCCTTCCCAGCTCCCTCAGCCTCTCCTCACAGGATTCCCTCTCCAGCCCCTTCCCAGCTCCCTCAGCCTCTCCTCACAGGATTCCCTCTCCAGCCCCATCCCAGCTCCCTCAGCCTCTCCTCACAGGATTCCCTCTCCAGCCCCATCCCAGCTCCCTCAGCCTCTCCTCACAGGATTCCCTCTCCAGCCCCATCCCAGCTCCCTCAGCCTCTCCTCACAGGATTCCCTCTCCAGCCCCATCCCAGCTCCCTCAGCCTCTCCTCACAGGATTCCCTCTCCAGCCCTTCCCCCCTTCAGGGAATTCAAGGCACAGAGCCACAGGAATGACCCAGAAGAGCTGGGTTTGACACCAGCTGTGGTTTAATCCCTGTCCAGGAGAGCTCTGGGGGCTCCACCACCAGCTGCAGCCCGGTGTGTGTCACCCTGCCACAGCCTGGCTGCCCGTGCAGCTCAGCATCCCGCACTGCTTTATAGGATTAGCGTTCCCAGGCCTTCACAGCCAGCAGCTGCACGACTCCACAGGTTCTTAATAATAGCTTTTTAATTTTTATCTGAAGCCCAGTGATTGATGACCCAAGAGGAGCTCGGCACATGATCCCACACCCAGAGAGGAGCTGGCTCTGCTCCTCCAGCACGGCCCCAGCCTCAGGAAGAGCCATGAAGAACCAGGAATGAATCCAGAACTCCCTCCCTGCCCCTTGGCATGACCGAGCTCTTAGCTTGGCTTTGGGGTGGACTGCTGGCAATTTTTGGCTGCTGACCTGGCCAAGGTGAGCATTTCCATGGAAACACAGCACCCCGCACCCCTGCCCAGCCCATGCTGGACCAGTAAATGGGGATGGAACCTGGTCCCAGCTCCTGCTGAGGGTAAAAATGGCTCTGAAAAGCCACCACAAGCTCTGCATCACCCAGCTCTGACTGTGGTGCCACGTGTGAGACACCTCCACTGCACCAAGAGCTTCCTTTGGGTGGGATCTTGGGAAGGAATTGTTCCCTGGCAGGGTGGGCAGGGGCTGGCATGGAATTGCCAGAGCAGCTGGGGCTGCCCCTGGATCCCTGGCAGTGCCCAAGGCCAGGCTGGACATTGGGGCTGGAGCAGCCTGGCACAGTGGGAGGTGTCCCTGCCAGGGCAGGGGTGGCACTGGGTGGGATTTAAGGCCCCTTCCAACCCAACCCATTCCATGATTCTGTGATTTTGTGATTCTCTGATTTGCTTCCTACAGCTTTTGGGGAAGTCAGGACACCGCAGGTGATCCACGTCCTCACAGAATCCCCAAACACGGTTCTATCCCTGTGTCCCAGACATCTCAAACCCTTTCCTCGTGGCCCCTGGGAAGGCTGGACGAGCCCTGGGCAGTGGCAGCCACCCCCAGAGCCACCCTGCTGCCCTCTGGGTGTCCCCACCCCAGTCCCAGAGTCCCTGTGCTCAGCCCAGGCTGCCCCCACCCAGATGAGCAAACAAGACCCTGCCACCCCTAAATCTGATAATGGGGCTCTGAGCCACTCTGGCAATTTTGGGGGCTGCTTCCCAGAGGATCAGCAGTTCAGTGAGCCCTGGAGCTGCCTCCTGGGGAGGAGGGGAGCACTTACTGATGGGTTCCTCAGGGTGGAAAGCCAGTTCATTCACGGAGCCGGCGTGGCCGGGCAGCTTGTAGAGGATCCTCCTGGAGGTGGTGTCCCACACGTACACAAACCTGCAACAGAGGCCCGATGAGGGCAGCAAGCAGGGAAAGAAAGCACCCCCGGGTGGTTCTGAGCTGGCTGGAACAGCTCAGAGTGCGGATAAACAGGAACTTCTCGGGAGAAAAATGCTGCCCTGACTGATTCAGGAGAGCAGAGGGCTGAGCAGGTAGGAATCAAAAGGTCAAGAGGCAAAAACCTCACTGCCAGCACTGCATTTCATCCCTCAGGGCACAGGGGATTTGGATTTGAAAGCTGTGAGGCCAAAGGAATCCCTGATAGTGCAGGCACAGGGAGAAAATCAGCACTGGGAATGGGGAGGAGGGGTCTCACCTCACAAACACCCCCAAACACTCTCTGCACGTCCAGGCATCACCTTGGGCTGGCAGTGAGGAGGGGCCCAGAGCCCCCCAGCCCCTGCTGCAGTGCAATCCCTCACAGCCAGCAGCTCCAGAGATGGATTTCCTCTGGCTGTGCCACATGATCCACTTCCCAGCAGTTACTAGGGAGTGATGGGATCACCCTCATCACCCTCCCTCAGGCCTGAGCCCCCACCTGAGCTGAGGGGCAGAACCCGCCAGGATCCTTCCCTGGGAGCTCAGGAAGGAATGGCTGGCACCAGGCCCAGCTCAGCTTTCCCACTGCTCCTACAAATGGCCTCAGAGCCAGGGAAACAGAGCCCCAAATCCCTGGGTGTGCTGTGGGGAGCTCCACAGGGAAGCAGAGCCACGCCCTGGCCTGGCCAGGGAGATTTGGATGCAGCACAACAAGATGCACACCCTGCAGGCCCAGGGGAGGCGGTGCTGCAGCTCACCTGCACAGGTATCCCACATCCCTCCCTCCCTCCTTCCCTCCCTCCCTTCCCAGCACCAGGGAAGGGAATTTGGCACGAGGCTCTCAGCTCTGCAACAACAGAAGAGAAATCAGTGGCTGGGGAGAGCTGCAGCTGGGTGATGCTCACCCCGCTCCTTGGGGAGGTGATGGACAGCTCAGACGGAATTCCTGGAGCAGGAAAGGGCAGCAGTTGGGTTTGGGGGCAAGAGCAGCTCTGCAGTCGCCCCCCAGGGCATCCCTGGGCTTCCAGAGGCTGAGGGAGGGGGACAGCCCCTGGACACTCGGAAAAGCAATCCCCTGCTCCCAGGGAAGGTCACTGTGCATCCCAGGGTTCTCCCGCAGGGATTCAGACCTGCTGGGGATGGGTGGCCCCTCCCTCAGCCCTCAACACCAAGGCTGGACCCTTCCAGGCTTCTTTGGGGCTCCTCAGTTTCCCCCTTCCTTTCCATGGCAGGGCTTTGCAAACCAGACAAAAAAAAAAAAAGATGATTTGTTTGTACAATCAGCCTGGATTTTCACTGAAATGCTGCTTTTCACCCCCAGAAAAAGCCCTGAATGATTTATAACCCCTGCTGGCTGCCCAGACAGGGCACTGGGTACCAGCACCAGGTACTCCTCCTCCTTAGGAACTTTTCAGGCTGGTGCCATTCTGTGATTTATTTCCTTGAGGGAAGCCCCCAGGCCTGCAATGCAAGCCTTGAATGAGGATGATTTCAAGCCCAGCCCTTATCCAGCAGGCAGGAATTGTCCCTGTTGCTTTCTCAAGGCACTCTGCTGTTGTGGTTTTTAATTTGGTGTTGCAAGGCAGGCAAAGTGGCTGATTTTACTACAACACTTCTGAAGGACTCAACCCCAAAAAACATTCAGGTGATTGTCCCTCCAACACAGGCACAGTGCACAAGGAGAGAGAAATCACTGGGGGACTGTTTTGTACTCAAACCAAAATGTTTGTTTAACCTCGCTTTGCTTTTCCTGAAAATAGTCCTAAAAAAATTAAAATAACAATAAAAACAAAAAAAAAATTTAAAAAATAATTTAAAAATAATTAATTAAAAAAAAAAACAAAAATGAAAATAAAATAACAATTAAAATAACCTGAAAGCTCTCTGATAGCAGAAAGATTGGAGTGGCCTGGTCTGACCTGCCCCAGGAGCTCCATCAGCACCTGCAGAATGAACCCACTGACCCAAACTCCTGGCACAGCTGCCCAGAGCAGGGCTCAGCCTGCCCCTGACGCAGGGATCCAGGCAGGAATTCCTCTCCCAGGCAGGAATTCCTCTCCCTGTCACTGCCCAGCAGGGCTGGGGGCAGAGTCCTGGCTCAGGTTTATGCTGGGACAGCTGCCCCACTAAAAGTGGGCAGGGAGAGCTCGAGTTCTGCCTCTCTGCTACCAGAAACTCATTAATCTGCTGATTACTGCTGCTCCATGCCCTGGCCCCCAGCCTGCAGGAATTCCTGTCTCCCTGGCTCTGCATTTGGGCCTGGATTTGCTCCAGGGGCCGTTGGTGTCCTTCACAGGGACCTTCAGCCCCCCTGCTGCTTCTCCCTCTGCCCCTTTTGCTCCTCAGTTGTCTTTACAGAATCTCTCATTCACGAGTCTGATGTGTGCTAATTGATCTTTATTTCTCCTCAGTTAAAGGAGGGATCACTAATGATCCCTGGAATCCCAGCATGCAGGGATGTAACTGGGATTTGTGCTCCTCATCCTCTAACCCCACACGCAGACCCTGCTCTCAAAGACCCTCCCAAGCTTCTGCCAGGACACCCAGGGGTCCAACCCAGTGGCAAAGATGTCGCTGTCACCTGCTGGCCCTGCTGGGGGATCCTGAGCAGATCCCCAGCCAGTTTTTGACACTAATAATCAGATTTTACAACAGTCAGAAGCTCCTCCACAGACACCAAAGCAACAGAAACGCATCCCTGAGGAAATCAGGAAAACTCCTGAGGGTTGTTTGGGATCTCACACCCAACCCTGAGCCTTCAGAGTTGGATCCAGGAATGCTGCAAATCCATGGGGACAGAGGGATGTAGTGGCAACTCACCTGTCAGCCGACCCCCCTGCAATTTTGCTGCCATCTGGGGACCAGGAGCACCTCAGAAGGTTCTAAAATAAAAGAACATGCACAGATCTGCTCAGTTTTCCCCTTCTCCTTGAATTAAAATCGCCAGGAGACTTTAACCAGCACCACTTTAATGATCTCCCTTGGAAGACGAGGTGGTAATTACAGATTTTATTTTATTGCTGCAAACAGCCAGTGCCTTGTTATTTCACACAAAGTAGATGGTAAGTGTAGAAAATACTTAATTTACAGCTAATTACAGCTGAACTGAGCAAAGAAATCTTGTTACTGAGGCTTTAATTGGAATCCCACTTCGAGTATTCATCTTTCTTTGAGTTCTTATTAAGGCCCTTTCTGGCCTAAACTTGAAGTGAAAAAAACAATTTAGAGAAAAGTTAATAGCAGGGGGAATTGAACAAGGAGTGGAGCACACTCACCTTCTCAAAATTATGGACATTCCCCTGGAAAATCTTCACACATCTCTCCTTGGGGGCGAAGGGCCTCACGTCCCAGATCCGAACTGCAACAGAGTCAGAGCCAGCAGCTGAGGGTGCCAGGGAAAGGGCAGCCCTGGAAAACCCTTCCCCGTGCCCAGGACGTGCTCCCTGTCCCCTTCATGTCCCCAAAAGCCAAAGGGAACCAGCAGCTTTCCCTGCAGGAAGCTTTGCTCTGGCAGGACAAAAGCAGCAACGTGTAACTACACCCAGAGCGGGAAAATCCAAACCAGCTACCCCAGAAGTCAGCCACCACCTCCTTACAGGAGGATTTGCTTTATCCTGACACATCCCATGGGCACGGTCCTGATGGGCTCAGCCTCACTGGGCACCTCGATGGGACGGGCAGGGTGGCAGCTGGGCTGTCACTGCCATGAGGGGACAAACCTGTGCCATGTCCCGTGTCCCCAGTGCCCTGCAGGAGCTGGGCTGTCACTGCTGCTCAGGGACAAACCTGTGCCATGTCCTGTGTCCCCAGTGCCCTGCAGGAGCTGGGCTGTCACTGCTGCTCAGGGACAAACCTGTGCCATGTCCCGTGTCCCCAGTGCCCTGCAGGAGCTGGGCTGTCACTGCCATGAGGGGACAAACCTGTGCCATGTCCCGTGTCCCCAGTGCCCTGCAGGAGCTGGGCTGTCACTGCTGCTCAGGGACAAACCTGTGCCATGTCCCGTGTCCCCAGTGCCCTGCAGGAGCTGGGCTGTCACTGCTGCTCAGGGACAAACCTGTGCCATGTCCCGTGTCCCCAGTGCCCTGCAGGAGCTGGGCTGTCACTGCCATGAGGGGACAAACCTGTGCCATGTCCCGTGTCCCCAGTGCCCTGCAGGAGCTGGGCTGTCACTGCCATGAGGGGACAAACCTGTGCCATGTCCCGTGTCCCCAGTGCCCTGCAGGAGCTGGGCTGTCACTGCCATGAGGGGACAAACCTGTGCCATGTCCTGTGTCCCCAGTGCCCTGCAGGAGCTGGGCTGTCACTGCCATGAGGGGACAAACCTGTGCCATGTCCTGTGTCCCCAGTGCCCTGCAGGAGCTGGGCTGTCACTGCCATGAGGGGACAAACCTGTGCCATGTCCCGTGTCCCCAGTGCCCTGCAGGAGCTGGGCTGTCACTGCTGCTCAGGGACAAACCTGTGCCATGTCCCGTGTCCCCAGTGCCCTGCAGGAGCTGGGCTGTCACTGCTGCTCAGGGACAAACCTGTGCCATGTCCTGTGTCCCCAGTGCCCTGCAGGAGCTGGGCTGTCACTGCCATGAGGGGACAAACCTGTGCCATGTCCCGTGTCCCCAGTGCCCTGCAGGAGCTGGGCTGTCACTGCCATGAGGGGACAAACCTGTGCCATGTCCTGTGTCCCCAGAGCCCTCCAGGAGCAGGCACAAACCCCCCTGAGGGAGCTGCTCCCCCCGCCAAGGACGCGAATCCACGGTTTAACTCCGGAGCCAAACTCCCTGCAGCCCACCCCACCTCTGGGTGCTTTTTTCCCGGGATGAACACCCAGAGGTGTCCCGGGAGCCTCAGCAGGGTGTACCTGTGTTGTCCATGGCGTTGGAGAGCAGGTAGGAGCCCTCGGAGCTGAGGCTCAGGCCCGTCACGGAGTCGGCGTGGCCCCGCATGGTGTAGGTGAGCTTGTTCTGCCGCAGGTCCCACACCTGGCACAGCAAACACAGCCAGGAATGCTGGAGCTGCAGCTCCCAGAGCATCCCACACAGGTACTGCCAAATCAGCTCTGGGTTCCAGCTGCTGGGGGCTGGAGCTTGAGGGGTGTTGTAGGAAAAGGGGATTTGTGCCTTAGGAGATTCCTGACTGAACATATTCAACCCCCAAGGAGTCACACGGCAGCAGCCCCACATGTGCAGGACCCAGGCAATGGCTTCCCAGTGCCAGAGGGCAGGGCTGGATGGGATCTGGGGAAGGAATTGTTCCCTGGCAGGGTGGGCAGGGGCTGGCATGGAATTGCCAGAGCAGCTGGGGCTGCCCCTGGATCCCTGGCAGTGCCCAAGGCCAGGCTGGACATTGGGGCTGGAGCAGCCTGGCACAGTGGGAGGTGTCCCTGCCCGTGGAGGGGTTTGGAGTGAGCTGGGCTTTCAGGTGTTTCCCACCCAAACCATTGCATGATTCTATGAAAATATGAGGCTGGAACTTTGTGTGTGTTGGAGGAAGACAGAATTTGCCTTTTAGAAGATTTCTAAGTGAAGATGTTCAACCTCCAAAGAGTTCAGTGTCAGAACTCCTGAACTGGCTACAAAATCCCCAAATCCCACTGCCAGGTGGCACAGAGAAGCCAGTCCCAATTCCCAGTTTCAGGCTGTTCTTCCCAACGAGGGGCAGTGGGAACAGCTCTGGGGGCAGTGCCAGGCTGGGGACAGCTCTGGGGGCAGTGCCAGGCTGGGGACAGCTCTGGGGGCAGTGCCACACCGAGCCCTGGCTGTGCCACGCTGGGGACAGCTCTGGGGGCAGTGCCAGGCTGGGGACAGCTCTGGGGGCAGTGCCACACCGAGCCCTGGCTGTGACACGCTGGGGACAGCTCTGGGGACAGTGCCACACCGAGCCCTGGCTGTGACACGCTGGGGACAGCTCTGGGGGCAGTGCCACACCGAGCCCTGGCTGTGACACGCTGGGGACAGCTCTGGGGGCAGTGCCACACCGAGCCCTGGCTGTGACACGCTGGGGACAGCTCTGGGGACAGTGCCACACCGAGCCCTGGCTGTGCCACGCTGGGGACAGCTCTGGGGACAGTGCCACACCGAGCCCTGGCTGTGACACACTGGGACAGCTCTGGGGGCAGTGCCACACCGAGCCCTGGCTGTGACACGCTGGGGACAGCTCTGGGGACAGTGCCACACCGAGCCCTGGCTGTGACACGCTGGGGACAGCTCTGGGGGCAGTGCCACACCGAGCCCTGGCTGTGACACACTGGGACAGCTCTGGGGGCAGTGCCACACCGAGCCCTGGCTGTGCCAGGCTGGGGACAGCTCTGGGGGCAGTGCCACACCGAGCCCTGGCTGTGCCACACTGGGACAGGCTGGAGCAGGGGCTGAGGGCACAGGGCCACAGCCTGAGCCCTGCAGCCACCAGGGAAATCAGCTGAATGAAACGCTGAGCTCACTCTTAAATAAGAACTTTCCACACCAGCAGGTGCCAGAGCGAGCTGCAAACTGGAGCAAAGGGCACAGAGGGGACAGAGGGGACGTGGCACCACATTTTCTTCAGCTGAGCTCACATTTGCCCTGTCACAGGCTGCCAGCACAGCCAGCATTCCACACTGGGTGACAGCAGAGCTGGGACACCAGGAATGCCAGGCTGTCACGTGCCAGCCCGGAGCGGCTCCCTGCCTCTTCAGCCACCAGCAGGGATGGACACAGCGGGTCCAGGGGGGGTTGGGATGTAAAATTCAGCAGGTGACCCCCATGGGTGCCCTTGAGCAACGCGGGGAGCGACAGGATGGAAAAGGGGGGCACAGTGGGAAAGGGACACGGGGACACGCAGGGTCCTACCTTGATGTCATTGTCGATGCCTCCAGAGATGATCTGGTCACTGGTGTCATTGAAGGTGACAGCCAGGACCTGGTAGGTGTTCTGGAATGTCTGGACAGCAGCTTTTTTCCTGATATCCCACAGCTGGGAAGAAACGCGGCAGTTGTAAGAGGTGGACACGGATATTTAACACCAAAATCCCAGGGAGCTGCACAGATATTGGCAGAGACTCAGACTGCTCTCCTAAAATCCCTCTTTAGGTCTCGGGAGATCATGATAAAAAAGATTCAATCTAGAGATCTTCATAAAAAACATTAAACCTGGTGTGTTTGGAGCACAGGAATGGAGGGAGGGAAGAAGGGGCCAGCACAGGAGAGTCCAGGAAAGAGAAGAAGGGGCCAGCACAGATTTCAGGAGAAGGAAAAAGGGACCAGCACACATTTCAGGAATAATTTTCTCATGCTTTGCTAATCCAGAGCAGCAGAAAAAAAATCCAACTGAGCAGCTCAACCTTCACAACCCCCTGAGAACCACAGAAAAAAAAAAAGGAGCAGTGAAATTCGGTGTCGCATTTTTGATTTTGAACTCGCAGCGCTAAGATAACGGAACGAGCAACAAAAGGCTCAATTCAGATCCCAAAAACTCTTCCACCTTTCTTCCCCAGCCTTTTCCCCTGGGAACACTCCGACCTTGACGGTGCCATCGTCGCTGCCGGTGCAGACGAGCTGGGGTCCCCTCCGGGCCGGGTAACAGGAGTTGACGAAGGACGTGTGGCCCTTGAGCCTCTTCACCCTCTCGCCGGTCTCGCTGTCCCACACAGCCACGGTTTTGTCCGTGGATGCTGAGAAGAGCATGCTGCAGGCAACAGCCACCGTGAGGGCTCCGCTCCCTCCCCAGCTCTCCTTCAGGAATAGCCAGCAAGGGAAGAATGTCCCCCCATTTGGTGTTTCAGAGGAGCCTGACTGACACTGGAGCAGCACAAACTCCCTCTAATCCTGGTTATCAATTGTTTTTCTGCCTCCTCAAATGTTCTCTGGGATGAACACAGGCAGAAAAGCTCAGCAGGAATGGTGGAACAGCCTCTTAAATTAACCAGTATCTCACTTGTTCTCTCTCTCCCTCGCCAGCACCCCCCAGACACCCAACAGAAGCTTCCCTCTGTTCCCCAGAACTGCATCAATGGCACTGGTGGGTCACAGGTGCCCCCAGATCCTTTGGGCACGCAGGAAAAGCCACACTTCAGGGACTGGATGTCCATGGACTGAGCAAGGGCAACAATTCCAGGATCACTGAGGTTGGAAAAGCCCTCCAGGATCATCAAATCCGAGCTGTGCCCCATCCCCACCTCAGTGCCACCTCCAGGAATTCCCTGGGCACCTCCAGGGATGGGCACTCCAAACCTCCCTGGGCAATTCCAATCCCTGAGCACCCTTTCCATGGGGAAATTCCTGCTGCTGCCCACCCTGAGCCTGCCCTGGCCCAGCCTGAGGCCGTTCCCTCTCCTCCTGTCCCTGTTCCCTGCCAGCAGAGCCCGACCCCCCCGGCTGCCCCCTCCTGTCAGGGACTTGTGCAGAGCCCCAAGGGCCCCCCTGAGCCTCCTTTGCTCCAGCCTGAGCCCCTTTCCCAGTCCCCTCAGGAATTCTCCAGCCCCTTTCCCAGCCCCCTCAGGAATTCTCCAGCCCCTTTCCCAGCCCCCTCAGGAATTCTCCAGCCCCTTTCCCAGCTCCCTCAGGCTCTCCTGGGGCTCCAGCCCCTTTCCCAGCCCCATTCCCTGAGGCTCAGTGAGTCCCCGGGGGACCCTGAGCAGCAGAAGGCCCCTGCCCTCACCTGCCATCCGTGTTGTAGTGCAGCTCCATGACGGCCCCGCTGTGTCCCTTCAGCGTGGCGAAGTTGTCGCAGTCCCCGTAGACGTTCCAGAGCACTGGGGGACAGCAGGGGAGGGGTGAGTGCAGGACAAACACGGGAACACCCCCCTGCTGTGTGCAGTGTGGGATAATTAACAGCAGTAACGAAGCACTGTGTGAGCTCCAGGGCAGAGATGATTTAGGGGTTTTGATTAAGGTGAATTTATTAGGAAAAAGATCATCTTTGCTTCAGCAACTCTAAGTATTAAAAAGGGCATTTCTGCACACTTCTGCAGCCTGAGTGAGGGGGACACAGCGCTGTGCCCAGCAAGACACATTCCCAGCACCATCAGGATGGGACCTGGAGAGGAGCTGGGAAAAGCTTCCTGCACCCTCCTGGGGAAACCCTTCACGCTCAGGACCCAGCCAGGCCAGGGCTGAGCTGAACCCCTCAGCAGCAGGGCCTGAGCCCGTGTGAGCTCAGCCTGGGGGACAGCAGGGACACTCACAGATGAGCCTGTCGAAGCCAGCCGAGGCCAGGGTGTTGCCATTGGGATGGAACTTGCAGCAATAAACCTCCCCCTCGTGTCCCGACAGCAGCATGATGGGGGCCTGCAGCGAGGAGCAGCGCGGGGGGCCCTGAGGGACACACGGACACGGTGAGGGGACGAGGGACGAGCCCAGGGTGTGGCCAGCCCTGCCTGGCATCCCGGCCTTCCCACACCACATCTCACCAGAATTACAGAACCCCAGGATCATCGAGGGGGGAAAAGAGCTCCCAGAGCATCGAGCCCAGCCGGTGCCCCATCCCCACCTTGTCCCCAGCCCAGAGCACTCAGTGCCACCTCCAGGAATTCCCTGGACACCTCCAGGGATGGGCACTCTAAACCTCCCTGGGCAGCCCCTGCCAATCCCTGAGCACCCTTTCCACGGGGAAATTCCTGCTGCTGCCCACCCTGAGCCTGCCCTGGCCCAGCCTGAGGCCGTTCCCTCTCCTCCTGTCCCTGTTCCCTGCCAGCAGAGCCCGACCCCCCCGGCTGCCCCCTCCTGTCAGGGACTTGTGCAGAGCCACAAGGTCCCCCCTGAGCCTCCTTTGCTCCAGGCTGAGACCCTTCCCAGCTCCCTCAGGATTCCCCAGCCCCTTTCCCTGCCCTGGACTCGCTCCAGCCCCTCAGGGTCCCTCTGAGGGGCCCAGAACCGAACGCAGCACTGGAGGTGCCTCAGCAGTGCCCAGCCCCAACAGCCTCCTGGCCCTTCCCTCCCACCGGAACCACCCCCGGGCTTCTTCCCTCACCCTTCCATCCCATCCCGGGTCTCTTCCCACCCCATCCCTCAGGTTCCCCCCATTACCGCCTGCAGCAGAGCTCCGGCCGGAGGCTGCCCCCCTGCACCGCCCGTGCCCGGCGCTCCCGGCAGATCATGGCGGGGCCGCTTGGCGGGCACGGGGACGAGCGGGAGGTCGGGGCCGGGCGCGGGGGCGGCGCCGGGGGCGGCGGGGCCCGGGGGGGGCCCGGGAGCGGGGCCGGGAGCGGGGCCGGGGCCCGGCACCTTCCGCTTCTGCTGCTCGATCATGGCGGGCCGCCGGGCCCCGCCCCCCGCGCCCCATTGGCTGCCGCCGCCGCGCCCGCCGCGCTGATTGGCGGAGCGCCCTGGATGTCCCGCCCCCCGACGCGCTACCGGCGCGCCGGGGACTGAGCGGGGAGTGCGGTGCCTTCTGGCGCGCCTCGCTCTGATTGGTGGAGAGAGGGCGCTGGCTAGCATGAGTAATACTGATTGGCTGTGGGTGGCCACCCGGCAACATTGCGCGCTGTGATTGGCGCGCAGAGCGGCCTCTCAGGGTGAGGGCGGCATGGCGGCGGGCGGCGGGAGCGGTTGAGGCGGTGGCGGCGCGTTGGTGTTGCTGTCGCGGGCACTGACGAGCCCTCGCCGCCCCGCGGGCTTCGGGAAGAGCTGTCTTGTCCCACCGCGCCCGTCCGGGTCAGTCCTGTACCGGGGCACCGCGGGTTCCTCTCAGGTCCATCCCCAAGCCGCTGAACCCTGAGGGTTCTCCGCGGGCGGGTTTTCAGGCGTTCATTAAATGTTCCTTTCCGCAGCACCCCCAGGGGAGATGCGGTAGCGCGGGCTGAATCCTGCTGGCTGCCCCGGGAGCGTTGGAGGCGATGGAGCCGCTGCCAGAGCTGTACTCGATCTTCCAGGGCGAGGTGCGGGCCTGGCCCGTGCGCTTCGTGAATTCCTTCTGTTGGTTTGGTCCGGGTTTAGCGCAGGGAGGCTCGAGGGCCTGATGATGCCTTTTCCTGGTCTTAAATTCAAGAGTCAAACACGGTTAGAAGGGAAAAGGGATTTTACCTCGGGATTTATTTTAAGGATCCTTAGGTGCACACGTCCAGGTCGAATGCAGCTCAGTGCCCCCCGCAATGCCCACCCCGATAGATCGGGTAGATCATTATAGGTGTTACTAATTAGCAGATCTATCAAAGATTCCCCAAGGAGAGGCTCGAGTGAGGCTCCCTCCCCAAGGAGCCTTCCCCTGGATGGTTCTATCTTGGTTTACAGAATGTGTTCTGGAGAGGACCTTGGGCTCTGGGGCAGGCTGATCCCTGGCTACGAAGCTTCTAAAATGTTGAGTCTCTCAGCTTGACAAACAAGGCCAAGAATGGAGGCAAAAAGCACTGAGAATACAGAAGTTGTAAAAAGGTGTAATAGGGGTACAAAACAAAAGGCAAAAATCTTCATGGCATCACTGAGAGCTCTGTGGCAGCTGCCCAGCCCTGTGTCCGTGCTCAGCTGGGTGAGCAGCGATGGGGGGATTGTGCCCCTCCGCCCTCCTCAGGTGATTCCCCACCTGCAGAGCTGGGATCCAACATCAGCAGGACCTGGAGCTGCTGGAGAGAGTCCAGAGGAGGCCACGGAGCTGCTGCAGGGCTGGAGCCCCTCTGGAGCCGGGCTGGGAGAGCTGGGGGTGCTCAGCTGGAGAGGAGAAGGCTCCAGGGAGAGCTGCGAGCCCCTTGCAGGGCCTGAAGGGGCTCCAGGAGAGCTGCAGAGGGACTGGGGACAAGGGATTCAGGGCCAGGAGCCAGGCAATGGCTTCCCAGTGCCAGAGGGCAGGGCTGGGTGGGATCTTGGGCAGGAATTGTTCCCTGGCAGGGTGGGCAGGGGCTGGCATGGAATTGCCAGAGCAGCTGGGGCTGCCCCTGGATCCCTGGCAGTGCCCAAGGCCAGGCTGGACACTGGGGCTGGAGCAGCCTGGCACAGTGGGAGGTGTCCCTGAAGTGGCACTGGGTGGGATTTAAGGTCCCTCCAACCCCAAGCATTCCCTGATTCTCCCCACATCAGACGAGCTCGGTGGGTTTGTTGTGCGTTTTCTCCCCTGAGGCCTTTCCCTCAGCTCCTGTGTGGGTTTCCTCCCCAGGTCGCTGCAGTGACAGATTTCGGGGCGTTTGTGGCAATCCCGGGCTGCAGGAAGCAAGGTTGGTGTCTGTGTTTGCTGGGGGTGCAGCTCCAGGCTGCTGCGGCCGCTCCGAATTCAAGGGTTTTGGAAAAAAGCTCCGAAAAGCAGCGAGCAGAAAGTAGGAATTGAGAAAGAGCGAGCTAAAGGTGAAAGAAACGCTTCCGAAATTAGGAAGAAATTTGAGTTCTTGAGGGGTGTTTAGAAGGTGATGGATTATTGCCTGCTTGAAAAAAAGACTCGGAGGGGTTTTTGGAAAATTCAGAATATGTTGGGTGGGTTTTTGGTAAGTTTGGGATATTTGGGGTGGGTTTTTGGTAAATCCTGAATGTTTTGGGTGGGTTTTTGGAAAATTCGGGATGTTTTGGGTGGGTTTTTGGAAAATTCGGAATATTTTGGGTGGGTTTTTGGAAAATTTGGGACATTTTGGGTGGGTTTTTGGTAAATTCGGGACATTTTTGGGCGGGTTTTTGGTAACTTCAGGATATTTTGGGGATGTTTTTGGTAACTTTGGGATATTTGGGGCGTGTTTTTGGTAACTGGGATATTTGGGGCGTGTTTTTGGTAAATTCGGGACATTTTGGGGATGTTTTGGGTAAATTCGGGATATTTTGGATGGGTTTTTGTTAAATTCAGGACATTTTGGGTGGGGTTTTGGAAAATTCAGGACATTTTGGGTGGGTTTTTGGTAACTTTGGGATATTTTGGGTGGGTTTTTGGTAACTTTGGGATATTTTGGGGGTGTTTTTGGAAAATTCAGGACATTTTGGGTGGGTTTTTGGTAAATTCTGAATGTTTTGGGTAGGTTTTTGGTAAATTTGGGACATTTTTGGGGGTGTTTTTGGTAACTGGGATATTTTGGGGATGTTTTTGGTAACTTTGGGATATTTTGGGGGTGTTTTTAGTAACTTTGGGATATTTTGGGGGTGTTTTTGGTAACTTTGGGATATTTTGGGATGGGTTTTTGGAAAATTCAGGACATTTTGGGTGGGTTTTTGGTAACTTTGGGATATTTTGGGGGTGTTTTTGGTAACTTTGGGATATTTTGGGGGTGTTTTTGGTAACTTTGGGATATTTTGGGGATGTTTTTGGTAAATTCTGAAAATTTGGGGGGTGTTTTTGGTAACTTTGGGATATTTTGGGTGCGTTTTTTGTAAATTCAGTATATTTTGGGTGGTTTTTTGGTAACTTCAGGATATTTTAGTGGAAGTTTTGATAACCTCAGGCTATTTTAGAGACTCATTTGAAGATAATGGCAGAACTATAGAAAATCTGCAATTAGCAAGTTTGCCCAATTCCCTTCTTTTTGTGGCCAATGTAAATTAGCAAAAAACCAAAAAAGGAAAAGACTGAATGGAAGCTCAAATAAAAAATACTGGGAAATCCAACTTAAAGCTGTGTCTGTGTTTGAGGGAGAGCTGCAAAGCCCAAGGAGCCCCTTCTCTGCTGCCCTGCTGAGGTTCCTGCTCCCTGCAGGACCCTGGGCAGGAATTTGGCTGCTGGGGGATCTCACCCGGAGGCAGAAAGTGCCCTTGGAATGGGAGCTGGAACAGCAAAGTGCTCCTGGATTTCTGCTCCCCTGCTGCTCACTTGTCAGTCACCCAAATTCAAATCTCATTTGGGGCAGTGGGACCTGTTTGAGCAGGTAAAAAAATGAGAGCCCTCTCCAAAGGACAGCTGTATTTATTTAGAATTGTGTTTATTATTTAACTTTATTGCTTCCGTGAGCAGCTTTAGTAGTGGCACCTACGTTATAAACAGCAGTCAAAAAATAGAAATTAAAAAAGAATGAGTTGAAGATGAAATAAACACTGCTGGTTTTTAAATGGCTAGGTTTTGTTATATTTTACTTATTATGTGTTTTTGTTTGGTTTTATTTCTATTATATATATATTTATATAGAATGTATTTTTAATATTTATTTGTATTCCTATTATATAGATATATAAATAAGTTTATTCCTACTACATAAATATTTTTATGTTTTAATGCATATTTTACTTCTTAATTATATATATTTTAATTTATTATATTTTACCTATTAGTGGTATAAAAATACATTTTCCTCACACCACAAAGGACTATCTGCTCCAAACCATTTTGGAAGCTACAAATCCAAGGTTCAGTGGAGAATTGTCTGGATAGAAGTGAAAAAAAGGATGAGCTAAGGATGAAATAAATGCTGTTAATTTAAAAATTGAATTTATTATGGTAGAAGAGTACATTCTTTCCACAGCCCAAGGGATTATCTGCATCCACTTCAGGAACTGCTGAGGGTTTTCTTCTCTCTCTTCTCTCCCAAACCCGCTCCAGGCCTCGTGCACAGGACTCACATGTCCTCCTGCCGTGTGGACAAACCCTCGGAGATTGTGGATGTTGGGGACAAGGTCTGGGTGAAGCTCATTGGCAAAGAGGTAACCTCAGCTTGAGGAGCATCTCCTGCCTGTTCATTAACCCCGTGCTCGTTTACTCGCTGCTAATTGCCTGCTTTGCAGATGAAGGAGGACAAACTGAAGCTCTCCCTGTCCATGAAGGTCGTTCACCAAGGCACAGGGAAAGACCTGGATCCCAACAATGTTTGCCTTGAGTAGGTGAATGTGCTGAGCAGAGCAGCTCCAGGGGAATGGCTTCCACCTGGAGCCGGGCTGGGAGAGCTGGGGGTGCTCAGCTGGAGAGGAGAAGGCTCCAGGGAGAGCTGCGAGCCCCTTGCAGGGCCTAAAGGGGCTCCAGGAGAGCTGCAGAGGGACTGGGGACAAGGGATTCAGGGCCAGGAGCCAGGCAATGGCTTCCCAGTGCCAGAGGGCAGGGCTGGGTGGGATCTTGGGCAGGAATTGTTCCCTGGCAGGGTGGGCAGGGGCTGGCATGGAATTGCCAGAGCAGCTGGGGCTGCCCCTGGATCCCTGGCAGTGCCCAAGGCCAGATCAGCTCTGCTCTTTGCTTTTACAACGTTTTACTTTGAGAGCAGCCTTTAAACCTTGTGCTCAGGTTGTGTTGGTGTAAAAACGGAAGGTTAAAGATGAGAATGGATTGAAAATGGCGCTGTCCTTCTCCTCCCAGCCAGGATGAGAGGAAGAAACGCACCTTCAGGGACTACACGAGCCAGAAGATCACCCTGGAGGCCGTCCTGAACACGGTGTGCAAGAAATGTGGCTGCAAAGGTGGGTTCTGCTGCTTCCTTACTGCCCTGTCCCAGGCAGGCAGCGACCCTTGGTGGGCTTGTATCATGGTTAGAATCCCAAAATGGTTTGGGTTGGAAGGGACCTCAAAGCTCATCAGATTCCAGTCCCCAGGGACACCTTCTGCCATCCCAGGCTGCTCCCAGCCCCAGTGTCCAGCCTGGCCTTGGACACTTGCAGGGATCCAGGGGCAGCCCCAGCTGCTCTGGGCAGCCTGCTGACGTGGTTACACATGGTTGTGCAAAGGGAATGAATTTTTGTGCCATGTTTCTCCTTTAGAGGAGGCATTTTTTATCACTTGCTGCAAAAACAGAAGACTTAGTTCGAGTCCTTTAAAAAAAAAAAAAGAGTTTATTCCTTAAAATCACACCCCCTTGGGCTCCTGGTGAGGGGCCACAAAGATGATGAAGGACTGGAGAGATGAGGAGAGACTGAGGGAGCTGGGCCTGGTTGTTGTGGAGAAGAAAACACGGAGGGGGAATCCCATCACCCACACAAATACCCCCGGGGTGCCCGGGGATGGTGCCAGGCTCTGCTCAGGGACAGCACCTGGGGTGATGGCCACAAACAAAACCCAGCGAGCTCCACATCACCCTGAGGAAGAACTTCTGGCCATGAGGGTGGCAGAGCTCTGGAGCTGCTGCCCAGGGAGGGTTGGAGCCTCCCTCTGTGGGGACATCCCAAACCCCCTGGAGCTGTCCCTGTGTCACCTGCTCCAGGTGATCTCCAGGGCTCCCTTCAACCCCAGCCGTTCTGTGCCTCCAGCTGGGCACAGCTCAGGACGAGTTCCCTTCCTGCCCTCTTTGCTTCCTGTGTCTCGTAGCTGAGATCTTATTCTGGTTTCGGTTTTTGAGAAGCAAACCAACCTTGAGCCATCACCTCACTGCCAACAACCACCACTGAGAATTCCAGCTCAGCTGCTGGGACGCTGGAGCTGTGTCTCAGAGCTAAAACCGAGTCTGTGACCTGCTGAAAGGGCATCCTGCCTGGTTCAGCAGCGTGAAGACGGATTTTGAGGTGCCTTCCAGCAGGTTTATTCAAGTTGCTGAGGCATAAAGTAGTTTTTTTTTGTGCAGGAGTTTTTGCTGTGGCCCTACTTGTGTTATGTGGAGTGAATGGTTAACGGAGCTCCTGCTATTCTGGAGGAGGTTAATGATCAGTGTGGGCTCTGTAGTGGTACATGAGTATCCTTAAAATACTATTTTAAAGAATTATTCCTATTTGAAGGACTGTTCTATATAAAGCACTCTTTGAAAGAACCCCAAAACCCAGGATTATGCCTATTTCCAACCTGCTTTTTAATAACAGTGTCTCCTCCTAACAGCAGGTGCCAGCTCTCCAAATTTCCACTGCAGCTCTTAGTAGGTCAACTTTGATGTCTCCAGAGGAGAAAGGGAAGAACCAGATGAGCTGAATTTCTCTTTCTTTGTGGCTTTAGCTCATTTTCCGGGTGCCAATCACACCAATTTACCTTTGCCCCACTCTCTTCTGGGCTGATTAAGCCCCTGCAGAGACACATTTTTGCTTGTTGAGACAAGACTTATTTTCTTCTTCGCCTCCAGGATGACCTGGGTTATGTTTGTTCCCTGTCCTGTTTAATCAGGACACGTTCAACCAGCTAAAATTTCAGGATCAAAAATGGTCCGGTGGAGATTGTCTCCTTGTCACTAAAAATAATCAAAAAGAGCCTTGGCAGCACTTGAGGTGTGTGAATTGTTAAAAAGAGAATAAAACTAAAGGAAAAGGGGATGGGTTGTTCCTTCAAACACCTTTTTTCCAGGTCACTTTGCCAAGGAGTGTTTCATGCAGCCTGGAGGTACCAAGTACAGCCTCATTCCAGAGGAGGAGGAGGAGGAGGTGGCAGCAGCAGGACGTGAAGGAGATAAAAAGATCAGCAAGGCTGAGGAGTCTTCAAAAAAGAGGAAGAAGGTACAAGGTGGGCTCAGGCTGGCCTGGAAAAGGACGAGGGGGATGGGTATTTGCTCTGTGGTTACAACTGAGTTACTACAGCAGCGTGGGTGTGAGTAGCCAGGTCTGGCCTGAGGAGCTGCCTCAGTTTTGGGCAGATTCTGTAGCAAAACAGGAACGTCCTATGCAGATTTCTTACTAATTCTTAGCTTTTCTCCTTTTATCCTTGTCAAGCTGTCTTTAAGCTGGTTTTGTGCTACAGCACCCAGCTCTCAGAAGAGATTTCTGGCAGTGAGATGATTACTGTTTTTCCTGGTCGTTGTGAGGCTCTATAGGAATTGCTTCAGTGCCCTGAATTTCTGTGATTGCTGCCAATGACCTGTTTTCCTCCCTTTTCCTGCCCTCACACCTTTCTTTGATCTGAGCTCAGTGCCCTGCTGGCTCCAGGGGTATCCTGACCCAGCCAGAGCTGTGGGAATGGGCTTTATCTGCACGCTCTGGGGGAAAACCCCTGGCTGTGTTTGCACAGGGAGCATTCCCAGGCTCCAGAGCAATTCCTGTCCCTGGGAAAGTGGCACCAGATAAGAGACATTTTCCAGGCAGTGTTTGCCCTCTGCCTCAGAGCAGGATGGGTTAAAATAAAACACAGAGGAGGCCTGAACCCAAACCAGGAGCTTTTGGTGGTCAGGTTTATTCAGTGACAAATATTCACAGAATCCCAGAGTGGTTTGGGGTGGAGAGGCCCTTAAATCCCATCCCAGCCCTGCCATGGGCAGGGACACCTTCCCCTATCCCAGGTTGCTCCAAGCCCCATCCAGCCTGGCCTGGGACACATCCAGGGGCAGCCACAATCCAGTTCAAGGCTTCAATAAATCAACTCTTCCATCAGCCCCTTCACAGTCCCACTTTTAATTACACTTCCAAAGCCCTTTTTCTTTTTTTTCACCCCCCCTTCTTTCCAGCTCTGTGGCCTCTCTGTATCCCTGGAGAGTGGCACCAGGCAGAAAAGGCTCAAATTATTTCAATGTTGTGGGGAGAAATTGCACTTAGAGGTGCACAAAGAGCTCGTTATCCTACCCCTGCCCATCCACCAGGATGGGGATTCCCAGTGGGGTCTTGCCCTGCTGACACTACAGGAAATGTGGGTCACTGTCCTGAATTTGTCCCTGATTTTTTTGGGGGGTTGCTGGATTAACAGCTTTCCTTGAAATCTCCCTTGTCCCTTTGATCTCCCTCCCTTCTCAGGGATGACATCAAAAGTTTTCAGATGTTTTCCAGAGCTGGAATAATAAAACTGGGAGCTTTTTTGGAGGCAGGATGTGGGATCCTGGAGATGAATAGTTCCCTTGTAGTCTCGAGTGCCTGCGGGGATCTTGTCTGGGAGCTGCCATGTGCCTCCCTGGAGCTCCGGGATTTACAGCACGTGGAAATGGCTCCGTGTCCTCAGTGCCAGCCTCCTTGTGACCTGTCCCATCCCATCTGTGTGACACCACTGTGGGGCTGGGGTTTTGAAATGAGGGGAGGGAGCTGCCAGCCCCCAAGGGATCCCGTTTCCACCGAGTGTCACAGCAGTGAGAATGACATTTGTGCTTGTTCAGGATCAGCATTTTGTGCTTTCCTGGATCTGATGTTTCCTTGCAGTTTCTGGGGTTTTTTTCCTCTTCCCAGAGATTCCTCTCCTGAGGTACTCCGGGGTCCTCACCCCCTTTTTTCTCACCTTGCCTTCCCAGTGGTTCCCAGCTTCTCTTTTCCCTCTTGCCTGAGCCCCACAGCATTTACAGGGTGGAGCTGGATTCAGGTCCCTGCACGGGGGTGGCACTGGTGTGACAGTGCCCATCTCTGGGGTGGCAGATCTCCCTGGCAGCACTGGGGGTGTGAGGCCTCTCCTGCCTCCTGGAATCCCTGAGAAAATGGGGGACTTGGGAGGGAGGAGGAGATGCTGGAGCGAGTCCAGGGAAGGGAAAGGGGCTGGAGAATTCCTGAGGGAGCTGGAAAGGGGCTCAGGCTGGAGCAAAGGAGGCTCAGGGGGGCCCTTGTGGCTCTGCACAAGTCCCTGACAGGAGGGGGCAGCCGGGGGGGTCGGGCTCTGCTGGCAGGGAACAGGGACAGGAGGAGAGGGAACGGCCTCAAATTGTGCTGAGAGAGGTTTAGACTGGATATTGGGAAAAATCCTTCAGGGAAAGAATTGCTAAACCTGTCCAGGGCAGGGGTGGAGTCCCCATCCCTGGGAGTGCTCCTAAACCACGTGGATGTGGCACTTGGGGCCGGGCTGGGTTGGACTGGCTGATCTTGGAGGGCTTTTCCGACCTGAACAATTCCACAGTTCCGTGGTGCCGTGGCAGCCGTGAGCCCCGGAGCCTGTTTGGGACAGCTGGGCAGGCACAGGCTCTGTGTCCCTTTCCCTCCTGGGGTCACGGGGTGAGGGAGCTCCTGTGGGAACAGCCGTGTCCCTGCTGGGCTTGTGTGGGAGGCAGCAGGCTGGGAATGGCTGAGCCCTTCTGATCCTGCTGTCTTTGCCTTCCAAGAAAAAACCTGCAGTGCTGACCGAGGGATAACCCCTGGGAGTGAAATTCTCCAAGTTTGTCCCATCTTCTGCTCACACAACCTCCAATTTGAGGGGTTAGATCCATTTCTAAGTTCCTTGCAGGCTTTATTCCACATGGAACAGCTCATCCCTGAGGTGGTTTTGGGTGGCCTTTGGGATTGGGGCTTTTTTAAGGCTTTGCTGCTCTTTTCCCCACCTTGTGGAAGATTTCCAGATCTTCCTGCAGATCTTCATGTGCAAACCACGCCTAAGGGTGTTTATTCTGTGACCTGTGGCTCATCCAGCCTTGGTCCATCCTCACTTTTACTGGTTTTACTGGTTCTTCCATGGCATTAAGAGGGCGCAGCCCTTCACACATTGTCTTCATCCGAATTTTTCCGAATCTGGCTGTCTTTATTTACTGGCTATAGGCTGGGTGCTTCTCCTCAGCTTCATCCTGCCTGCTCCTCCAACAAAGGATGCAAAAATACCTCTAGATTTATGTAATGCATCTGGTTTGGGATGAAATTGGGTGGTGGAATAAGGATAAAGAATAAAATTGAGAAGCCTGGAAGGATTCTTGGCACACCCTTGGAGATGCAGACACACATTAGAACTCCATTCTGGCTTTCCACAAGGACAGACACAAAATCTTTGGGAATGGGATCATAACTCCTCAGAAGGGTCTGGTGAAAGATATTTCAGCTTCTTGGAGAGTTCTGGGCACTCCCCTCTTATCTCAAGCCCGAATACCTTTAGGAGGAATGAGCTGTTGTAGCATTCTCAGAGCCCAGCCTGGAGCAGTTTCCTCACCAAGGGCAGGAGGGAGCCTGGAGTGCTGGGGGGGCCCCTCTTGGAGCAGGTTTTGGAGCAGTAGGGAAGGAATTCCATGAAAATCGGCACTGGAGCCTGTTGCTGTCCTGCTGGCAGCTCCGGCAGGGGCTTGGGAGAGAGGTTTTGGGGCGCTTTTGTTGGGTTCTGGTGTGTTTGCTGCCTAGGTGGGGCAGGATGTGCAGGGAACCGTGAAGTGCAGCTCTGTGTGCTGTGAGCCCTCTCGGCACTGAGAGCTGCTTGAGCCAAATCCTCTCCAAATACTCCCCCAAAATGCCGTGTTTGGAGTGCTGGGTGTGCCCAGAGCTGAGCTGAGCCCCAGCCAGCACTGCTGGAGGGCACTTGGCAGCTCGGGGTTGTGTCAGGGCTGGGCTGTGTCCCTGCAGGCACAAACCTGGGCTCTGCTGGGCAGTGCCTGAGCTGGAAGCGCTCCCCCTGCTCACTGAGTGCCCTGGTGCCCTGCACAGTGCTGATCTCCCCGGGCTGGGATGCTGCATCCAGGGAGAGCTGTGCTCTGGCAGCAGGATGCTGCTTCTGCAGGAGGATTTTGGAGCAGCGCCGCCTCCTGCTACCGAAAAAAAACGTGGAATGCTTTGGGGTGGAAGCACCTTAAACCCACCCAGTGCCACCCCAGGGACACCTCCCACTGTGCCAGGCTGGTCCAGCCCCAGTGTCCAGCCTGGCCTTGGGCACTGCCAGGGATCCAGGGGCAGCCCCAGCTGCTCTGGGAATGCTCAGCTCTCCTTGCTTCCCGCGGCATTTCCAGCCCAGGCTGTGCTCACTTGCTGAGGTGCCTGCACTGCTGCACGGAGAGAATCAGAGAATCATGGAACATCCAGGGTTGGAAGAGGCACAGGGATCTCTGAGTCCAGCTCCTGGCCCTGCACAGGACACCCCAAGACCCCCACTGTGTGCCAGAACAGGAATTTGTCTCTCTTGGAGTGATCTTGGCTGTTAGAAGCCCCCAAAAAGGGGAGAGAGAGGGTTTGTTGATTTTTTTTCCAGCCAGCACAATGCCCTCGTGTGCTTTCATGTCCCCTGTTCCATCCCCAGGAGCGTGTGTGACATCCTGTCCTGCCTGCAGCCCTCACGTCCTGAGAAAGTTTCCCAAGCTCTGGAATGAAACTCTGTTGCTTGTGAAGGTCTTGTCAGACTTTCTCACCATGTGCACGGGCTGCAAAAGCTTGAGAAAATTCTCCTTGCTGCATCCCCTTCTCGGGAAGATTTAACTCCTTCCCATCCTCTTCTCAGGACCGGGAGGATTTGCTTCTGCCTCTCCTCTGTGGGTCAGGGCCTTCGTGGTGAGGCTGTTGTTACCCCACAGGAGAACAGACCCCATTTTGGGTGTTTGCAGCGCTGTTGTGGAGCTAAAAAGTGCCAGGGGTGTGGTGGGTGCGACTCCATCTGCTGCTCCCTTCCCTGGGATTCCAGAGGACGCTGATTCTCAGCTCCAGGTGTTGTCTTGGCTCTTGCAGCTCCCTGGAATTGTTCTGTTTGATTAAAAATAAGCTGCCAGCTCCTTTCCTTCTTCCCCAGCTGACAGCCCGGGCCTGGTGCTTGGACACCCAATCCAGTTTGGGCACAGGAGCTTAAAAGCTGGGTTAGTCAGAGCCCTGAGCTGAGCTTGCTGGACCACATTCCTCACTGGGGCTGTCCAAGCCTGTTCCAGGGCTTTGGTTGCCTCACTGGACATCTCTGCTCCCTGAAACCCTCCTTGGCTTCTTTCCTTGTGTCCTCAAATAGAGCAAAAATTCCTGATCAGCCCCTCTGGAGCCAGGCTGGGAGAGCTGGGGGTGCTCAGCTGGAGAGGAGAAGGCTCCAGGGAGAGCTGCGAGCCCCTTGCAGGGCCTAAAGGGGCTCCAGGAGAGCTGCAGAGGGACTGGGGACAAGGGATTCAGGGCCAGGAGCCAGGGAATGGCTTCCCAGTGCCAGAGGGCAGGGCTGGGTGGGATCTTGGGCAGGAATTGTTCCCTGGCAGGGTGGGCAGGGGCTGGCATGGAATTGCCAGAGCAGCTGGGGCTGCCCCTGGATCCCTGGCAGTGCCCAAGGCCAGGCTGGACATTGGGGCTGGAGCAGCCTGGGACAGTGGGAGGTGTCCCTGGGGTGGAACTGGGTGGGATTTAAGGTCCCTCCAGCCCAAACCATTCCCTGATCCTCTGAGAGCCTTTTGCCAGGAAAGTCTCTCAGGTGTGGATGTGTCCAGGGATGGAATTGGCGGATCCTCGCTGGGGGCCGGTGCTGCTGTGCTTGGGCAGAGCTGGAGCTCTGCGTTCCCCGTGTGCGAGGTGCTGCAGTGGTTTTGGAGGCCCATTCCCCGCTGTCCCTTCACTTCCCAGAGCTGGGGGGGTTCGAGGGAGCACCTGAGCTTTTGCAGGATGGGCTTTGCCAGGCCCTCGGGAGCTGCTGGCAGCATTCCTGCTCCTGCTCCCTGCTGGAAGGGGATGCAGCAGCACGGGATCCATCAGATCCCCTCCCCAGGCCCGTGATCTGATTGAACATCCCCAAATTGCCATCCTGCACCATTAAATAGTGCTCATCTGCCTCGGGGTGATCCCAGTGCCCCCGGGCCTGGTCTCAGGGCAGTCTCTGCCCGCTGCTTCATCACACGCCTCAAACTGGAGGCTTCAGAGCCATTTCAAAGTTCCTTCCGAGCTTCGTTCCAGCACCACCTGCTCTCGTGCTGCATCCGAAGGTCGGGTCTGGAGCACAGGATGGGGGGCTCTGAAGGGGGAGGGAGCAGGAGGGGGTGCGAGGGAGGTTGGGGAACAGGAGAGGGTGCAGTGGGAAGTTGAGGATCAGAAGGGGGTGCAGAGGAAATTGGGGAGCAGGAGGGAGTGCAGGGGAGGTTGGGGAGCAGGAAAGGGTGAAAGGGAAGTTGGGAAACAGGAGGGTGTGCAAGGGAATCCAGGAGAGCAGGAAGAGGTGTGAGGGGAAACTGGAGAGCAGGAGGGGGCACAGGGGAAATTGGAGAGCAGGAAGGGGTGCAATGGGAAGTTGAGGGGCAGAAGGTGCAGTGGAAATTGGGGAGCAGAAAGGGGTTCAGGAGAAATTGGGGAGCAGGAGGGTGTGCAAGGGAAGCTGGGAAGCTGGAAGGGGTGCAGTGGGAGGTTGGGGAGCTGGAAGGGGTGCAGTGGGAGGTTGGGGAGCTGGAAGGGGTGCAGTGGGAAATGGGGGAGCTGGAAGGGGTGCAGTGGGAGGTTGGGGAGCTGGAAGGGGTGCAGGGGAAGTTGGGGAGCTGGAAGAGGTGCAGTGGGAGGTTGGGGAGCAGGAAGGGGTGCAGTGGGAAATTGGGGAGCTGGAAGGGGTGCAGTGGGAGGTTGGGGAGCTGGAAGGGGTGCAGGAGAAGTTGGGGAGCTGGAAGGGGTGCAGTGGGAGGTTGGGGAGCAGGAAGGGGTGCAGTGGGAAATTGGGGAGCTGGAAGGGGTGCAGTGGGAGGTTGGGGAGCTGGAAGGGGTGCAGGAGAAGTTGGGGAGCTGGAAGGGGTGCAGTGGGAGGTTGGGGAGCTGGAAGGGGTGCAGTGGGAAATTGGGGAGCTGGAAGGGGTGCAGTGGGAGGTTGGGGAGCTGGAAGGGGTGCAGGAGAAGTTGGGGAGCAGGAAGGGGTGCAGTGGGAGGTTGGGGAGCTGGAAGGGGTGCAGGAGAAGTTGGGGAGCTGGAAGGGGTGCAGTGGGAGGTTGGGGAGCTGGAAGGGGTGCAGGAGAAGTTGGGGAGCAGGAAGGGGTGCAGTGGGAGGTTGGGGAGCTGGAAGGGGTGCAGGAGAAGTTGGGGAGCTGGAAGGGGTGCAGTGGGAGGTTGGGGAGCTGGAAGGGGTGCAGTGGGAGGTTGGGGAGCTGGAAGGGGTGCAGGAGAAGTTGGGGAGCTGGAAGGGGTGCAGTGGGAGGTTGGGGAGCTGGAAGGGGTGCAGGAGAAGTTGGGGAGCAGTGGGAGGTTGGGCAGCGGAGGGAGTGCAGAGGAAGTTGGGAAACAGGACGGCACGTGGTGAAATCTTTGTGAGGTTGTGCAAAGAACCACATCTTGCAGAAGGGCGCTGACCTCGTCCTGGTGCAGGAAGCTCCACTGGGCTCTCCTGCAGGAGCAGGGAGTGTTTGGATGCTCCAGGGCTCTCGTCCTGGCAGGCTGGGGGCTGCTGATGGGCTGGGGCTGCAGGGATGCTGCTCATGGCTATTTTAGAAACACATTTTTGGGGGGGGCAAAAAAAAGCTTCATCCTTCCAACTTGCGTTAATAAAGAACAATGAAATAATGGAGTGAGGGCAAGGACTCTCGTTCCATGGAAAATCCAACATTTTCCAGCCTTGGATTGCCATGGTGCTGCCCCTGTGCTCTGGTTTCTGCCATGCCCTGTGCCCTGCCCCTGCAGCTGGGGGCTGGCAGTGCTGGTATCTGCTGGCCCCCGGGGCACAGCGCCCTTTCCATGCAGGAACAGGCCCAGAGAGGCCCTTGCTGCCCTGCTGAGCACCAGGGACAGCGTTCCCACATTCCCGGGCTTTTCCTGTGTTTTCCTAGGAGAAGAAGAAGAAGAAGAAGAAGCACAAGGCCAAGCAGTCCTCAGAGT
Organism: Corvus moneduloides; assembly: GCF_009650955.1. Lineage (NCBI taxonomy): Eukaryota > Metazoa > Chordata > Aves > Passeriformes > Corvidae > Corvus > Corvus moneduloides. The sequence continues at coordinate 1,059,573 of NC_045498.1, forward strand.
CGGACTCGGAGAGCTCAGCCTCGGACAGCGATGGAGCTCAGCCCTGCAGCAAGAGGCCCAAGCACTGCGGGAAGCCCAGCAAGGCTCCCAAGAAGAAGAAGCACAAGAAGCACAGGAAGTAGCCCTGGGCTGAGCAGGGCAGGCCGGGCTCCCGGGTGCACAGCTCGAGCAGCCAGCAGGGCTCAGCACCTCTCCGGCTCCGGGGACACGGAGTTTCCCTCTGGAAGTCACACGGGCCCGTGGTGGTGCCGGTGCCGACCTTGCTACGAGCTGTCCTCTGCCACCTTGGGCACGGCTGCCCCTTTCTGCCACAGCTGCTGCCAGCCCGGGCTCGTGACGCCCTGCAGGGCAGCTCTGCTGTCCCACAGCCTCGTGCTCTGCTGGAGCTGCTGCCAGCTCTGGGTGACACCAGCGCTGTCCCTGGGGTTGGGGTGGCACAGCCAGGCCCGTGCTGTGCTGGGGACAGGGTTTGGTGGTGCTGGGCCCTGTGATGGGACCACAGACCCCTGGCACAGAGCTCGGGGCTGCAAACCTGCCCCAGCTCCCTCAGTGTTTCTGCAAACACTGGGAGTGCAGGAGCAAGGAGCAAATGGGGGAGCGGAGATACGGGGAGTAAACATGAACTGTGGAGTGTTTGCTGCCTTGGACAGGGATGGAAAATAATTCTCTGCCCTCTCCAGCTGGACTTTGGACCGGCTCCTTTCTTCTGTACCCTCCACACTTCATCTTGGGCAGGGGGAGAACAGCGTTGGCCGTGTGGAGGGGACAGGAAAGGGTTTTTTTGGGAAGTTCTGGCTGCTTCCCAAGGCTCCCGTGGGTGGGAAGGGGGTGTGTGGTGAGGTAACCCGTAGGAGAAGGCTGCTGGAAGGAGCATAAATGTTGTAACTGGAGCTGAAGGTCGGGCGGGGATGGCAGGGGCAGGGTGCCAGGAGCAGCTCGGCCCTGCCGGGACAGATGTGAGTGCGGGGAAGGAGTCGCCGCTGTGGCCTCTGGCTCTGCAGGGAGCTGGGGCTGGGTGGGGTTGGCAACCTGGCATCACAGGAGGAGTTGGGGTTGCTGGTGGAGCCTCCGCCTTATCCCTTTTCCTTCCCTGGGCTTCCCACCGCAGCTCCCCACGGCTGCAGCGCCCTTTGGGACCATTTCCCGTCCCAAATCCAAGTGCTGGGAACCTTTATTCCAGCTGAGCCTGCAGCTCTGGCTGGGGCTGCGGCTCCCTGCTGGATCGGCCTCTGGCATGGGAGGGGCATTCCGCATCCTGAGCTGGGCGGGAGAGCTCATTTCTAACCAGAACCGATTCCCACAGGCTGGAGAAGAGGCCGAGATGGGATCTGGGATCACTGGCCATTAACCCCATCCCTGCCAGCGCGCCTGGGCTGGCTGAACGCCGGTGCTGCTCGGCAGAGCCCGGCCTGGCTCAGCCCTGTGGGTGGGCCCGTGCCAAAAGCGCCTTTTCCCGAGCAAACCGCGCACGGAGCTGTAACAACACCTTTATTGTTTTTCCATGTGACTTTTCCCACTGTTAATTAAAAAAGAACCCAACAACAAACCACGAGACCACCACCCGAGTCCCTCGAGCCCCTGCAGGCGCCGGGCGGGGGCACGAGTGGCCCTGGCGGGGCAGAGGCTCCGAGCCCACGGGAAGCCGCGCCTGGCACGGGGCCAGGAGGTGGGGACGATGTGGCACCGGGTGACAGGCAGGGGACCTGGGACAGCGTCTATGTCGCCTTCTCGTAGGTGCGGGTGCAGACGACGTTGCCCATGGTGAGAGTCTGGGGACAGAGGGGTGCGGGGGGTTAGTGCTGCCTTGCCCGGCCCCCAGCCCTGTCTCGAGCTGAGCTCTTCCCACTTCAAACCATTCCTGAGGTGGGAACCTCAGAACAAAACCATTTCCTTACCAGAATTAACTTCCCATCCTTCAGCTCCCGCACCAGCGATGTCTCCTTCCCGTCCCACTTCTGCACGTGGACGAGTTTGCCTCCGTCCAGCGTGACCACGGACTGCAGGGAGGGATTGAGACCCACGGTTACCCTCCTCCCCGGGCTTTCTGGGCTCTGGGGGGGGTTTATCCCTCAGAGGAGACCCTGGAGTCCGGCAGGGCTCGGGATCAGCCTGCGGGTGCCACTGCGGGGATGCCCACCTGGCACCATCCCCGCCTGGCTCGGTCAGTGCTGCTCAGCCCAGCCCGGATCCTGCGCTGGGTCACGGCCTCGGCTGCCCCGCCGTGACCCCGCAGTGCCACCGGCACGGTCACCCTGCCCTCCGTGCCCGGGGCCAGCACAGGGAGCGCTGCCCGGGGCCACGTCCCGCTCCGGGGCCACCGGGACCTGTCCCGGCCGCTCCCAAGCGCGGCTCGCCGGCTCCGGCGGGGACCAGAGAGGCGGGGCAGGGATCGGGGCTTGGAACCGACCCTTCCCTGCCCTGCAGGGCCCATGAGGGTTTTTGGAGGGGCTGGTGCAGCCAACACGCCCCTGCTCGCCGCGCTGCTGTTTGCACAGCGCCGCTGCTGACTCAGCCCCGAGAGCCCGGCCCGTGCCAAGGCTGCTGTGACAGCGCCAGGCCAGGGCTGTGCCGGGACAGGCACTGGCACCAGCACTGGCACCGCCCGCCTGTCCCCATCCTGCCCTGTGCTCCCACCCAGCCCCTCCAGAGCCGGGGGCTGCCCCTCGGGTGCCCCCCTGGCTTGGGGCTGTCCAGAGCTCAGGTGTCCCCCAGCCTCAGGTCCCCACAAGGCTCTGTGTCCTCTCTCAGATCCCCAAAGCTGGGTCCCCCCACGGCTCAAGTGTCCAAAAGTTTGGGTACCCGCAGGGTTTGGGTGCCCCACAGGCCTGGATCCCAGTGCCAGAGGGCAGGGCTGGATGGGATCTTGGGCAGGAATTGTTCCCTGGCAGGGTGGGCAGGGGCTGGCATGGAATTGCCAGAGCAGCTGGGGCTGCCCCTGGATCCCTGGCAGTGCCCAAGGCCAGGCTGGACATTGGGGCTGGAGCAGCCTGGCACAGTGGGAGGTGTCCCTGTCCATGGCAGGGGTAGGATGGGATTTAAGGTCCCTCCAACCCAAATCATTCCACGCAATGCTGGGTGCCCCGCAACTCCCTGCACCCCATGGCTGACCCCCCCCGCCCCATCCTGTCCAGCCCCGTGCCCCGGTCAGCCGGCCTGGCCCCACTGACCCATCATGTGCCCTCTGGCCCCCGGCCGAGGGGCACCCCAAGGGCACGTCCCGGGCTGTGGCAGCGGCTCCGCGCCGGTCACACGTTCCTGCTGCTGGAACGGCTTCCAGGAGCCGGGCCGGGAGGGAGCCCGGCAGCGACGGACCTCGCACTCAGCCCCTTCCCCCAACCTCACTCCGAGCCCAGCCCTTTGTGCTTCCTGCTCTGGGGCCAGGAAAGGGTTTTGTGCCCAAAGAGCCCCCGGATCCCTCCTGCAGTGCCCCCGGGCTGGGTGTGGGGCACAGAGCTGCCAGCTGCTCCGTGCATGGAGTGTTTAGTGGGGCATGGGAGCAGCAGCGGAAATCTAGGAAAAATCAGGAGCTGGGCCGCTCCTTCAAGGGAAAATGTCCCTGCAGGGTGCGAGAGGCCGGGAACGACACTGCTCTCGCTCAGGTGGTTTTTTCCCTTGCTCTTAAAGGGAGGAGCAGCCTGGCCTGGGAAGTTTTGAGCTCCCCAGGTACCCCCCCAGCCCTGGGGAGAGGCACCGACCAGCCGGGATTGTCCGGCGCTCCATCCCTGTCCCTGCCTGCAGCCACAGAGGGGGCTCAACAAAGAGGTTTGGTGCCCCTCTTCCCCACCCCACGGCGGCCTTCTCTTGAGCAAGCTGGCACTCGCCAGCCTGGCTCTTGCACAACCTTCCCGGCAGCTCCGTCCTGCTCCCGGGGGAAGCCGGCGGCGAAACGGGCTCGGGAGGGGCCGCCTGGACGGGACCAGGCTTGAGCAGCAGCCCCGGCGGGCAGAGAGGTGTTCCCCTCCCACGGGCAGCCGGGCTGGAGCCCTGGAGCCGCGGGTGGATGGAGCGATCCCCCGGAGCCCGCAGAGCCCGTCGGGGGTGCCCCGGGGCGGGGCAGGGTTGGGGGCTCACCTTGACGTGCCTGTCGTCCGCCGTGGTCTCGTCGAACTCCTCGCCCAGCTTGAAGGTGATCTCGGTGTTCTTGAAGGTGCTCTGGGTCTTCACGGTGACCTTGTCGCCATCCAGCTCGATGATGGTGGTGGGCTTGGTGAAGCCGGCCACCTGCCGCGTGGCGAAGCCCACGCCTGGGGGGGCGAGGAGGGGCACGATGCAGCCACGCAGCCCCGGCATCACCCCCGAGCTCTTCCTCCCCGTGCTGGTGGAGGGTGAGCCCCAAAACTGCTCCCCGCAACCCCAAAACTGCTCCCCGCTCATGGTCCTGGGGGGTTCCGTGCGCCCCCGGGGCAGGAACAGAGAAGGGGGGCCAGGGAATGCTGTCCTTGCTGAGGGATGGATCCGGGACCAGCACCCACCAGCCCCTGAGCTGGGTGAGGGGGGGCACTGGTGTCTGTCCCCCCTCCCCGCACTGCTCTGGGGTGGGGGGCTCCCTCTGGCCGTGCTGGGGCTGGCTGTGGGGGGCTAGGGAAAGCTGGGGGGGTCCTGGGCGGCCCCCAGCAACCAGAGTGGGCATCTCATCCCTCCACCCTCTGCAGAGGCTGCCCCGGGGGGGGCACGGGAAGAACGAGACCCCCTCACCCAGCCCGAGACCCCCTTCCCCAGCCCGACCACACGCGCACAAAACCCCAGAGCCGCCCTAAGCCACCCACGCAGGCAGCAGCGACCCCCCCACCGCCTGCATCCCCCCAGCCAGACCCCGTGGGGGGGAGTGGGGGTTCACCAAGCAAATTGGGGGGCGTAGTAAAAAAAAAAAGGGGGTGATGCTACTCCGAGCCCGCTCTGAGCCGCGCCCACTCACCCAAAGCTTTCATGTACTCATCGAAATTGTTGGTGTCCACCAGCTTCCAGGTGCCCACGAAGGCGTCGACCATGGCGAGAGGGCGCGGGGGGGCGCGGGGGTCCGGCCGGCTGCGAGCGTGGCACCGCCTGCAGCTGCTCCGGCCCCGCAGCCGCCTTAAATAATGTCCTCATCACATGATTGGAAAGAGCGCGGCGCGCTCCAGAAATACTCCCCGGCAGCGCTGCCAGCGGCCAGCCCGGCCCGGCCACCCGCCCCCGGCCCCCGCCCCCCGCCCCGACCCCCGGGCAGGGCAGGGATGGGACAGCGCGGAGGGGCACTCGTGTCCTGAGCCGCGCCCGGGCTCTGCGGGGCGGCGGGTGCGGGGTAAGGGCGTGCTGAGGTGGGCGCGGGGGGTGTGCCCAGCCCAGGGGGTCCCATGGGAACGTGGGGGCTGCCCGTGGGCGCCGTCAGGGCGGGGGGACAGCGACAGTGGTGATGCCCTTCGGGGGCGGGGGAGCTGGGCACGGGGAGCAGCGAGCGCCGGGGGGTGCGGGGACACATGGGGGGACTCCAGGGGAGTGTGGGGACGTGTGTGACATCCCCCGCCTCCCCGTGTGGGGGGACGCGTGACGCTGCCCCGCTCGCTGCGCCTGTGTGACCCTGTCCCCGCCCAGTGCGTGCGTGCCACCAGGGATGCTCTGGGTGCCGGGGGGACGCTGGGGACAGGGACAGGCACGGGGCTCTGGGACCCACAGCCCGTGCCCCCATCTCCCCTTGCTTTGGGGCCAGCGCAATCCCGGCCCCTTCCCAGCGTGGGTGGGGTCACCCCTGGCCGTGGGATTCGGTGTCGCCCGGACCCCAGGGGGCGGTGCCCACTCCTGCCCCCATCCCCGGGTCGTGGACGGACCCAGCTGGGGGATCGGGTGTCCCTGAGCCCCGTGGCTGCAGCGCGTCCCGTTGTCTTGGGGACCTCGGCGTCAAAGGGACCCCATGAGGGGCTTGAGGACACTTTCTCCCTGTCTCTGGCCCCTGCGTGACATCGCAGACACCCAAAAATAGCCGGAGCTCGTGTTCAGCTTCCTCCTGCTGGCACTGCCACCGAGCAGGACCCCTCAGCTCGTGCCCGGGGGGGACAGGACCCGTCCCTGTGGGATGGGTGTCCCCTGTCCCGGCTGGGACACCGGGCACGGCTCGGCTCCCCAGGGTCACAAGGACAATTTACTCCCCAGAGAGACAGAGCCCCCATGGCCTGGGGGGAGACACAGAGGGCGAGGACTGTCCTCTGTCCCCTCACCCGGGTGTCAGTGTCCCAAACCTGCGCAGCCGTGCACCCATGGGTGCTCCTGCACCAACAGCACCGTGAGATGGGGACATTGACAGGAGCAGCTGCCCAGGCACAGGGACAGCAATCCACAGGGACAGCAATCCACAGGGAGCACCTGCGGGCAGGGACACCCACAGGGATACCAATCCACAAGGTCACCCACCCACAGGGTCACCCACCCACAGGGACAGCAATCCAAAGGGTCACCCACCCACAGGGACACCCATCCACAGGGACACCAATCCACAGGGTCACCCACCCACAGGGACACCCATCCACAGGGTCACCAATCCACAGGGTCACCCACCCACAGGGTCACCCACCCACAGGGACACCCACCCACAGGGACACCAATCCACAAGGTCACCCACCCACAGGGTCACCCACCCACAGGTACACCCACCCACAGGGACACCCATCCACAGGGACACCAATCCACAGGGTCACCCACCCACAGGGACACCCATCCACAGGGACACCAATCCACAGGGTCACCCACCCACAGGGACACCAATCCACAGGGTCACCCACCCACAGGGACACCCATCCACAGGGACACCAATCCACAGGGTCACCCACCCACAGGGACACCCATCCACAGGGACACCAATCCACAGGGTCACCCACCCACAGGGACACCCACCCACAGGGACACCCACCCACAGGGACAGCAATCCAAAGGGTCACCCACCCACAGGGACACCCATCCACAGGGACACCCATCCACAGGGACACCCACCCACAGGGACAGCAATCCACAGGGTCACCCATCCACAGGGTCACCCATCCACAGGGACACCCATCCACAGGGACACCCACCCACAGGGACAGCAATCCAAAGGGTCACCCACCTACAGGGACACCAATCCACAGGGAACAATCAACCAGGGGGAGCACCCAGTGCAGGGTCACCCGCCCACCGGGACACCCCTCCACAGGAACATCCAAACCAGGGGGACACCCAGCCGGAGGAGCACCCATCCACAGGGACACCCATCCACAGGGACACCCACCCACAGGGACATCCACACGGCTGCCCCTGCACACCCACCCTCAGGAGCACCCACTCACACGGACACCCACAGACACCCGCAGACGTGTGGGTGCTCCATGCACACAGAAACCCCTGGATGCCCACGCCCATGGATGGCTGTGCCCACACCCCTGGATTCACGTGCCCACGGGTGCACACACAGGGATACGCGTGGCTACACAAACGCACACACGTGTCCGTGCCCTCGAGTGCCCACGAAATGGGTGCCCGTGCCCCTGGATGCCCACACACGTGGATGGACGCACATGGACACCAGTGCCCGTGCACACGCAGACCCCCACGCACACGGATGCCCGTGGATGATCACGGGTGCCCCTGCCACACACACGGATGCGCACGGGTGCCCATGAACACGTGCACACAAACACAGATGCCCCTGCCCACGCACACGGATGCCCACACATTCGGATGTCCGTGCCCACACATAGGGATGTCCAAACGCACAGATGCCCATGGCCATGGATAACCACGCACGCGGGTGCCCACGCACACAGATGCCCGCACACACACGGATGTGCGTGCACACGCGACTCCATGCCCACGGACGCCCATATAAATGAGTGCCCACGACCACAGAGGTGCCCACACACGCGGATTCCCACGCACGTGGGTGCCCGTGACCCTACACGTGGATGCGCGCGTGCACACGGGTGCCCGTGGAAATGCGCGCCCCTGCACGCGGGTGCACACGCACAGGGATTCCCATGCCCACGAATGCCCGTGTAAAGGTGTGCCCACGCCCAGGGATGCCCACGCCCGCCGATACCCACGCACACGGATGCCCCTGCGCACGCCCACTCACACACAACCCTCCCTTCCATCCAGGACTGACCTCCACGCCAAGGGACGGACGCGGTGCCCGGGAGCCCGAGGGCGGCCACGGTAGCCTGGGGTGCTGGGGGCGGGGGCTGCTGGCCACGGTGGCCCCGCCTGTGGCCCCGCACGGCTCTCGCGGTCCGCTGGCGGTGGCCAGAGGGGAGCTGGCCTGCGGGATTCCTTTGCTGGTCCCACAGCGACGGCTATAGGTGACCATCCGGGATGGGATGGATGGAGGGATGGGGTGGCTCCAGCTCCACGTCCAACCACCCTGCCCGGCTCCGGCCACCGGCCAGCGACCCCCAGAGCGGGCAGACGAGTCCTCCCTCAGCCCCTCAGTGCCCGGCCGGGAGGGTCCCATCCCGCCCTCTGGCAGAAGCGGAGGATTTGGGGAGCACGGCCAGAGCCTGGGAAAGCCCCACTCCGTGCCGCCCGCGTCCCCAAGCGCCGCAGGACCCGGCTGGCCCCGTTGCTACCCCAGACCCCGGGGCTGCGGGAGAGGATCCGGCGTGGGGACAAGGGTGACCTGGCTCGGGGGCTGGGGGTGCCCCGAACAGCATCGCCCTGCTCCCCACTCCCCAAAACCACCAGCATCCCCCATCTCCCGGAGCGGGGACCACCCTGGGGTGCTCTGCTCCTCAGTGGGATCCCCTGGCAACCCGGGGACTTTGCTCAAGGGCTGGGGGACTCTCGGGTTGTTTCCCCAGCACCCCAAAACTTGGGAATGGCTCCTGCGCCACGCAGAAGAAAGGCCAGGAGACGACGTGGTACCCAAAAACATCACAGTGAACACCACACTCAGCAAGAAACACCCGTGGCTGCTCCTGCGGCCAGGAGGGCCCCCCCGGGCCCCCCCCGCGCTCGGCTCCGCCAAATGCCCCAGAAGAAAAATATTCCTCCCCCCGGGGAGGCAAAAAAATTCCCCCCCCCCCCCCCGAGTCCTGGCCCAGGGCGTGGGTGGGAATCGCCCCTGGGTCACGGCAGGTCCCCTCCATGTCCCCGCCACGTCCCCGCCACGCGCTGCTCCCCCATGGCCGGGGGGACGCTCCAGGGTCTCGCTGCGGCAGCACCGAGGAAATCCCAGCGGACTCCGGCTGGGCCAGGAAAGCTGGGCTGGTGCTCCACAGCCTCCTCCTTCCTCCGCCGGTCACAAATGTCCCCCGCGGGCGGGGTTAGGACGTGTCCTTCAGCTCGGGGCTGGGGGGCTGCGGAGGGGGCACCTCCGCTGAGGGCGACTGCATGTCCTGGGCACTGCCTGCCGGGAGAGAGAGGGGAGAGGGTCATGGGATGGGATCAGAGCATGGAATCACGGAATCGTTGAGGTTGGAAAAGAGCTCCGAGAGCATTGCGGCCAACCTGTGCCCGATGTCCGCGTTGTCCCCAGCCCAGAGCACTCAGTGCCACGTCGAGGCCTCCCTTGGACACCTCCAGGGCTGGGCACTCCAAACCTCCCTGGGCAGCCCCTGCCAATCCCTGAGCACCCTTTCCATGGGGAAATTCCTGCTGCTGCCCACCCTGAGCCTGCCCTGGCCCAGCCTGAGGCCGTTCCCTCTCCTCCTGTCCCTGTTCCCTGCCAGCAGAGCCCGACCCCCCCGGCTGCCCCCTCCTGTCAGGGACTTGTGCAGAGCCACAAGGGCCCCCCTGAGCCTCCTCTGCTCCAGGCTGAGCCCCTTTCCCAGCTCCCTCAGGAATTCTCCAGCCCCTTCCCAGCTCCGTTCTCTTCCCTGGACACGCTCCAGCCCCTCAATGTTTTCCTTCTCATCCTGAGGGGCCCAAAGCATGGGATGAACACGGGAATCGCCGTCCCTGCCCACCCCACATCCTCCTCCTCCTCCTGGTCACCCACCTGCGCTCAGGGACATCTCGGCCAGTTTGAGGGGCAGGTCCGCGGGGCTGACGCCGGCGGGCGAGCCCAGGATGTCGGGCAGGGCATTGCGCCGGCCCGTCCTGCCCGAGGATGCGAAGTCCAGCACGGGTTCCACCTCGGTCATGCTAACCCTGGGGAGAGATGTCCCCTCTGTCAGCCCCGGGGCACAGGGAGCGGACGGGACCCGGCTCTGCTCTGGCTGGGTGCTCTGGTGCCCTCTGCTCCCCCCCGCACCCCCTCTGCTCCCTCGGGGGCAAAGGCGAGGCCACCCTGCTCACTCGCCACCCCCACCCTGGCACCTTTGGGTGCTCTGATCTCCGCCGGTCACTGCAGCGTGGAGGAAGGGGGTCCCCGGAGGTCCCACCAGCACCCCCACCCCGGGCAGCCTTACCGGGCACCCTCCAGCCTGGCCTGGCACCGCGTCTGCCCCGTGCCCGGGTGAGCACCACGGGGGACAGGGATCAGTCCCGGCTGGGTCCCCTCTGGCTCCGACCTGAGGGAAGCAGAGCAGGGGGTCACCAGTGGGGCAGGGGGCAAGGAGGGGAAAAGGGAGCAGGGAGCGAGTCTGGGAGCGGGGGGACACAGCTGTGTCCCCATGGGAGCACCCACAGCACCCCCACCCTGGGGGCTGCTCTGAGCCGGGCTGGGACAGGCGGGGACCCCTCGTTCCTGGTGGGATGCAGGAGGGGGGAGCAGGGATGGATGGAGGGATGGATGGATGGAGGGATGGATGGATGGATGGATGGAGGGATGGATGGATGGAGGGATGGATGGATGGATGGATGGATGGATGGATGGATGGATGGATGGAGGGATGGATGGAGGGATGGATGGATGGAGGGATGGATGGAGGGAGGGATGGATGGATGATGGATGGATGGATGGATGGATGGATGGATGGATGGATGGATGGATGATGGATGGAGGGAGGGATGGATGGAGAGCAGGGATGGGGTGCAGAGGTGACAGGGAGGGAGGCTGAGGCAGCACTCCCAGAGAACAAGGGCGTGGAGTGCCCAGCCGGGGGACATCGCCGTGTCCCTTGGCTCTTGCTGAGCCAGGCAGGCACCAGCAATGCTGGGGTGCCCTGGGTGGGTGTGGGGGCTCTCCTGGGAAAGCTCTGGAATCAGGAAAATCCCACCGGCGCGGGGCCATCCTGGTGCTGGCGCTGCTGGGACCTTCCCGAGGTGTTTGCTCAGCTCTGGAAACACTTCAGGCTTTTGCCATGGGAGGTGGGAGTGGCACAGGGGTGGCACAGGGGTGGCACAGGACCTGGCAGGGACAGAGGTGCCCTCCACGCCCCCAAATGCCCTCTACCCCCTCACAGGGCGCAGGGACCCCACAGCACCACCCCAGCAGCCCCGTCCCCTCCAGGCCAGATGCCGGTGGCAGTGCTGGGACCAGTGTCCCAAGCTGGTGACAGTGGGGGTGTGAACTCACCGGTGTCCCACTGGGAATCCCTGCTGGGAATGGCTGCTGGGAGTCACTGGGAATTCCTGCTGGGAATCACTGCAGGGAGGACGAGCCAAGGTCCTTGGGCGCAGGTGCCGTGTGCACGGGAGGGGTGGCCGCGGCTGCGGGGAGAAAGAAATGATTAACCGGGAGGTGATTAGTTAATTAGTGATCAGTGCTGGGGTGGCTGTGCCGTGAGGGGCAGGACCCGGGGGCTGCTCGGGGGAAACTGAGGCATGGGCGGGGCCGGGGGTGACAAGGGCAGGGACGGTGACAAAGGTTCCCTGCACACCTGCACGGCCGCGGCCCTCTGGAGCCGCCGGCACTGCTCCAGCACAGGTGTGCGTGCATTGTCACTGTCACACGGGTGTGCATCGTCACTGTCACACGGGTGTGCATCGTCACTGTCACACGGGTGTGCGTGCATTGTCACTGTCACACGGGTGGGCATTGTCACTGTCACACGGGTGGGCATCGTCACTGTCACACGGGTGTGCGTGCATTGTCACTGTCACACGGGTGTGCATCGTCACTGTCACACGGGTGTGCATTGTCACTGTCACACGGGTGTGCATCGTCACTGTCACACGGGTGTGCGTGCATTGTCACTGTCACACGGGTGTGCATTGTCACTGTCACACGGGTGTGCATTGTCACACGGGTGTGCATTGTCACTGTCACACGGGTGTGCGTGCATTGTCACTGTCACACGGGTGTGCATCGTCACTGTCACACGGGTGTGCGTGCATTGTCACTGTCACACGGGTGTGCATTGTCACACGGGTGTGCATTGTCACACGGGTGTGCATTGTCACTGTCACACGGGTGTGCATTGTCACACGGGTGGGCATTGTCACTGTCACACGGGTGTGCATTGTCACTGTCACACGGGTGTGCATTGTCACACGGGTGGGCATTGTCACTGTCACACGGGTGTGCATTGTCACTGTCACACGGGTGTGCATTGTCACACGGGTGGGCATTGTCACTGTCACACGGGTGTGCATTGTCACTGTCACACGGGTGTGCATCGTCACTGTCACACGGGTGGGCATTGTCACTGTCACACGGGTGGGCATTGTCACTGTCACACGGGTGTGCATTGTCACGTGTGTGTTTGTGTGTGTCACCTCTGGTTGGGCTGTTCCATGTGACTGTACAGGTGTGCATGTGTGACACTCCCTGCCACACCTGTGTGCCTGTGTGACACCCCCGTCTCTGTGTGTGTGCACGTGTGACATTCCCTGACACACACCAGTGCCTGTGTGACACCCCCTGCCACACTGTGCCCTGTCACTGTGTGTCCATGTGTGACACTCCCTGACACACCTGTGTGACACCCCCTGTCACCGTGTGTCCATGTGTGACACCCCCTGACACACCTGTGTGACACGCCCTGTCTCTGTGTGTCCATGTGTGACACCCCCTGACACACCTGTGTGAGTGTGTGACACCCCCTGTCACTGTGTGTCCATGTGTGACACTCCCTGCCACACCAGTGCCTGTGTGACACCCCCTGTGTGTGTGACACCCCCGGCACACTGTGTGACACCCCCTGTCACTGTGTGTCCATGTGTGACACTCCCTGACACACCTGTGTGACACCCCGTGCATGCTGTGTGACACCCCCTGTCACCGTGTGTCCATGTGTGACGCTCCCTGACACACCTGTGCCTGTGTGACACCCCCTGGCACCGTGTGTCCATGTGTGACACCCCCTGACACACCTGTGTGACACCCCCTGCACACTGTGTGACACCCCCTGCACACTGTGTGACACCCCCTGTCACCGTGTGTCCATGTGTGACACTCCCTGACACACCTGTGCCTGTGTGACACCCCCTGTCACCGTGTGTCCATGTGTGACACTCCCTGACACACCTGTGTGTGTGTGACACCCCCTGCACACTGTATGACACCCCCTGGCACCGTGTGACACCCCCTGCGTGTGTGACACCCCCTGTCACCGTGTGTCCATGTGTGACACTCCCTGACACACCTGTGTGAGTGTGTGACACCCCCTGTCACTGTGTGACACGCCCTGTCTCTGTGTGTCCATGCGTGACACTCCCTGACACACCTGTGCCTGTGTGACACCCCCTGGCACCGTGTGTCCATGTGTGACACTCCCTGACACACCTGTGTGACACCCCCTGTCACTGTGTGTCCATGTGTGACACCCCCTGACACACCTGTGCCTGTGTGACACCCCCTGTCACTGTGTGTCCATGTGTGACACTCCCTGACACACCTGTGTGACACCCCCTGCACACTGTGTGACACCCCCTGTCACCGTGTGTCCATGTGTGACGCTCCCTGACACACCTGTGTGTGTGTGACACCCCCTGTCACCGTGTGTCCATGTGTGACACCCCCTGCACACTGTGTGACACCCCCTGTCACCGTGTGTCCATGTGTGACACCCCCTGACACACCTGTGCCTGTGTGACACCCCCTGTCACCGTGTGTCCATGTGTGACACTCCCTGACACACCTGTGTGACACCCCGTGCACACTGTGTGACACCCCCTGTCACCGTGTGTCCATGTGTGACACCCCCTGACACACCTGTGTGAGTGTGTGACACCCCCTGTCACTGTGTGACACCCCCTGGCACCGTGTGTCCATGTGTGACACTCCCTGACACACCTGTGCCTGTGTGACACCCCCTGCACACTGTGTGACACCCCCTGGCACCGTGTGACACCCCCTGCACACTGTGTGTCCATGTGTGACGCTCCCTGACACACCTGAGTGTGTGTGACACCCCCTGCACACTGTGTGACACCCCCTGGCACCGTGTGACACCCCCTGCACACTGTGTGTCCATGTGTGACACCCCCTGACACACCTGTGTGTGTGACACCCCCTGACACACCTGTGCCTGTGTGGCACCCCCTGGCACCGTGTGTCCACGTGTGACACTCCCTGCCACACCTGTGCCTGTGTGACACCCCCTGGCACCGTGTGACACCCCCTGGCACCGTGTGTTCATGTGACACTCCCTGACACACCTGTGTGTGACACCCCCTGTCACTGTGTGACACCCCCTGGCACCGTGTGACACCCCCTGGCACCGTGTCTGCACCAGTGGCTCTTCCCGACTCCCGCTGCCGTGTCACCTCCTTGTCCCAGAGTTTGTCCTCACTCCCCACCCACTCACGGCCCCGTCCCTCACCTGGCACCGCCTGTGCCACGGCAGCACCCGGGGGAGCCCCGAGCCTGGCACAGGGACACGCGTCGCACCCTGTGGGTGTCCCACCGCGTCCCCGGGGCTGCTCGGGAACACGCACCTGCGTGTGATGCTGTGAGCACACGCGTGCCAGGGGGTTCCGCGGATTTCAGGGAGAAATCCCGCATGGAAAGGGCTCTCCAGCCCTCGGAGCCACCAGTCCTGGGGGATTTCACAGCCACGGGGATGTGGCGCTTGGGGACGTGGGTTGGTGGCTGAGGGAACGGTTGGGCTCTGATCTCGGATGGTTTTTCCAAGCTAAAGGATTCTGCGGATCCCTGTGGATCCCTGTGGATCCCTGATCCCACGCTCACACACACACGCAGATTCCCTGCACATCCCAGCGGAGCCGGAGCCCCGCAGGCCGGATCAAAGCTCCTTCCTGACAGCCCCAGCGGCTCCCGCTGCCTCCAGCGCTAGAGAACCAGGAATAAGCATCCTCCAGGACCTGCTGGATCCTGCCCGTGTCCTTCCCGCAGCTCAACGCTCCCAGGGATGCGGGGATGGGCTTGGATCCTGCCACATCAGGGATCAGGACCCTGCTGCTGGCTGGGGACCCAAACCTGGGGGTTGTCAGCACCCTGAGCTGTCCCGTCGCTGTCCCAGGAGCCCATCGGGCTGTCCCTGCGCCCCGGGGACAATGGCCAAGCCACCAACACCTGCTCCGTGCCACGTCCTCCCGGTCCCACAGGCAAATCCAACCCGAACGGGACAAATCCCGCTGGATAAACGCGGTGAGCGGGGATTTCCCCCTGTAAGCAGGGACAGTTTCTGTGGCTTAACCTGGTCGCAGCCTAAAAAAGCTCCTGGAGTCACATGGAAGGTCCTCAGGGCCCCTGGCTCCTGCCTTAATGCCCCTAATGGGATAGAGGAGGGAAGGGCAGAAATAAACCTTAATCCTGCTGGAGATGGGCGGCAGGGAAGGTGCTGGGAGAGGCGGAGGGAGGAGATGGACAGGGATGTGCTCCTTGGTCAGGTTCCTTGGGAGCAGCAGAGCCCTGGAGGAGGGAAGGAAGGTGTGAACAGGGGGTGTGACCCACCCTGGTCATGAAGCAGTCCAAGAAACCCAGCTCAGGGTCAAACACATCCGTGGGCACATCCATGAATCCCCTCAGCACTGGGATGGCCCCTCTAACACAACTCCTTGGGGTGCTGGGGGTGGCAGGGACCCCAAACAGCACCTGGAGCCTGGGGACCACCACGGCCACACCACAGCTTTGCCAAACACATTCCCCCTGCCAGGGCCAACAAACCAGGAATGCTGCAGGAATTCAGGACCCAGGTGGTGTTTACAGGGATGCTGAGGATCCCATTTAACCACATTCTTCAGCTTCTGAGTGGTTGGTGGTCACGAGCTCCTCTCAAAGGGGTTTTGGGGCATTTGATGCTCTTGGCTTTCTCCATTTTGGGGGTTCCTCCTGCTTGTTTAATTCAACATTTTATGGGATCTGTGCTGGGAATGCTGCAGCCCACAACAAACGCCCTGAAAATCCCCCAGCAACCCCTCAATGCTGATGAACACGCTGAAAAACGGGAAGGACTTAGCGAGATGAAACCGTAAAATTGAGTGAAATGGGAAGGAAAGAGCTGCCCCAGATCAGAAGGGAACGGGAGCATCATCCCGGAAAATGAGCCAGGAGCCCACAGGGGAGCGAAATCCAGCGGGGCTGGGCTCACCAGAGCCCGACAGCCACCAGACAGCCCGAGCAGGCCCTGGAGCCGGGAACGGCAGATGGCAATAATTAAACACAGGATGGAATCTGGAGAGCGGGGAGCTCTCCGGGGAGGCAGCAGGTTCGGTCCTGGCAGGTTTAGTCCTGGCAGGTTTGGTCCTGGCAGGTTCGGTCCCAGGAGGTCAGGTTTAGTCCTGGCAGGTTTGGTCCCGGCAGGTTTGGTCCTGGCAGGTTCGGTCCTGGCAGGTTCGGTCCCGGCAGGTCAGGTTTAGTCCTGGCAGGTTCGATCCCGGCAGGTTCGATCCTGGCAGGTTCGGTCCCGGCAGGTTCGATCCCGGCAGGTTCGGTCCCGGCAGGTTCGGTCCCGGCAGGTTCGGTCCTGGCAGGTTCGGTCCCGGCAGGTTCGGTCCTGGCAGGTTCGGTCCCGGCAGGTTGGGTCCCGGCAGGTTGGGTCCCGGCAGGTTCGGTCCCGGCAGGTTCGGTCCCGGCAGGTTGGGTCCCGGCAGGTTCGGTCCCGGCAGGTTCGGTCCCGGCAGGTCCGGTCCCGGCAGGTCAGGTCCCGGCAGGTTCGATCCCGGCAGGTCAGGTCCCGGCAGGTTCGGTCCTGGCAGGTTCGGTCCCGGCAGGTTCGGTCCCGGCAGGTCAGGTCCCGGCAGGTTCGGTCCCGGCAGGTTCGGTCCCGGCAGGTTCGGTCCCGGCAGGTCAGGTCCCGGCAGGTCAGGTCCCGGCAGGTCAGGTCCCGGCAGGTTCGATCCCGGCAGGTTCGGTCCCGGCAGGTCAGGTCCCGGCAGGTTCGGTCCCGGCAGGTTCGGTCCTGGCAGGTTCGGTCCCGGCAGGTCAGGTCCCGGCAGGTTCGGTCCCGGCAGGTTCGGTCCCGGCAGGTTCGATCCCGGCAGGTTCGGTCCCGGCAGGTTCGGTCCCGGCAGGTTCGGTCCCGGCAGGTTCCTCTCCAGGGAAGCGGCTGCAGGCAGCAGCAGTCCCGTGCTGGAGCCCTGGGAATGCTGAGCCGGGTGGGAATGGGCTGTGCCACCTGCCCAGGGACGGCTCCAGGATCCCGGTGAGAGGGAAGGATGGGGATAAACATTATCCCGAACTCATCGCTGCCTGGGAAAGGGGGAGAAGGCCGCAGGGGTGTGGCTGGTGCAGGAATATTGAACGTGGAGGTGCAGAATGACTTTGGGAACAGGTTTTGCTCCGCACGAGGAGGTGTCTGGGGAGGATGATCCCTCCTGGCAGGGATGCAGATTCCAGAACCCATTCCCGTGGGATTCCAGCACCCCCCCCTTGCCTGCCCTCAGCAGCAGAACCTCTCCAACCATGGCCTGGCACTTTTATCCCTAAATCCCCAGGATTCCAAGTGGGCCAGGCAGGAATTTGGGCCGGCTCGGATCCTGCCAGGCACCTTTGGAGTGATGGTGTGGAGTGAAGCGATGCAGGGATCCTGGATCTGCTGGGAGCACCAGCAAGGTCTCGCACTGGTTTTTCCCCAGTTTTCCCCTGGCTCCTCCTCCTGCGTGGCCTCAGCTCTTTCCCAAAGCTCTGAGGAATTGTCCTGGTGGGATTTCGAAGCTGAGGTGACACTGGCAGCTCCCCAAAGCTCGGGCCCAGCCTGAGAAGCTCCAGCACATCCCGGGAGCTGCAGGATTGGCTCTTCCTTGTGATTCCCTTCCCAGCAAACCCCATATCCCAAAGGCATCGGACACGTGGCTCTCACTCCTTCCCTTTCCGTGGAGCAGCAGATGCTCCTCGTTAGGATAACGCACTTCCAGAGGAATTCCCGTCGCTCTCTGAGCCCCTTCCCGTTGTGTCCTGCCTTGAGCTCTGACTTCCTCCTGCTCCTGCACACTCATCCTCACAGCCAGACCAACGTTCCCTCTTCTCCACCGCTCCCGCTTGTGCCTGGATTGCCTCATCCATGGATTTGGGGAATGCTGAAGTGTCTCTTCATCCCCTCCACCATCCTCCCACCCCTTTCCCTTCTCCCTGCCTGGTCCCCATCGCTGCCCTTCACATGGGCAGGACCAGCTTTAGGCTCAGTCCCACCCCTGCTCGTACCCTGATCCTGAATTACCCCACCCAGACCTCTCCCTGGATTCCAGGGATCCTTTTAAAGATCAGCCTTCATCCTCTGCTTCCTCTCACACACTTCAGGGTCTCACTGCCTGGAGAAGCCGTGGCTGCCCCTGGATCCCTGGCAGTGCCCAAGGCCAGGCTGGACATTGGGGCTGGAGCAGCCTGGGACAGTGGGAGGTGTCCCTGCCATGGCAGGGGTGGCACTGGGTGAGATTTAAGGTCCTTTCCAACCCAAACCAGTCTGGAATTTTATGACTTGTTTTTTTTAAGGATTTTTTTTCCTCCAGCTGTAGGACTTGGATTTTTTTTTCCACACAAAACCTGAGCTGTGTCCCAGCTAAGATCGGCCTGGGTGGAGCACAAACCTTTCCCTTCACAGGCTCAGCTGGGCTTGTGGGATACAGGGACCTAAATTTCTGTTCAAGGCCAGGAGAAGGAAGGGCTCTGAAATGGGACACTGGTAATCTCCATTCCCTGTAATTCCCGGCTTCCAGCTGGGAGACGAGCACGGGAGGAGGGGTTTGCTGCTGACATCCACGGAATGGAGCCGCCGGGAGAAGCAGAGGCTCTGGTATTTCTCTGGCAGTCAGGGGGATGATGGCAGAGTTCAGCCGTGTTTGATATCCCACAAAACCCAGGAAAAATCCTGAAATCCAACCTGAGTCTCTCCAGAAGGGATTTCAGGCTGTTCGTACGAACTGGCCCTTTGGTTTCTAACGCTGGGAACACAAACCAGAGCGAGTCCTGCTCCGGGCTGGGAGTGAATCCGGCTCTTGTGCTCCCTGACATCCCAATCCTAAATTTTCCTGAGCAAACCCAAATTCTGCCAACGCAAATCCAGGTGCTTCCAGCCCTGCAGCTGCTCACACCACATCCCACACCAGGGCTTGGCTCCCCCAAAGGGCGGTGACCCCAGAGAAAATCCCCTCTGGATCCCGCAGGCCTGGACTGGGCCAGGAAAAAGCGCTCCCGAGGACTCAGCAGTTTAATCCTGGCACAGCCCTGCTGAGCTCAGCATCTCCTCCGAGTCCACACCGGGATAAAACGGAGGCGTTTTTCCTCTGGGAGCAGCACACGGGGCATCCTGGAAAGATGCCGGAAGCACCGGGCAAACCGGGATGCGTGATTCCCTCTGGACCACCTGGATTCCAGCCCTGGACAAGCCTGAGCTGCTGTAATTAGAGAGCAAAGCCCCAAAGGCTCAGCGGGCAGAGGCACGAGGACGTGGGCTGACACTGCAGGGCTTCGTCCTGCATCCCAAACCTCCGGGAGAGGGCACGGAAAACCTGGATAACCTCAGCTGTGCCGCCCGAGGTGCCCTGAGAGGGAAGGGCCAAATGCCAGCTCCTCTTCCCCATCCTCTGGGGCTCCCAGCCCAGCACATGTCACTGCTTCCCATCCCTCCTGCTCTCCCCTGGGATCCCAGTTCTCCCCTGGGGAATGTTTCCATCACTTTGTGCTCATAACAAGGGTTTCTAGCTTTTCCCATCGTGTGGAGCAGGATTCCTGCTCCCTGGAGGCTGGGAGGGGAGAGATCCCTCTGCCAGGAGGCACTCGGGGCTCTGGGAATGCTGCTGCTGGCAGGGGTGGAGCTGCTTGGCAGGAGGGCATCCCTGGGGAAGGGATCAGCTCCCTGGCTGGGCAAAGCACGGGAGTGGGAGCAGCTCCGGGACACCAGGAAGGGCCCCTCTGCAGCACCAGGGACATGAAAAGCACCCAGAAACCACCAGCAGTATTCCAGCCATGGCTATTCCCTGTGGGAACATGGCAAATCCCAAGGGCTGGCAGCGGTGGCAGCTCCGTTCTTCCCAGTGCCAGGGGGAGGGGACAGCCCCGGGGGAAGGGAAGGGAAGGGAAGGGAAGGGAAGGGAAGGGAAGGGAAGGGAAGGGAAGGGAAGGGAAGGGAAGGGAAGGGAAGGGAAGGGAAGGGAAGGGAAGGGAAGGGAAGGGAAGGGAAGGGAAGGGAAGGGAAGGGAAGGGAAGGGAAGGGAAGGGAAGGGAAGGGAAGGGAAGGGAAGGGAAGGGAAGGGAAGGGAAGGGAAGGGAAGGGAAGGGAAGGGAAGGGAAGGGAAGGGAAGGGAAGGGAAGGGAAGGGAAGGGAAGGGAAGGGAAGGGAAGGGAAGGGAAGGGAAGGGAAGGGAAGGGAAGGGAAGGGAAGGGAAGGGAAGGGAAGGGAAGGGAAGGGAAGGGAAGGGAAGGGAAGGGAAGGGAAGGGAAGGGAAGGGAAGGGAAGGGAAGGGAAGGGAAGGGAAGGGAAGGGAAGGGAAGGGAAGGGAAGGGAAGGGAAGGGAAGGGTCCCACCACATCCCAGGAAGCACTGGAAGCTGCTCCAGCCACTCCCAGGCCTTTGCCAGCCTGTGGGCTGTGACCTATTCCAGAGCTATTCCTATTCCAGCCCCCACCCCCATCAGTTAATTCCCTTTAATTAACCAATTAAAGGCAATCAGTTGTGGTGGGAGGAGCACAGGAATTTCTCCTGGGGGGGTTTGGGTGCCCATCAGGGACCCTACAAAGGTGCTGGCTGAGCCCCACTTCCCCACGCTCCTCAATCCCATTGGCTGTATCCGGGTGCTTTTGGAATCCAAGGGGGAAACGCGGCGGCCGCTTTGGGATGAGGGGGATGGAAACCGCCGGCAGCCCTCGGAGCGGGACCAGGAGAACCCAGCCCTGCTCCGGGAGCCAGCGGAGGCAACAGGATCTCCACGTCTCCGTGGGGAAGGAGGGGATCTAATGAGGGTAATTAGGGCGATCGAGCCCCGGGTAATGGAGCTCCCAGCAGAACCCTCAGTTCCCTGCTCCGACACACCACAAACTGTAATTTCGCATAATAAAACCGGGTAATTTTGTATAATAAACGTGTCACCCACACCCACAGCGCTTCCATTCCTCGCCAGGTTCAGGCTCCCTCCTCCCCGAAGGGTTTTCATCCTCTGCTCCAGCCTGAGCATCCCGGGTGGAGCCGGCGGGCACCAGCCAGGGATGGGGCAGGGGACACCCTCGGTTCTCCCGGCTGTGGAGCCGTGGGTGGCACAGGGATTGGTGCCAGGGGAAACCCAGGGAGCCGCGGTGAGGGCTGTGGGCTGTCACAGGGTGCCAGCTGGGTGCCACCAAGCCCTTCCCAGGCTGTGCCACGCCGGGATGCCACGGGCTGGGGGACACCGCAGCTCGTGCGCCACGGGACCCTCACCTCCCAGCACAGCGCCCTTCTCCTCCACCAGCCACTGGTGGCACCTGGGGAGGACCCTGGTCCAGCTGGGAATGGAGGAGGCTGCCAGCCCTGCCGGAGCACTGGGATGAGTGCAGGCACCTAGAATTCCAGGGAGCAGAGACAGCTCCCCGGGGAGCCCTGGGAATGTGCTCCCCCGGGCCCCTGGGTGCCGGCGGCTCCTCTCCTTCCCACTCAGCTCAGCCAAGGAGGGAGGTGGAAAACTTCCAGGACACCCAGCTCTGAGGCAGAACCCCCCACCCTGTGGCGAGGCCTTGCACGGAGGTGATACAGATGTTTTCCTCCGTCCCTGCACCAAGGATGGAAGCACCAGCAGGATTATCCAGCGTGGTGGCTGTCACCACCTCCCTGTGACAAAACCCCCGGCCCCGGGGAAGCTGCGAGGGAAGGGACCAAAAGCCAAGGAGGGAAGAAATCTGGGCAGGCACCCTGGGATCAGAGGCACGGCTGGAAATCCGTGATGGAGCAGAACCAGATCCAACAGCCCAGGGCTGAGCCAGAGGCTGGAATTGCCTGGCCCAGGGGCCAAGGGCAGAGCAGGGCTGGGTCCCCATCCTGTTCATGGTGCCAGGTCTCCCCAGGGCCCAGAGCACCCTGGCCAGGTCAGGAATGGGTGTCAGAGCTCCTCAGCTGCCCAAGGAGCTGAACCCCAAGGTCTCCTCCTACAGCCAAACCCCCAGAGCACCCCCAGAGCACCCCCACTCTGCCTCCCAGCATCCCAGTCCGGGCAGAAATGCTGGGATTCCCTCAACTGAAAGAAGTGAGAATCTGGCTGTGCCACCACCTTCCCCCTTCCCGACCTCCCGCTTTTTGGGGGGAGATGGCGCTGAGCAGGTGAAGGGTGGGGACAGGGGGACAGCGGCAGGGCCGTGCCCGTCTGTGACAGTGAGGACTGAGGTGTCCCTTGGTGGACACCCCAAGGTCATGGGCTGGGAGCATTCGGGGTGAGCACGGGCCGTCCTGCCTCTGCCACCTCCTCGGTGGCACTGCCACCCAGCCAGGGGACAGCAGCCAGCTCCGGGGACCAAAGGGACCCGATCCAAGCATCTGCAGGGGCAGCCTGCCAAAATGATGCCCTGAAGGCGGGGAGGAGGGGCTGTCCCTGGGGGAAGCCCTTTCCCCCCGGGAGGGAGCACCAGAGGAGTGTCCCCTGCCCGGGGGGTGCTCAGCCCTGGCGGGCTCTCCGTGCCTGGGGACCCCCGCAGCTCCCCGGGCCCAAATCATCCGGGAAGCTCCAATCCGGGAAGCTGAGGGCTGGAGCTGGGGGTGGGGGAGAAGTGTCGTGGTAGCTGAGAGGAGGACGGGGCAGGGGGAAAGGTGGAGGGGGCACTGGTGACCCGGGACAGGCAGGGGGTGGGTGCCGGGGTGCGACAGAGGTGCCACCACGGGGGTTGATCTGAAGTGCCCACCCTGAGACAGACGAGCCTCGCTCGGTGCCTGAGCGCTGCTCCCCCAAATCCTCCCCGCAGCCCCCTGCTCCTGGGGGGGGGGGGGGGTGGGCACAGACACCCCAAGCCCTCAAGAGAGACCCCACCGCAGCTGCTGCCAACTTTCATCCCCCCATCTGCCCCCGAGGCCACCGCCAGCCCCCGAGCCTCGGCCTCTCCGCCTTCCCAGGGAGGTGCCCAGGGCACCCAGTCCCCGGGATGGGCACCTGGTCCCCCGCCCCGGTGAGCGCAGGGCACCCTCCGCGGTGGCCCAGGGCCTCGGTGCCACCACGTCACCTGCACCCAGCAGCCGCCAGCCGCTCACCTGGTGCCAGCGGCGATCCCGGTGCCGAGGCCGGTGGTGATGGTGACACCGAAGGTGATGCCGATGCCGATGCCGGCGGTGCTGCCGGTGCCGGTGTTGATGCTGCTGCCGGTGCCGGGGGTGGTGGGGATGTCGGTGCCGGGGGTGGTGGGGATGTCGGTGCCGGGGGTGGTGGAGATGTCCGTGCCGGGGGTGATGCCGGTGCCGATGCTGATGCTGATTCCGTTGTCAGTGCCGATGCCGATGGTGTTGCCGGTGCCGGTGCCGGTGCCGGTCCCAGCCCGGCTGCCGGGGGAGGGAAGGATGCTCCGCGCTCGGCAGGAGCCGCGGGGAAGCCTCCGGCTCCAGGCGGCCCTGGGGCACCCGGGGCCGAGCCGCCGCCGCCGCCGCCCGCCCAGCGCCGCCGCTCCCGCCCGGCCCGGCCCCCGCTCGGCGCGGGGGGGACCCAGCGCCGGCCCCGCCCGCCGCCCCCCCCCCTCTCCCCGCCGCAGGGGCCGCCCCTCGGTCCCCCCCGGGCTTCTGTGTCCCCGCTTCCCCCCGCGCTGACACAAGGAGGGGGCTGCGACGTCCCCCCGGTCCCATCTCCCCCCGGCTCTGTGTGACTCTGCCCCGCTTGGACCCCCCAGCCCGGGCGGGGGCTCCCAGCTCGGCGTGGCCACCAGCCCTGCTCGGGGAAATGGGGAATTTTCCCTCAAATTTCCTCTGGATTCCGCTCCCCGGCTGCAGGAGCCCCACGGGCCCCCAGGGGGGGTGGGCTGAGGGGGCTCTGCTCGCCCACCAGGACAATTTGCCCCCAGCCCGCACAGCTCCATTTAGTGCAGCCAAAACCAATGTCGGGCTCCAAATCTTTGGGGGGAAAAAGGAGAATTAAAAAATCTGTGGCTGCACCTGCGTGGGATGTGGTGGATGGGGGAGGGGGCGGGGGGCTGGGAGACCCTGAACGCGGCTGGCGAATCCAGCGGATCGCGGCACAGCCCCGCGCTGTGCCCTGCACGGGGGCTGTCCCCGCCGGAGGACACCGGGCACAGCCTGGGCGCGGAGCGGATGCCACCGGCTGCTCCTGGCCTGACACCGGTGTCACCTTCAGGGGGGGACACGGCCAACGCCGAGGGTGTGAGACGGGGGTTCCCACCCCCACCCTGAGCTGGGTCAGGGCAGCGAGCCGGGGGAGGCAGAGGGGGAATTAGAATCGCCTGGAATTCCACACAGGAGCAGTAACCACCTCCCAAGGCTTCCATCGGCGCTCCTGCAACCGGGAAACCGCGTGGGGCTGGTGAGAGGCTCCAAAATGTCCCTCCTGGTCCTGCAGGTGGCTGTGCCCAGGGCTGGGGGAGCGGGCTGTGCTTTTGGGAGTGACCCCCGTGGGGGACGGGGTCCCTGCTCCCCATCCCTGCACGGGGACGCTGCTCCCCCCAGGAATTCCCAAATTCCTGGCTCTGGCCAAGCTCCTCTCCCTGCTGATGGCGCCTGGACCAAGGCGTCCATCCCGTCCCTTCCCCTGGAGCTCGTGGGCCATGGGGACACCGCGGTGGCTGCTCCAGGCACAGCCGGTGCTGCTGACCCGGGACGGGCGATGCTGCCCTGACACCCCCGCACCCACAGCGGGACAGCCCCGGCCGTGCCAGGGGACACGGCCGCTGCTCATCCCCGGTACCCCCGCACCCCAAAACCTGGGGAGGGGCTGCAGCCGCCGTCCCCGGCAGCCGGGGGAGGGACACTGGTGCCGCCGCTCGCTCTCGCGTGGTGACGGGCGAGTGGCAGCTCCCGCGCGGCCGGCGGCGAGCGGAGCCTTCGCCAGCCGCTATTTTTAGCTCCTCACGCTCCGCTTTCTCCTTGACTGTCTCCCCTCTCCGGAGCAGTCTCGGGCCGAGCAGCGGCGATGTTTATCCTGCCTGGCACCCGGTCGGATGTGACACGGCTGTCGCGGGCCGAGGGGACGGCTGGGAGCGAGGGACGGGGTGCGGTGGGGATGGGGAGGGACAGGAGGGGAGCCCGGCGTGATTCGGAGCACCTTGGAGAGTTCTCCCTTTCTCGAGCTCCCGGGCGGCCCCAGGGGATGCTCTCTGGAAGGGCAGCCACACCACGTCCCCGTTTCCTCCAAGGCTCAACAATTCCCAGCGGGATCCTTCGGGGATGGCTGGGCTGGGGGAGCTGGGGAAACTGAGGCACAGCAGAGGTGTGTGAGTCCCTCCACATCCCACCAGTGCGGCGCTGACACGGAAAAACCTCTCCCAAGCCGCCTGCATCCAGGGCATGCTGAGCAGCAGCAGCCCAGAGCCCCAGAATTCTCGGGTACAAACCCCAGGGGTTCAGGACAGCAGCTGGGAAGGGAAAATTATTCCAAACTTCTTCCCTGCTCAGGCAGCCCCCACTGGGAGCTGGTCCGGGACAGGGCCGTGGCTCCTGGTGCTGCACCAGCGTGGGGACAAAGGCTGCTCTGAGCTTCCTCTGCTCCTTCAGCTCCTGCTCTGGGGCTCTGCAGACCTTGGAATCCTCTTCCCAGGATGCTCCCAGCAGGATCAGCTTCTCTGCTGGTGCAGGGCCTAAAATACATCATTTGTGCCCTCCAGAGCTTTGGGAGAGTCCCTGGCTGACCCATCAGGGATGTGAGGGCAGCAAGGATGGGCTCAGACCACTCCCTGCTCTGCCACCTGCTCTAAATCCTATTTTCCCCTAAAAAGCCAGGATCCAGAACTGGGACAAAATGGGTCTGGGAGGGTTTATTCTCCTCGTGCTGCTGCTACTGCCCAGCTGCTTTATCCCCTGGGGCAGGAGGGCCAATAATCCCCCAATGACCCCCGAGCCGCCGCAGGTCTGGGGCAGTTTTTGGGGTGGAGGCAGCAGGGAGGGAGCAGAGCTGTTTTCCACTCCCCTGCCCAGCACTGCAGGCTCTGATCTGGGCTAAAAGTCACAGCTGAGGGAGAGCAGCCCTTTGCTGTTCCACTTTTAGATGCATCTTTCCGATTTCCAGCCCGGTTGAGCCCCTGCTTCCCTGCTGGGGACGCAGGTGACGCCCAGGGAAGGTTATTCCTGAGCTCAGGGGCTGCGTCAGTGCCGCAGCTAAGGAGCTATTTCGGGACGTGGGTCACAGGGTTTGGGGACCTGCAGGTTGTTCCCTGGCTGGGGCTGGGAGTTTCCATGAGCTCCAGCAGGACACGGCCTCGAGGCAGCCCCGGAGTGATGGAGTGGCATCCTGAGGGATGGATCCGCAGGGAACGCGCTCGGCCCTCGGGGAAAACCTTCCTGCCTGTGAGATCCCGGGGGCCACAGGCAGCGAGAGCGTTTCCTCGCCTGGGGGATTTCAAAGCAGAGGGAAAATGCCAGCAAACGGCTCCCAGGGAGGAGATTTGTCACCAGGCAGGCTGGAGTGTCACGCTGAGCCGAGAGTCTGGACATCTCCGTGCTGCAGCAGTGCCCTTCCCGGGCATCCTCCGTGCTCCAGGACTCTGCCATCTGGACCCCGGTGTGCCGCTCCGCCCCGTCCTTCACCGGGCACCAGGATTCTGCAGCTCCATCTGCCCCCAGGACACCTGAGAGCTTTTGGAGATCTTCCCCCCGCGCCGTGTGCCCAGCCCAGAGCATCCTGCCCTGGAGGGGGACAGCACACGAGCTGCTTTTCCTGGTTTTATCCCCTATTCCGAGCTGTCAGGGCAGCTGGAATACCTGCAGCGAGTTGCACAGGTCTTTGCAACTCGTCTGCAGCCTCGCCGTCCCCGGCGGAATGGAAAATTTCAACCAAAGGGATGATTTGCTGCTGTTTTTGCAGCAGCAGAAGCTCCTTCCTGACCCAAAGGTGAGGTGGATCCGGCAGCCAGGTGCGATCCCAGCCTGAGGCTCATCCTGCTGCCAGTGCATGGCAGGAGCTGTGGAAAAAAGGGGCATTGAACGACCCAAAATGCCTCTCTTGGGGCTCAGCCACCAAAATATTCATCCCCTGCTCCAGTGGACCAGCAGAAGGTGCAAATTGATTCTGGGAATTAGTTCAGGAAACCACCTTGCCTGTGCATGGGCTCTGATATTGGCTGGAAGCCCACATTTCTGGGCAGCAGCCACAGGCAGGAGAGAGCCCAGGCAAGGTCAGGACAGCAAAGAGCAGCACGGGAAGGCTTGGAAAGAGCTGGGATGTGCTGGGAAGAGCCGGGATGTGCTGGGAAGAGCCGGGATGTGCTGGGATTTGCCCAGTTCTTGCGTTAAGGGGCCAGATCAGGGCGGCGAGGGGAGCGCTGGGAGGAAAGGTGTGCTGGAGTTACCCGAGCAGAAAGCCAGCATCCCAAAAAAATGTGTTCACGGGCAAAAAAAGAAGCGCTCAAATCTATTCTCCACGCTCCAGTAACTTCCAGATGCCTCGGTGGGGTTGTGGAGCCTCACAAACACCTCCCAGCTCGGGTGTCCCTCCCGCCTGCCACTGTCCCCTGTGCGCAGAGGGGCACAGCCGCCCCCAGAACTCGGAGATTTCACCGAACCCCCCACATTTCAGCCCCCGACTGCCCAGCTGAGTGCAGGGATGCTGCAAACCAGCCCCAAAACCGTGCCAAGGCTCCAGGTGGGCGGACAGGGAGTGGCCACGGCCCGGTGCTACCGGGGGATGCGGGCACTGCCTGCAGCCCTGCCCGCCTCCACCTCCCGCAGCCGCGGGGATTTGTGCAAAGCTCCCAGAGCCCGGGCTGGGCTTTTTTTATCCCTGGCTGCTCTTACGTTGACATTCTGAGCTGTGCCACTGGCTCCAGCGCTGCTCGCTAACCCCTTTTACAGGCGGCTAAATATAGCCCAGGCAGCCAAGCAAAAATCTGCTCGGCACGGCCACGTGGGGCTCGGCAGCGCCGCAGCAGCCACGCCGGCCCGGGGGGGCTGCCAGCACCGGGGGGCACCGCCAGCTCCCTGCTGGTGGCATCTGTCACCCCGCGGTGCCTCAGCGCCGGGCAGCTGAGCGCTGATGCCCCCGATCGCTCCTCCCCGCCTTGGAGCGCCAGTTCTGCTCCGATCCCGAGGTTTTCTGGGGTTCTTGCACTCATCTGGAGCATCTGGAGTTTGTTAGGATCCCTGATCCTGGAAGAACGCGGTGTGAAAGCCCGGCTGGCTGCTGGGCCGAGCTAAGAGCAGCCGAGCGGCTCTGGGAGGCCGCGGGGTGCAGGGAGCAAGCCCCAGATCCGTGGAGGGCTCATGGGCACCCCACAAAGGCTCTGCAAAGCGGGGACGGGGCTCGGGGACGGGCTCAGCTCGGCTCCTGCCTGTCCTGTCGAGGAGGGACGTTTCCGCCGGAGCCATGAACTCATTAAGCAGACACTGATCTAATTGTCTCCACGCTGCCACTTGTGGGTTGTTGGGGTTTTTTTCTCTCTTTTTGGTTTTAACTGGCAAGAACGAGGTGAAAGGCCGAGCAGAGGAGTCTAATTGGATCCCCACGGCTCATTAGCCATTCTCCGCGAGGGAGAATCGCTACGGCTGCAAATGGGGAGGCTGGAAAACCTCACGTGCCTTGGGCAGCTCTCCCAAATTTGCCATCCCCACGGCATTGCCCTGAGTCCTGCGCATCCAGCTGGCACGGGGGATGTCCTGCCAACCAGGGGACACGAGGGATGCGTGGAGGGGCTCGGGGGGGCTCGTGATGGAGTTTGGAGGAAGGCTGGAGCCTTTGGGTGACTTTGGACACCAGGAAAGACAATTGAAGGGCTCAAATCCAGAGCTGGGCTGAGGATCCGAGCAGGAGCTCCCAGAAGGGAAGGGAAGAAGCAGCTCCTCCTGCCGGGTGGACCAAGGACACCTTCAGAGCAAGGTCTCACGCTGCTGCTTCCTCCTGCAGGTTCCCTCCCTGTGCCGCCACCTCTGTGGCTCAGACCCTTGGGGAAAAAAATGCAGCTCACGGTGGAGTAACCCCCCAGATTTTCCACCCCATGAGAGAGCCAGCAGTTGTGACAGCACAGAATCTCTGCTGTGACACCGCCATCCATCACCAGCCAGGCGTCTGGGCACTGCCAGGAGAAAGACAAACAGCATCTGTCCGAGCTCAGCAGGGAAATGCCGCAGCTTTCCCAGCCCGTCCCTGTGCCTGCGAGCCCGGGATAAACCAGGATCCAAGGACAGCGTTTCCTGCCCTCGCAGCCCTTCACCCTCCTGGAAGGGAGAGGCTGTGGGGAGAAGAGGGGATAGGTTTGGTGACGGCCCCTCAGCCATGGCAGCTCTGGGTCACCCCAGTGGCCTTTAAGACATCTCAAACTGGCCAAAGGTCCTTGAAGAGGGTCCCAGTTGCTCAGTGAGGTTCCCAGGAGCAATGCCAGAGCGTGGGAAGCCCATCAGGAAGCTCAGAGGGTTTTCTGGGGCTCCATCGGGCTCCTGTGCTGGGCTGCTCACAGGAGCCCCAGGGAATGGTGACATTCCCAAGGAGCTCCAGGAGCGCTGGGACACCGCTCCCAGGGGTGCGCAGGATGGGATTGTTGAGGCGTCTGGGCAGGGCCAGGAGCTGGGATTGATGATCCCTGTGGATCCTGTCCAGCTCAGAACATTCTGTTATCCAAGATTCTGGGATTTGAGACGTTCTGGGCTGGGAGGGTCCTGGTGAACGAAAGGGACAACAAAGGAGCTCAGGCTCAGAAGGTTCCGCAGATTCCTGACGTGTTCCTCCTGGAGATCGTCCCCCTCATTTCCCCCGGCTCTGAATCTCGGCTCCCGTGACCCTGAACACCCTGACTGGCTGTAATTAAAGGCCGAGCAATTGCCCGTCGCTCTGTGTCTCTGTTTATTACAGAGGAGCTTAGTGGAAAACTAATTCCCCGCCTGCCTCAGGGCATCCTCGGACCGGGGGAAGGGAGATGCTTCCATCTCAGCCCTTTTGCATCCGTCCTTCCCTTCCCAGGCTGGCTTTGTGCCTGTCCCCATCCTCACCTGGGGGCTGCAGACCCTGAGGGAGGCAGCAGAGCTGAGCAAAGGCACTTCGGGGGCTCCGTTCCTGCCCCTCCCAGCAGCACAGGGTGGGCGGGGGGACCCCCACACCTCCCAAAGTACCCCAAACACCAGGCTGGGATGTGCCTGATTGCAGCTGGGGGCTGAGGGGAAGGGTCCTGTATGCCCTAAATCCCACGCAGGAGCCCCCAGGATGCCAAAGACAGGACAACCCCACAGATCAGGAGTTTACCAAACCCAAACCCAAACCCAAAATTGTACCTGGTGCCACGGCTGCATTTCCCTGTCTAGACAATGCTCTGAAGAGCATTGCTGGGTTTTGCTGCTTTCCCAAATACAGACCCAGTTATTAATTATCATTAATTGCTCTGGCGTAGGTTTATCCATGCCGAGCAGGGCTCGGGAGCGGCAGGATTCCTGCTGGCTGCACCCACGGCTAAGCTGGTATTGTCCCAGATACGGTCACATGAGAGCGTTTGTTTTCCCGGGCCGAGGGCATCCCTGGCAAGCTGCTCCTGGCCCTGCTCCCCCAGCCCTGTAATCCCCTGCGGGGGCAGAAATGGGGCAGAAAATGAACCATATTTTAGGTTTTAGGTGCCCTGACCCCTAATGAACCACGCCAGGGGGAAAGATGCCCAGGGGATGCTGAGGGATGCAGGAGAAGAAGCAGAGAGGAGGCAGAGGGGGAAAAAAAGATGTTTTCTTGGGATACAGGGATGCTCCCAGCAGTGGGACACAGGCTGGGGTGGCTGGAGGCAGCCCCGCGTCCCTGAGCTCCGGTAACATCCCCCAGTGCCCGGTCCTCATCCCCCCGTGCGTAGGGTGAGGTGAAACCGGTCTGACCGGGCCCGTCACAGCTCTGCCACTCGTGACACTGCTGCCACACGGCTGCCACAGCGCTGCGTCCCGCCCGGCCCGGGACAGCCCTCGCTGCCCACAGCCCCTCCCGAGAGGGGGACACCGAGAGGGGGACACCGAGAGGGGGACATGGGGAAGGGGACACCGAGAGGGGGACACCGAGAGGGGGACACCGAGAGGGGGACACCGAGAAGGGGACACCGAGAAGGGGACATGGAGAAGGGGACATCGAGAGGGGGACACCGAGAAGGGGACATGGAGAGGGGGACACCGAGAAAGGGACACCGAGAGGGGGACATGGGGAAGGGGACACCGAGAGGGGGACACCGAGAAGGGGACATGGAGAGGGGGACACCGAGAAAGGGACACCGAGAGGGGGACATGGGGAAGGGGACACCGAGAGGGGGACACCGAGAAGGGGACACCGAGAGGGGGACACCGAGAGGGGGACATGGGGAAGGGGACACCGAGAGGGGGACACCGAGAGGGGGACATGGGGAAGGGGACACCGAGAGGGGGACACCGAGAGGGGGACATGGGGAAGGGGACACCGAGAGGGGGACACCGAGAAAGGGACACCGAGAAGGGGACACCGAGAAGGGGACACCGAGTGGGGGACATGGAGAGGGGGACACCGAGAGGGGGACACCGAGAGGGGGACATGGGGAAGGGGACACCGAGAGGGGGACACCGAGAGGGGGACACCGAGAGGGGGACACCGAGAAGGGGACACCGAGAAGGGGACATGGAGAAGGGGACATCGAGAGGGGGACACCGAGAAGGGGACATGGAGAGGGGGACACCGAGAAAGGGACACCGAGAGGGGGACATGGGGAAGGGGACACCGAGAGGGGGACACCGAGAAGGGGACATGGAGAGGGGGACACCGAGAAAGGGACACCGAGAGGGGGACATGGGGAAGGGGACACCGAGAGGGGGACACCGAGAAGGGGACACCGAGAGGGGGACACCGAGAGGGGGACATGGGGAAGGGGACACCGAGAGGGGGACACCGAGAGGGGGACATGGGGAAGGGGACACCGAGAGGGGGACACCGAGAGGGGGACATGGGGAAGGGGACACCGAGAGGGGGACACCGAGAAAGGGACACCGAGAAGGGGACATGGAGAGGGGGACACCGAGAGGGGGACACCGAGAGGGGGACATGGGGAAGGGGACACCGAGAGGGGGACACCGAGAAAGGGACACCGAGAAGGGGACACCGAGAAGGGGACACCGAGTGGGGGACATGGAGAGGGGGACACCGAGAGGGGGACATGGGGAAGGGGACACCGAGAAGAGGACATAGAGAAGGGGACACCGAGAGGGGGACACCGAGAAAGGGACACCGAGAAGGGAACACCGAGAGGGGGACACCGAGAGGGGGACATGGAGAAGGGGATACTGAGAGGGGGACATGGAGAATGGGACACCGAGAAGGGGACACCGAGAGGGGGACACCGAGAAAGGGACACCGAGAAGGGGACACCGAGAGGGGGACACCGAGAGGGGGACACCGAGAAGGGGACATGGAGAGGGGGACACCGAGAAAGGGACATGGAGAAGGGGACACCGAGAGGGGGACATGGAGAAGGGGACATGGAGAGGGGGACACCGAGAAGGGGACATGGGGAAGGGGACACCGAGAAGGGGACACCGAGAGGGGGACACCGAGAGGGGGACACCGAGAAGGGGACATGGAGAAGGGGACACCGAGAGGGGGACACCGAGAAGGGGACACCGAGAGGGGGACACCGAGAAAGGGACATGGAGAAGGAGACACCGAGAGGGGGACACCGAGAAGGGGACACCGAGAGGGGGACACCGAGAAAGGGACATGGAGAAGGGGACATCGAGAGGGGGACATGGAGAAGGGGACATGGAGAGGGGGACACCGAGAAAGGGACATGGAGAAGGGGACACCGAGAGGGGGACATGGAGAAGGGGACATGGAGAGGGGGACACCGAGAAAGGGACATGGAGAAGGGGACACCGAGGGGCTGCTGCTGGGGGTGCTGGCAGTGGGGTGGCCTCTGGTGGGGGCCACCGCTGCCAGGCGGGTGGGGACCCTCTCCCTGCTGCCAGCCGTGCCCGTGGCGCTCCGGGAGCGGCAGGGACCGAGCCCGGTGACCGCCCCCGGTGTCCGGCAGTGCCTCACTCCGGCGCTGCCATCTGGTGGCATCATTAAAGGGACCACGGGACAGTGCCCGTGGCGGGGGGACTGGGCCCTTCAGGGTGCGTGGAAGGATTCCTGCTGCTGGCGTGCCAGCGGGCTCACGAGCCTGCAAGGACAGCACGAGCAAGGGGACAAACACCTGCCCGGCCGCTTTGTCCTTCCTGAGAGGACAGGGACTGAAGGGCATTCCCGCTGTGGATGTCACAGGGCCCTGACACCCAGCCAGGAGGAGATGGAGCTGCCAGACCGCCCCCGCCCCTCCCGGGGGGCCGTGTCAGAGCCAGCCCAGAGCGTCCCGAGGCCGCGGGGTGCTGCCAGACCCGTGCCCGTGGCAGGATGTCCCCGCACACGCCCCAGCGCCTCCGGAAAGGAGAAACCTGAGCCCAGCTGAGATCAGAGCGCAGTTTTCGGCTTCTGACTTCTCCTGTTGCAGGGCTGAGCCCTGCCAGCAGCGTTTGGACGCCCGCAGAGGCTCAGACAATCGTTTATTAATTTGTGCCAGCTGCTGAACAGGGGCCAAACCACGGAGTTTTACCTCTGGAGCAAGAAGTGTGACACCCTCCTCTTCCTCAAGGACACAGGGGACACGTGGCCCCAGCCCTGTGCCCCCAGGTCTGCTGCTGTCACATACTCATGTACTTTCGCCTCTGTCTAAATTTAGGGTCTGGAAGTGGGCTGGCACCTCCCGGTTTATCCCAGCCCTTGAATTTTGCATGGCAGCAGCCCTCACTGCCCTGGGAGGTGGTGCCAGGCTCTGGCTGGGCAGGAAGGGCAGGGAAATCCTGTGGTGTGCCACCCTCAGGCCCCCTGACCCGGGGTCTGGCCCTGCAGGGGAGTGGGTTCAGGCTGGTGGGTCTGCTGGGAGTGCTGGGAGTGCTGGTGCTGGACGGTGTGATGTGAAATCCAGCAAGAAGGGCTCCTGGAGGAGAAAACGGGATCCAGAGATCCCATGGGCGAAGGCAGGAGCAAGGAATTCAGACCCTTGGTGGAAGAGGGGATGCTGCAGCACACCGGCTGTACTTCAGTGCTGCCTGATGCAGCCCAGGACACCTCTCACCTCCTGCACTGCTCTCGTTGCTGCCTCGTGTTCCCCCCGGTGCCCCCCGGCACCCCCAGGGCCCTTCCCAGAGCTGTTTTCCAGCTGAGAGGCCCCCAGCACGTATTGGAAACTGGGACTGTTCTCCCCAAGGCCAAAACTTTGCCATTCACTCTCCCTGTTGGGCTTCCTGAGGTTCCAGTCAGGCTCCTTGCAGGGCCTGAAGGGGCTCCAGGAGAGCTGCAGAGGGACTGGGGACAAGGGATTCAGGGCCAGGAGCCAGGCAATGGCTTCCCAGTGCCAGAGGGCAGGGCTGGATGGGATCTTGGGCAGGAATTGTTCCGTGGCAGGGTGGGCAGGGGCTGGCATGGAATTGCCAGAGCAGCTGGGGCTGCCCCTGGATCCCTGGCAGTGCCCAAGGCCAGGCTGGAGCAGCCTGGCACAGTGGGAGATGTCCCTGGGGTGGCAGGGGTGGCACGGGATGGGCTTCAGGATCCAACCCAAACCACTCTGGAATTCCATGACTCTTTCCCGCGGGCTGCTTCTAGCCCAGACAGGGTTCCTGGCCATCCCCCCCAGCCCTGAGGATGTCCCAGAGCCCCCACCCCGGCCCGTGCTCATGGGGTGGGTGGGGTCCCCTCGGCGGTAACCGGGGACAGAGGGGAATGGAGGAGGATGAAAGGGAGAGGGATGGAGAGGGATGGAGAGGGGGATGGAGGAGCAATGGAGGGACTCCCCTGCGGCCGGGAGGGGCCCGGACCATCCCTCGCTCCCCGCTCCGCCGCCGTAGGGGCCGCCCCGGGGGAGGCGCGGCGGGAGCGGCCGCCCCGAGCTCCCCGGTCCGGGCGGAGCTAACGCGGCGGCGGCGGCGGAGGGAACCGGGAGCCGGGAGCCGGGAGCGGGATCCGGGAGCGGCGGCAGCACGATGGGGGCCTGTCTCGGGGTCTGCTCCCTGCTCAGCTGCGTGAGTGTCCGCCCGGAGCGAGGGGGAGCCGCGACGTTGCGGTGCCGCAGCGGCGGGCGCGGCCCGGGGCGGGCGAGTCGCGGCTGCTGCGCGTCCGGAGGAGGGTCCAGGGAGGCCCGGGGAGGGCTGAGGGACACCCCGGGGATGTGCCCCGCTACGCCCGGACGCGGGGGGGGGGGGTCCAAGGGATTCCAGGAGGGTGATGCGGGTGACCCCCGGGGGGTGCACCCCTGTGTACATGGGGATGTGGGGCACGCCCGGGGGATGCGCCTCTGTGTATGGGGGGGGGATTCCGGGGGTGCGTCCCTCAGTGGCTGGAGAGATGTGGGGGATTCCCGGAGCGGGGCGTCCCACTGCCTCCGGGGTATCCATGGGAGACACAGAGCGTTCACTCCAGAGAACTCTGGGGCTCATGGTGGAGGGGAACGGGGTGGGGAATGGGGTGGGTGGCGCACCCCAGGGCACTTGGGGGATGTGAGAAGCCACAGGAGCGATGTGCTGCTGCACCTGGAGGAGCTGGGGGGTCCTGGCCCCGCCAGGCAATGAGGGGCTGGGGATCCTGCCTGGTTCTCACTGCCGAGCCCCAAAGTGGGGATGGAGTAAGAAAAGGGGCTGGGACCGGGGGTGCAGGGGGCTGTGTGTGGGGTGGCCTGGCCCACGGCGGGCGCAGGGAGTGGTGATTCGGGGGCCCGGGGCAGGCTCAGGGTGTGCAATTCAGGGTGTTGTGCCCTGTGACGTGGGGTGTGTGGTTTGGGTGACGCAGGCACCTGCTCACACCGGCCCTTCCTTCCCTGCTGGTGCCTCACCTGTGGGCACGGCGCCAGGGCAGGGCCGTGGAACCAGCCTGGGAGCTGCCGGCCTGGAAACCTGGAAATGGGACCTCTTTTGCAACTTGCCCTCTGAGTGCTGGAGGTTTAAGGAACAGGATGTTTAGAAATGAGGGGTCGGAGGGGGGTGGTCTGCAAGGCCCCCCCTCTGTGACACATTCCCTTACTTTTCCTTGTGGGCAGGTATTGGGAAAGCAGGGAGCTACCCAGAGCAGCGCTGTGCAGGTTTCTGGATGAATTCTTGGTGGTTTTTTCCCCCCAAAAACTGTTGTGGCTCAGACTGTGGTAACAGAGTAGAGTCACTGTGTGGGTTTAATTTTCTTGTTCCTTCTGGTGGAAGTCGTTGACAAAGGGGCTGTTTTAGCACCGGCCTGAGCTGAAGAACCACAACACTGAAAAACCCCAAAGCTGAACCAAACAATGCCTAGTCTATGTAATTTTAAAAAATTATTATTTTTCACAAGCTTTTGTTTAATTATCTTGTTGACGAAAGGCCTGTTCTTGCACAGGTCTGAGCTGAAGAACCACAACACTGAAAAAACCCCCAACCAAGCTGAACTCCCCTAGTCTGTGTCATCTTTTTTTATTATTATTAATTTTAATGAGAACATCCTGACTAACCCCTTCTGCTCCGCCTGCATCCCTTGAGTCACAGCACCACGAGATTGCCGAGCTCTTTCTTCAGCGCTTTCCCATTAAAACCCTGCAAGCTGCTCCTCGGTGAAACCTTGCATCACAAATGGAGAATTTCTCTTTCCCCGCCTCCCGTGGTTTTCCAGGCTCTGCCCGTGGCTGCCGTGAGCAGTGTGGTCATTCTGAGCTGCCTTCTTGGGGTTGGGGGTGCCAGCAGAAGGCTGCCCCAGCCAAAGCAACCTCAGGGGCTCAGGCAGCCCTTAGGCACCTCCTGGGGACACTCAACCTCGTGGTACCGATCCAAAGCCACCTGCCGGGCAGGAAAGCCACCAGCTCCCCAAGCCTGTGCCTGTCGCGGTGGGTTTGGTGCTGATTAAGCTGCCCGCTCGTTAACTTGGCAGCAGAGAAACACCGGTCGCTCGGCATTGCTTTGGGTTGACTCACTCCCGGTGTTCCTGGGGCTGCCGGGGTGAAGGCAGCTCAGAGATGTGATGTTGGGGTGGTGTAGCTGGGGTGGTGCGGTTGGGTTGGTGTTGTTGGGGTGATGTTGGGTGGGTGTTCTTGGATGGGTGTTGTTGGGCTGGTGTAGTTCACTCAGTCATGTTGGGCTGGTGTTGTTGGGGTGGTGGCGTGGGTCAGTGTTGTTGGGGTGATACTGGGTGGCTGTTCTTGGGTTGGAGTTGTTGGGGTGATGTTGTTGGGCTGGTGTAGTTTGGTTGGTGTAGTTGGGCTGTTGTTGGGGTGGTGTAGTGGGGATGATGTAATTGGGGCGGTGTAGTGGGGTTGGTGGTGTGGGTCAGCGCTGTTGGGGTGATGTTGGGTGGGTGGTTTTGGGCTGGTATTGTTGGGGTGATATTGGGCTGGTGTTGTTGGGTTGGAATAATTGGGGTGATGTTGGGCTGATGTACTTTGGTCGGTTGTGTTGGGCTGGTGGTGTTGGGGTGGAATCGTTGGGGTGATGTTGGGCTGGTGGTGTAGTTGGGCTGTTGTTGGGGTGG
Organism: Corvus moneduloides; assembly: GCF_009650955.1. Taxonomy (NCBI): domain Eukaryota; kingdom Metazoa; phylum Chordata; class Aves; order Passeriformes; family Corvidae; genus Corvus; species Corvus moneduloides. The sequence continues at coordinate 1,097,328 of NC_045498.1, forward strand.
TGCAGCTGGGAAGATGTAATTGGGGTGGTGTAGTTGGTGCTGTTGGGGTGATGTTGTTGGGGTGATGTTGGATGGTATGGTTGGGCTGACACTGGCTGGGTGGTTTTGGGTTGGTGTTGTTGGCGTGATGGGCTGGTGTAGTTTGGTCGGCTGTGTTGGGCTGGTGTTGTGGTTGGGCTGTTGTCGGGGTGGTGTAGTTGGGATGATGTAATTGGGGTGGTGTAGTGGGGTTGGTGTTGTTGGGGTGATGTTGAGGGGGTGTTTTTGGGTTGGTGTTGTTGGCCTGGTGTAGTTCAGTTGGTCGTGTTGGGCTGGTGGAGTTGGGATGATGTAATTGGGGTGGTGTAGTGGGGTTGGTATTTTTGGGGTGACGTTGTTGGGCTGGTGGTGTGGACTGGTGTAGTTTGGTTGGTCACGTTTGGCTGGTGTTGGTGTAGTTGGGCTGTTGTTGTATTGGTGTAGTCAGGATGATGTAATTGGGCCGGTGTAGTTGGGTTGACGTTGGGATGATGTTTTTGGGGTGGTGGTGTTGGGCTGATGTAGTTTGGTCAGTCGTGTTGGGCTGGTGTTGGCGTAGTTGGGCTGTTGTTGTGGTGCTGTTGTTGGGGTGAAACTGTTGGGGTGAAATATTTGGGCTGCTGTTTTTGGGGTGCTGTTTTTGGGGTGCTGTTGCTGTATGCGTGTATTTGGGGTTCCTGTGGTAATTCCCTGGCTCTGGCCACGCTCTCCCGGCCCCTGGGCAGGGGAGGGATGGAGCAGCCGTGACGCCCGGGTCTCACTGGAGGTGAGCTGGACTCACCTTCATGAGGAAGTCGGCAGTGAAACTGGAGAGTTTAATCATCCACCAGCGGCTGAAAACCGACACTTCCTCATTAACCCCCGGCTCTCCTGCTGCTGCAGCCACTTCCCTCGCTGGCTTTTTCCATCCTTCTCTTTGTCTCTTGGTTGTGTTCACATTTTTTTGGTAACTTTAAAAGTCTTTGGAAGGAGAATCAGAGTGTCCAGGGACACTTTTCCTGGGATAAAAAAAACCTGGGAGGCTTTTCCTTGCTGTTAACCTTTGTTTTTTAGAGAAAAAGGCTGAAATCAGGAGTGCCCAGGCAGCTGGAGGGGTCAGTGTGTGGCACAAAGGGTTCCTTTGCTTCACTGCGAAGGAGCTTTCAGGGAGTTATCCTAAAAGGATATCCTAAAAGGAATCCACAGGATTCCCGTGTTACGGAGCAGAGCAGTGGAATGGGGATGTTGTATCCCGTTACCTCAGCGGCTGCAAGGGCCTGTGAAACCTGAACTACAACCACAGAGTTTGGCTGCGGAAGAGCCCTTCAAAATCAATCTCCAGTGATACTGAGGGCTCCTAAAAACCTTGTGCCTGTTCAAGCGAGTCTGGAGGAAGCCACGGAGCTGCTCCAGGGCTGGAGCCCCTCTGGAGCCAGGCTGGGAGAGCTGGGGGTGCTCAGCTGGAGAGGAGAAGGCTCCAGGGAGAGCTGCGAGCCCCTTGCAGGCCTAAAGGGGCTCCAGGAGAGCTGCAGAGGGACTGGGGATAAGGGATTCAGGGCCAGGAGCCAGGGAATGGCTTCCCAGTGCCAGAGGGCAGGGCTGGGTGGGATCTTGGGAAGGAATTGTTCCCTGGCAGGGTGGGCAGGGGCTGGCATGGAATTGCCAGAGCAGCTGGGGCTGCCCCTGGATCCCTGGCAGTGCCCAAGGCCAGGCTGGACATTGGGGCTGGAGCAGCCTGGCACAGTGGGAGGTGTCCCTGCCCATGGCAGAGGTGGGATGCGATGGTCTGAACCCCCAAACCACAACTTCCTAAAGAACACCAAACCTCAAGATTTTCCCATCCAGCACCAGTGATTTTGGGACTGGTGCTTTTTGTTTCAGTTGGCACTGAAGGAGGAGGAGCTGGAGGTGTGGATGGAGCACTGGGGTGCTTTGCTACATCAGGAGGAATAATGCAGGAATTCTGCATTTAAAGGGATTTTTGTTGTTGTTCCATGGTTTGTTTTTTTTTTTAATTTGAAGGGAAATACAGCAACGCCAGCACATTTTAATGCACTCTGATGCACGTGGTGCATTTAATGAGGCTGAAATGAAGCAGTCTCTAATTGAAAGCCATTTCCCCGTGCTTCCAGGTTGGAAACACAAAGCGAGGCCCTTCGAGCAGCTCCTGGAGAGGCAGGATGAGGGTTTCCATGGGATACCTGGGGTCTCTCACCCTGTGGGTACCATCAGCTCTTAATGGGGCAGGGATGTGGGGATAAGAGGAATAAGTAGGAAGGAGGGGATTTTTCTCCAATAACGGTGTGCTTATGTTTAAAAAAGATTCGAAGCCACCTTTGGTGATTTGGGGACATCAAAGTGGTCGCTTTGCAAAGGGAGCCACAGGCCTGGGCTCCTGCTCACACAGCAGCTCCACCCCTGGTTGTGTGTTCTGCCATGTCCGTTGTTTACTCTGATTTCAACAATGAGAAATACACCTTTGACTCGATGCCGAGCCATCTGTGATTAATACCGATGGCAGGGCCTGATGTGGGGGCACGTGGCCACAATAAACGCACAACCCATGCACATCCCTGAAGAGCAGGAGAGAGCATAGCCCTTCTCCTGCCTGCAGGGGTGTCTGGCTGCTGTGCCGAAGTGCAGGAGAGGAGGAGCAGTTCCACGGGAGCAGGGTTTGTTCTGCACCGTCCTTGTGCGGGAAACTCGCACCCGTGTTTTGGTATCAGTGAGGTTGGGTTTCCTCAGTGTCTCGGTTTTGAAAGACAGGTGTCTGCTAAGGAAGGCAGAGGCCCCCCCTTGAAGTGGCAGATATAACCCCTTTTCCCTCCAAGTTATTATATTTTGAAATCAAGAGCCTTTAGGCAAAGATGTGGGAAATAGGAATAACAGTTCTTTACTCTCTATATATATGTATATAACCAGTCAAACAAAACAACAACAACTATGGCAGTAACAGCAATCACAAACCCAGCCCCAGCCTTCTCGGCTGTCAGGCTATTTCCCCTCGGGTGCAGTTCCGCTCGCAGCCGGCAGGGGCGCTGGCGGCTCCCGGTGAGCAGGGCAGGTGCGATGGTTCCCCCGCGGCTGCAGGGGGCGCTCCGGAGCGAGCTCGGGGAGCACGCGGCACCGGTGCCCCGGGATCCCGGGAAGGGATGGAACAAAGGCTTCACAAACCCCTGGGCAGCCGATCCCGGACTCTCGGGAACAGCAGGCCGAAACGGCAGAGACGGACGCAAATCCCGGGTGGCAGGCGAGATGTATCCAGATGGGAGAACCCCACGGAGGCCCAGGCAGGCAGGGCGAGCAGGGCTACAGCGTAGCGGAAGCTCGAAGCAGCAGCGGGGCAGGGCAGCCACAGCTCGGTCTCCAGCAGGGCAGGGAAAGCGGCTTTTGGGGTCCCGGCGTTGCTTCCAGCAGAAAGAAAGAACGGCCAAAAAGAAAGAAGCAGCAGCTCCTTTCTCTGCAGCTTCTCTCTCCGGACGCTCAGAGCGAACTGACCCCACACCCAGGTGTAGACAAAGGAGTAGCCAGGTCCGCCCCACTCCCCTTTTGTCTTTCTTAAGTACAGCTATTTGTCCCCTAGCAACATGCATATGGGAGAAAATTCCTTTAACAGAGAAAAAAACAGACTAAACTAAAACCCCAACACTCAGCCAGGATTTCCCTGGTTCCCCAGCAACGGGAGCCTCTGGAACGGGGTGCACCTGGCAGCACTGCCCATGCTGGATTTGGGGACACACCGAGGACTCTCGGGAGTGCTGTGCCTCAGTTTCCCCACCTGTAAAGTGGCCCTTGCAGAGGGGGAAGGACAGCAGGAGTGCTTCCCCCATGATGGTGATCTCAGTGTCTCCCCAGCCTGGATTTGACTGAAAGGACAGCCTGAAATTATTTTGGGAACCTTATTTCTGTACAAAAAGGAGGCTCCTGCAGGGCAGGGCTTGGTTTGACCGGACCTCTGCATGAAGCACATGAGGGTGTCTCCAGACTCTCAGTGGCATTTTCCACGCTGGCTGTTCCTGTGGCTCTTTTGGTTTTCAGCAACTTTTTTGGGGGGGATTTGGTGCCGTTTCCATGAGGTCCTGTATTACCGCAGGCCTCGTTCCTACGGTATATCACCGTGTCCCGCAGCCGTAGGGAGGAGGACAAGAGAAGATCCAGCAGGCAGGAATTGTGCAGCAAGATTGATTTATTTAATTATTTTACAAACTCTTTTATAGACTTTTTTCTTCATAGTCTAATTGGACAAAGGATCAGCCACCCCTTGGGGGGTGATTGGCTAAAATCCTAAAACATCCATTGTCAAAATATTTTTCTACTATACCATAAACAAGACTTTCCAAGGTTGCAGGTGGCTTGGTTGTTTACATACTCTGCTACCTCTTCTGTGAGAGAGAAAAGTCTCTCACGGACTTAGAAAATAGCAAGAAAATCCTCGCTAGCAGCATTTTTGTATCTACAGTCCTGTGAGCTGTGGTGTGAGTAGCTCTAAGCAATGGTGTGGATTCCCAGTGGGATCTCCTTAAGGATTGCCTTGGGCACATATTTTGGGGCCCATTTCTCCCCCTCAACTCGGGCTGGTCTCCTTGCAGGTGTCGTGTCTCTGCGGCTCTGCCCCGTGCCTGCTCTGCGGCTGCTGCCCCTCAACCAAGAACTCCACCATCTCCCGCCTCCTCTTCACCTTCTTCCTCTTCCTCGGCACCCTCGTGTCCATCATTATGATAATCCCTGGCGTGGAGAAGGAGTTGCACAAGGTAAAGAACTCCTGGAGGTCGCTGGGAAGAAACAACCCAACTCGTGGTGGGGACATGAAGCTCAATCAAAAAAGTGAATTTTTGGGTCACGATGTGCTCCTGTTCCTTTTTTTCTGAGCATCTCACTGGGAGAAGGTGTTTTTAGCCCTAGTTTTCCACAGAGGGGAGAATGCAGTGGGATCATTTCGTGCAATTTCTAGTTTTCCCAGGTGTCTCCCTGGAAAGTTTCCTACATCCTGTTTTTTGGGGTTCAGCTGATGACTTGCACGTCAAGGAGGTGGGACTTGAGGAGGAGGGAGCAGAGCTCTGCCAGCTGAGCTGGGCTTTAGGGAAAGGCCATTTTCATCCCAGCTTTCCACTGACTGGCTGGGTGGCTTTAGCTGTGTCACCTCACCACTGTCCCCAGGCAAGTGGCATTGGACCAGTCATGGTCTGGCCCATCTTTAGTGGCACCAGGGCTTGTGAAGGGTGTGGAATCACAGAAGGGATTGTGTTGAAAGGAATCTCAAAGCCCAGCTCAAAGCCGTGGGCAGGGATGCCTCCCACTGTCCCAGGCTGCTCCAAACCCCGTCCAGCCTGGCCTTGGACACTTCCAGGGATCCAGGGACAACCACAGCTGCTCTGGGGCTTCCCAATCCAGGAGCTGATCTTCAATCAGCTCAATCCAAGACCTTCCCACAGCCACCAATCCCCAGCAGGATGTGCTGAGGTGATGCTCACTCCCCCGCCACAATTCCAGCTCCCCGGTTTCTGTGAAGGCAGCGGCTCGGTGCTGGGGGTCCAGCCCCACCTGGACTGCAGCAGCTTCCTGGGCCACAAGGCCGTGTATCGCATGGGCTTCTCCATGGCCGCCTTCTTCTGCCTCTTCGCCGTGCTCATGGTGTGCGTGCGCAGCAGCAAGGACCCGCGGGCCGCCCTGCAGAACGGGTGCGTGTGGTCCCTTTGGTCCCCGGGCTGCTGGGGTGGGGGTGGGCAGGACCCCCCATCCCTGTCCCCGCTGGGTGCACACCGTGCCTCCTCTCTCCTCCCACAGCTTCTGGTTCTTCAAGTTCCTGGTGCTGGTGGGGATCACGGTGGGGGCCTTCTACATCCCCGACGGTGCCTTCACCACAGGTGAGGAGCTGCCCGTGCTCTCCTGGGCACCTCTGCATGGGGTTAAACCCAGGCCTGTGCCCCCGAATCTCACTCGCCCTGCTCTCAGCTGGTTTTTCTCCTCCTCTCAAGTCTGGTTTTACTTCGGTGTGGTCGGCTCCTTCCTCTTCATCCTCATCCAGCTCGTTCTCCTCATCGACTTCGCGCACTCCTGGAGCCAGCGGTGGCTGTGCAACGCGGGCGAGAGCAACGCCAAGGGCTGGTACGCAGGTGGGTGTGGTGGCAGCGCCCGTGGCTTGGGGCTCAGCTCATCCCAGGGCCCGGTGAGGCTGAGCTGGCTGCGACTGGGGGCTCTGCTCCAGCCTCTTTGGTGTCCTCCCCCAGCCCTCTGCACCGTCACCTTCATCTTCTACGCCGCCTCCATCGCGGCTGTTGCGCTGCTCTACGTCTACTACACCAAGCCCGAGGGCTGCACGGAGGGCAAGGCCTTCATCAGCATCAACCTCATCCTCTGCCTCATCGTCTCCGTTGTGTCCATCCTGCCCAAGATCCAGGTGAGGTGGTGGGGAGCACCCAGGAGGCCGGGGCTGTGTCACCCTGGGGTACAGGAGCACCCAGGAGGGGCTGTGTCACCCTGGGGTACAGGAGCACCCAGGAGGCCGGGGCTGTGTCACCCCAGGGTACAGGAGCACCCAGGAGGGGCTGTGTCACCCTGGGGTACAGGAGCACCCAGGAGGGGCTGTGTCACCCCCGGGTACAGGAGCACCCAGGAGGGGCTGTGTCACCCCAGGGTACAGGAGCACCCAGGAGGGGCTGTGTCACCCTGGGGTACAGGGGCACCCAGGATGCCGGGGCTGTGTCACCCTGGGGTACAGGGGCACCCAGGAGGGGCTGTGTCACCCTGGGGTACAGGAGCACCCAGGATGCCGGGGCTGTGTCACCCCAGGGTACAGGAGCACTCAGGAGGGGCTGTGTCACCCCGGGGTACAGGAGCACTCAGGAGGGGCTGTGTCACCCTGGGGTACAGGAGCACTCAGGAGGGGCTGTGTCACCCTGGGGTACAGGGGCACCCAGGAGGGGCTGTGTCACCCTGGGGTACAGGAGCACCCAGGATGCCGGGGCTGTGTCACGCCGGGGTACAGGAGCACCCTGAGCACCCACTGTTGTATTTGCAGGAGGCTCAGCTGCACTCGGGGCTGCTGCAGGCGTCCCTCATCACCCTCTACACCATCTACGTCACCTGGTCCGCCCTGGCCAACGTGCCAAGTAAGGCAGACACAGCCTGGGGTTTGGGAGAGGGGAGGATGGGGCAGGAACGCTCACCGGGGTGGGAGTTTGTCCCTCCGTGTCCTTGGGGGCTGACCCCCCGTGTGTCCCCTCAGCCCAGCGCTGTAACCCCACGCTGCTGGTGAGGAACAGCACTGGCCCGGCCACGGCCACCGAGCTGCCGACAGCCTGGTGGGACGCCCCGAGCATCGTGGGGCTGCTGATCTTCATCCTCTGCACCCTCTTCATCAGGTGAGCTCTTGGCTCGTGTCCCTGAGCACAGAGCCATGGGAGGGGTCTCTGGAGGGGAGGTCACACCTTGGTCCGGGGGTTTTGTCACTGAAGGCTCCTTGCCTGCCCATCCCAGCTGCCCAGGGTGAGCACAGTCACTGTTTTTAGGGTTTTCCCACAGCCCCAGATTGCTCTGCCTGTCCTGGGGATGGCCCCAAGGACAAAACCCCTGCCATGGCAGGGCCTTATCAGAGCTGGGCACTGGATCCCGTCCCTCAGCCTGCTGGCAGTGCTTTGCCTGATGCAACCTTGGCTTTCTGCAGCTGTTCTCGTTGCTGCCTCGTGTTCCCCGGTGCCTGCCAGCAGCCCCAGGGCCTTTCCCGGAGCTGTTTTCCAGCTGAGTGGCCCTCATTCCACATTGGAAACTGGGATTATTCTCCCCAGGGCCAACCTTTGCCATTCATTCTCCCTGTTGAGCTTCCAGTCAGGCTCCCATGACCTAAAGGGGCTCCAGGAGAGCTGCAGAGGGACTGGGGACAAGGACGACAGAGATTTTAGGGTTTCCTCACAGTCTCTGTGCCCTAAACTGCCCTGACTGTCCCACACCTAAAGGGGCTCCAGGCGAGCTGGAGAGGGACTTTGGACAAGGGCCACAGTCACAGCTTTTAGGGTTTTCCCACAGCCTGCATCCCTCAAACTGCCCCGGGGACGGCCCCAAGGACAAAAGCCCCGCCGTGGGGGCGGTGACCAAGCGATGCTGATCCCCTCATCCCTCTGCCCGCAGCCTCCGCTCCTCGGACCACCCGCAGGTGAACAAGCTGATGCTGACGGAGGAGAGCGGGGCCGGGGCCGGGGCCGGGCCGGGCGGGGCGGCCGAGGAGGGCGGGGTGCGCCGCGCCTACGACAACGAGCAGGACGGCGTCTCCTACAGCTACACCTTCTTCCACCTCTGCCTCCTCCTCGCCGCGCTCTACATCATGATGACCCTCACCAACTGGTACAGGTGGGCAGAGCTGCCGCGGACACCCAGGGCTGGCCCCACTCCTCCACGTCCCCTCCTCCTGGGGTGCTGGTGCTCCCGTGCTGGGCACGGCTGAGCTGTGCGAGGCCGCCGGGTGTGCTCCCTTATCAGGTTAATTGTCTTTAGGGTTGTGCTTGGGCTTGCCAGCGTCCTCTGCTGCAGCCCGGGATCCCTTGGGATGAGGGGGGAGCAGGGACCGAGGCCCTTGTGGGGTCACACCTCCTGAGTGGCCACAGCCATGGGGCTCCCCCGTGTTCCCTGGGTGGCACCCGTCCCTCCCGGGGCGCTGGCAGGGTGTCACGGTGATGGTGCCACCCTCCTGTTCGCTGTTTCAGGCCGGATGAGAGCTTGCAGGTGCTGAGGAGCCCCTGGACGGCCGTGTGGGTGAAGATCAGCTCCAGCTGGGCCGGGCTCCTGCTCTACCTCTGGACCTTGGTGGCTCCGCTGGTGCTGCCGGACCGGGACTTCAGCTGAGGTGGCCCTGGAAGTGCTGCTGCCATCGTGGCTTTGTCCGTGGAGGCTGGGGACAGCCCCAGCTCTGCCTCAGCCTCGGTTCTGCTGTGCTGGGTTGCGCCTTCTTGCAGCTCTTTTGTTTTAATTTGAAAGGGATGAAGTGCCAAGCAGAGAAAATGAAGGGCTGAGAGAGAGACCTGAGGGTGTTTTCAAAGCTCTCATCATCTCCGTGTTCGTGTAGTGCCTTTGGCAGTGCCTCCAGACCCTCTGCACCCCGCAGACCCCACTGCCTTGCCTTGCGAGGGTTTGGTTCTCACCAGCTGGTGGTGCCCCGGGACCGTGGTGCCTTTTGGGGTCTCTGGGCTCTGGCCGGGTACCAGGACCCAGGACCCGGCCGGTGTCGTGTCCCCAAACAGCCTGGAGGAAAACGAATCCCAGGGACTTGTGGCTGGAGGCAGAGGTCCCGCTGCAGCCCCAGCCTCGATGGTGGCCGCAGCTCCTCGGGGCTGTCCCGGCAGGAGGACAGGTCCCTGTCCTCTCCAGAGCACAGGTCAGGTTTCCCACAGGCTGCGCCGGCCTGGCCCCAGCACTTTGCCTCGTTAATAAAATCTCATTTGGAATAAACACGGTGGATTTGTGCATTTGGAGTCTTTCCTGACGTGTGGGTGCCCAGGAGGCAGAGGGAGGGGGGTGTTTGACCCCACAGCGGGGAGGGGGCACAGCTGGCGGCCCGGGGGTGCAGGCAGGGGTGGCATCACTTTGGGGCATGGAAACTTGGAGCCCTGGACCCCATTGCCAGCCTGTGACAGCCCGAGAGCCGTGGTGGTGGTCAGCAAAGGGGGGTGCACGATGTGGGGTGCACGATGTGGGGTGCTGACCGTGCCCAGGGGCACCCGGGGATGGGGTGAGCCCCGCGGCGGGGCACACCCAGTGCCGGGGGGCACAGAGCAGGGGGTGGCCCCGGCTGGGAGCTCTCCCTGGCAGGAGGTCCCTGCCCTGCGGCGGCCGCGGGGCCGGGCGGTGCCCGCTGCCCACCCGTGAGCCCACCCCTGGGTTCCCGGCCATGCACTGCATTCCCGTTCCCATTTCATTCCCGTTTCCATTCCCGTTCCCATTTCCATTCCCATTCCCGTTTCCATTCCCATTCCCGTTTCCGTTCCCGTTTTCATTCCCATCCCCGTTTCCATTCCCGTTCCCGTTTCCATTTCCATTCCCGTTCCCATTTCCATTCCCGTTCCCATTCCCATTCCCGTTTCCATTCCCGTTCCCGTTTCCATTCCCATTCCCATTTCCGTTCCCGTTTCCATTCCCATTCCCGTTCCCATTTCCATTCCCGTTCCCGTTCCCGTTCCCATTCCCATCCCCGTTTCCATTCCCGTTCCCGTTTCCATTCCCATTCCCATTTCCGTTCCCGTTTCCATTCCCATTTCCATTCCCGTTCCCGTTCCCGTTCCCATTCCCGTGCGGGGCGGCTCCAGCCACGCGATGGCGCTGCGAGCCCGCGGTGCGACTCCTGCGCCCCGCGCCGGCACCGATCCGGCACCCGGTGACCCCCGCCCGCACCCAGTGACCCTTATCCCGCACCCGGCACGGATCCCGCACCCATCCCGCACCCATCCCGCACCCACTGACCCCCATCCCGCACTCGGCACCGATCCTGCACCCATCCTGCACCCACTGACCCCCATCCCGCAGCCGGCACCGATCCCGCACCCATCCTGCACCCACTAATCCGCATCCCGCACCAGGCACCGATCCGGCACCCGGTGACTCCCACCCGCACCCAGTGACCCCCATCCCGCACCGATCCTGCTCCCAGTGACTCTCATCCTGCAGCCGGAACTCAGCGTCCTGCACTCATCCTGCACCCTACATAGTTCACCCAGCACCCTATAACCCTTACCCTGCTCCCAGCACTCTGTAACCCTCATCCTGCACCCTTCATCCTGCACCCAGCACCCCTCACCTTTCACCCTGCACACTCATCTTTAACCCTTCACCCCCCTGCACCCTTCATGCTCAGCAGCAGCGGCATTTCTGGGAGAGCTGGGGGTGCTCAGCTGGAGAGGAGAAGGCTCCAGGGAGAGCTCCGAGCCCCTTGCAGGGCCTGAAGGGGCTCCAGGAGAGCTGCAGAGGGACTGGGGACAAGGGATTCAGGGCCAGGAGCCAGGCAATGGCTTCCCAGTGCCAGAGGGCAGGGCTGGATGGGATCTTGGGCAGGAATTGTTCCCTGGCAGGGTGGGCAGGGGCTGGCATGGAATTGCCAGAGCAGCTGGGGCTGCCCCTGGATCCCTGGCAGTGCCCAAGGCCAGGCTGGACATTGGGGCTGGAGCAGCCTGGCACAGTGGGAGGAGTCCCTGCCATGGCAAGGAGTAAAACTGGAGGAGCTTTAAGTTCCCTTCCAACCCAACCCATTCCGTTTCCATGATCATTTGCAGGGTGAATAATTCATCAGCGAACATCTGCCACCTCCAGCTCAGCAGAAAACACAGCCCTGGGCCCGGTCCCCTCCCTGCCTGTCCCTGCCCCGAGTCACAGCTCCAGCCTGGAGAGCGGGATCACACCAGGGGCATGCTGGGATCCCCCCCCCCCCCTCATTATCTCCCCATTAATTGCTCTAATTACTCTCCCTGGGGGGCCACCCCGGAGTGATGAATGGGGGGGGGATTAGGGTTGTGTGGGACTTTGGGGACCCCAGGTAAAGCCATGCAGCTGTCACAGAAGGTGACTGTGACCACTCTGTTCCCAAATTAATCGGGATTTAACCCCAGGGGTGGGCACAGGACCCTCATGGGGTCACCGAGGGCTTGGGACTATGAGAAGGGAGGATCCCCCAGTGACTCCCAGGTCAGGGCGGTGGGGACAGAGCTCCCACCCTGGCTCCCGGCGATCCTGCTGCTTCCAGGGGCTCCCCGGCATCACTTTATTCCCTTTAATGCACGGGCTCCCTTGGTTTTTATTTTATTCCTGGGATTAACACATCGGGCAGCAGCCGGACTGGCTCCTGCTCAAAAGAGGAGGGGAAGGCGTTTACATAATTCATTGAAATGAGGCACCCGAGGAAACCCGAATTGGACTTGCAGCGTGTTTACAGAGCCACGCAGAGCTCCGCCATCCGCATCTGGAGCCATTAATGCCTCCCAGGCGGAGCACAGGCCATGGATAATTAATTAATTGTGCAGCAGAGCCCTTGCCCAGCCTTCGAGAGAACGCTCGGGGGCACAGGGACGCCCAGAGCTCCTCCCCTGGCCTGCGGATTTGCTTCTCCCGAGCTTTTTCTCCTTCCCAAAATGTTCCTGGGGCCAGGAAGATGCTGGGGAGTGGTGGGGTTGAAGCCAGGGGAGGAATGAGCCGGGCTGGGCTGGAAAATCCCTGCCTGGGGGGGGTTTGTGGGGAGGAGGAGCCCTGCGAGGGCTCCGGGGGGCGGTGGCAGTGCCAGGGCTGAGCCCTGGCCTGGGGAGGGGGGACAGGAGGGGACAAACCCCCCCTGCAGCGGGGAGGGGACGCAGGGACCCCTCGGAGGGGACACAGGGACCCCTCAGAGGGGACAAATTCCCCCTGCAGCGGGGAGGGGACGCAGGGACCCCTCGGAGGGGACACAGGGACACCTCAGAGGGGATACAGGGACACCTCGGAGGGGACAAACCCCCCTGCAGCGGGGAGGGGACGCAGGGACCCCTCGGAGGGGACACAGGGACCCCTCAGAGGGGACAAATCCCCCTGCAGTGGGGAGCAAAGGGCCCTGCCCCAGTTAACCGCAAACATCCCGGTTTTGTAGGATCAGACACCAAGAGGAGGGGGTCTGTGAGACATCGGGGGTATCCCGAGCACCCTGCCCCACGCTCAGCCCCCTCCTGCCCTCGGGAATCTCTCCCTGTGGATCCCACAGGGGCTGGAATCCCTCCCTGGGGTGCTCCAGCTGCGGCACCCGGAGGCAGCTCCAGCTCCAAACCCGGCCCTGATCCGGGGGATGCTTTGGGGGGCTCTGAGGAGCCCCCGGCCCTGCCCAGGGACACGGGGACACCTCAATCCACCGAAACCCTTCATTTCCACCCCCTGCAGCTGGGATTGACTCCTCAGCCTCCCCGCTGCTCTCAGAGCTGCTGCCTCTACCCTCAGCACTGCTTTGAAGAGCAAAGGAGGGATGGGAAGGAAGACAGGGAGGGAAAAGAGAAGGAAAAAAATTGGAAAACCTCCAGCTTGAACCCTGCTGCTGGAGGAACATCTGTATCTATAAATATCCGTGCTGGAGTGGGAACAGGCTGTGTCTGTATCTGCAGCAGCTCCCGAGGCAGCAGCAGCCCCGGCTCACCCCGCTGCCGCTCCAGCACTGGAACACACTCCAGGCCCCGCAGCCCGGCAGGAGATTTTGGGGATAAAACCCCCAAGCTGGTCTTTGATAAACCAGGGAATAAAGCAGGGTCGTGTTCGTGTTTGCAGCGCGCGCCCGGCGAGGGCGAGCGGCGGCCCTGGGGTCACTGGGGCTCTCTGGGGGCGGTGGGGCTGTCCTTGCTGGGACACGGTGTCCTGCTGCTGTGCCACTGCGCTGCCACTCCGGCCGGGACCTCGACCACCCCTCCAGCCTGGAGCACGTGCGCTCAGAGAAACCCACACCCCAATCCCGCATCCCAATTCCACATCCCAACCCCGTATCCCCAACCCCGTATCCCCAGTCCCGTATCCCAATCCCGCATCCCAATCCCGCATCCCAACCCCGCATCCCAATCCCACATCCCCAGTCCCGCATCCCAACCCCGCATCCCAATCCCACATCCCAATCCCACATTCCCAGTCCCGTATCCCCAGTCCCGTATCCCCAATCTCATATCCCCAATCCCGTATCCCAACCCCGCATCCCAATCCCACATCCCAATCCCACATCCCAACCCCGTATCCCAATCCCACATCCCAATCCCGTATCCCAATCCCGCATCCCAATCCTGTATCCCAACCCCGTATCCCAATCCCGCATCCCAATCCCGCATCCCAATCCCGCATCCCAATCCCGCATCCCAATCCTGTATCCCAACCCCGTATCCCAATCCCACATCCCAACCCCGCATCCCAATCCCACATCCCAATCCCACATCCCAGTCCCGCATCCCAATCCCACATCCCAATCCCGCATCCCAATCCAATATCCCAGTCCCGCATCCCAATCCCGTATCCCAATCCCGCATCCCAATCCTGTATCCCAACCCCGTATCCCAATCCCGTATCCCAATCCCACATCCCAATCCCGTATCCCAATCCCGCATCCCAATCCTGTATCCCAACCCCGTATCCCAATCCCACATCCCAGTCCCGCATCCCAATCCCACATCCCAATCCCGCATCCCAATCCCATATCCCAACCCCGTATCCCAATCCCGTATCCCAATCCCACATCCCAATCCCGTATCCCAATCCCGCATCCCAATCCTGTATCCCAACCCCGTATCCCAATTCCACATCCCAATCCCGCATCCCAATCCCATATCCCAACCCCGTATCCCAATCCCGTATCCCAATCCCACATCCCAATCCCGTATCCCCAACCCCGTATCCCAACCCCATATCCCAATCCCACATCCCAATTCCGCATCCCAATCCCGCATCCCAATCCCGCATCCCAATCCCGCATCCCAATCCCGCATCCCAATCCCGTATCCCAACCCCGTATCCCAATCCCGTATCCCAATCCCACATCCCAATCCCGTATCCCCAACCCCGTATCCCAACCCCATATCCCAATCCCACATCCCAATCCCGTATCCCAACCCGTATCCCAACCCCGTATCCCAACCCCATATCCCAACCCCACATCCCAATCCCGTATCATGGTTTGAGACAGGGGGGACGTGCAGGGCACCCCAGAGCTGCTCAGCACACAGGGTACCCCCACATTGCTCAGAGTCCCCTGAAGTGAATCCCATCCTTATCCCTCCTTTGGATCAGGGCCATAAATCCTCAAGAATTCCCTCATTTGGCTCAAGGAAGGGGGGCCTGGAGCTCCCCAGCTCCGAAGATCCCTGAGGACCGAGCGAGGAGTGCAAACATTTCTCTGACAGACCTCTGGCTGTTCCCCCCAGTTCTCCCCATTTTTTCTGGCTTCTCTCCTCCCAAAATTCCTCCCCGTGCTCCCAGTCGGGGCCTGTGGGGTGGTTTTATTCCCATTGTTGGGATGCTGCAGCTCCAGGGGCTGCAGCCAGCAGCCGGCTCCTGGGACACGCCACTGTCGCAGCTTTGCGAGGACCCAGCGCATCCCAGATCGCGGAGATTCCCGTGCCAGGAGCATCCTCCCTCCCGGCACGTAGGGCCCGGGCAGATGGGAAACCCTTGGGATCGGCTCCGAAGGCAGCGGTGTGGGAAGCACGGGCTGCCCGCACGTCTCCCTCCTCCTCCCCGGGGTCTCCGCCGGAGCACCGCGCCAGAGCCGCGTTGTTTTTCCCTTTTTGTGCCTTTTTTCTTCCCCCCGTCTCCCTGTAACAACCAGGACTTTTCACGAGCCGCCTCCCTCCCCCTCTTTGCCTCCCTGACTCATTCCCGCTGTCCTTCCAGCCGGGATGTGCCGATCCCCACGTCCCGCGGGAGGGGCGATCCCGGGCCAGGGGACGTCGAGGGACTGAACGCGGCGTAGGGAACATTTCCTTTCCTTTTGTGCTAATTCCAGCCGGGAATTCCAGCGCCAGACACAAACAGCTCCTCTCCAAGGGGTTCAGAGGCAGAATCCCCCCACCCCGCGGCAGTGGGGCTTTCGTGGATCCTCATGGAGGGACGGGGTGGCCTTTTCCGAGCTAAGCCATTCCATGCTGGACGCAGGGAGGACAGCCTGGTCAGGGGCTGCTCCAGCACCACTCTGGGCCCTCCCTGTTGGTGTCTGGGGAGGGGACAGGGTGGGGTCACCCCGGTCCCGCCGTCCCCGCTGGGCTGCGAGAGGGTTTGGCTCCTGCTGGGATGGAGGTGGCTCCCTGAGCCCTGGGGTTTGTCCCCCAAACGCAGCAGTGCTGCCACATGGCAACCACCCGTGCCAGCCGTGCCCCACTCCTCTCAGGGACCTGCAAGGCTCCTGGGGGCTGCCAGTCCTGTCGCTGTCCCCAGAGCCCTCTGGGGACAGTTGTACTCCAGGAAAACAGTGAGGGACAAAAGCCACCAGCCCCTTCCATCCACACCCCCTTGATCCACAGATCCAGTCACTGACCCCTCTTCAGGTGTCACACCCCAGCCCCACCCCTAATCCCAGCATCCCCCCCGAGCCCCGTTAAGGGCACTCTGCACCCCATTAAAGGGGTTCAAGAGCCTGGAGCAGTGGCCACTGCCACAGAGGGACCCAGCCCGGTGACAAACTGGTATTTGTGGCACCCAAAGCCACGCTGGACACCCCTCGCTGTGCTGTGGCTCGCCATGGAGGGGTGGGAAGGCACTGAACCCTTCACTGAACGTGTGGGGTCGTCGCTGCGCAGGGCTCCAGTCCCATCCCAGCCTCTGAATCAGAGAAAAATAGAATGAAAAAATCATGGAATCACTCACGGGGTCACAGAATCAGAGAGTCACAGACGGGTTTGCGTTGGAGGGAACTTAAATCCCACCCAGTGCCACCCCTGCCATGGCAGGGACACCTCCCACTGCCCCAGGCTGCTCCAGCCCCAATGTCCAGCCTGGCCTTGGGCACTGCCAGGGATCCAGGGGCAGCCACAGCTGCTCTGGGCACCCTGTGCCAGGAAGATTTTTCTCCCTAATATCCAATTTAAATCTCTCCTCTTTTAGTTTGAAACTGTTCCTCCTTTACCTATCATGATCTGCCGGTGTTAAAAGTCCCTCTGCAGCTCTCCTGGAGCCCCTTCAGGCCCTGCAAGGGGCTCGCAGCTCTCCCTGGAGCCTTCTCCTCTCCAGCTGAGCACCCCCAGCTCTCCCAGCCTGGCTCCAGAGGGGCTCCAGCCCTAGAGCAGCTCCGTGGCAGGGACATTTCCCAGTCCAAAGCAATGCCACTAAATCAGAGAATCACGGAGTCACGGAGTCACAAACTGGTTTGGGTTAGAAGGGACTTTAAAGCTCATCTCCTTCCAGCCCTGCAGAAGCATTTGGAGACCAACGCAGTGGGGTGGGGCACGAATGCAGATTGATCCCTGTGCGTTTCTGTCAACAAATATCCCTTTGTGCCCTGACATCCTCACCGGGGCTCTGCGGAGGGAAATCTCCGGGCTGTGCCCTCCTGGGCACGGGAGGACGGACCTTGGTGCCACTGCAGTCGCTGCTCCTGCAAGGCTGCAGCCTGGATTTGCGGGATTTAAGGGCTGGAGGATTTACAAGCTTCATTTTGTTGCTTCTGGTGGAAACAGCTGGGAATTGAGGAGAGCCGAGTGTTGGTTCTCCCCTGGCAGGGATGCCCCGAGCTCCTGCCCCCTGACCCCACTGCAGAGGTGCCCAGGATCCTTCCTGGGGTGACCTGGAAGCCGCTGGTGACAGCTTTGCCCCTCTCCCTCGGTGCCACATCGCTTTTCCTCCCGGATTTCGGGGGAGGAGAACTCTTTGCCAAATTGCTGGAAGCGCTGCAAGCACAGATTTGAGTGTGAGACACCACCAGAGCCCCAAACCTCCGCTGCTGGGCCCAGCCCGGGCGAGTCCCGAGGACACCGATGTCTGAGTGACACTCTCGGTGTCCCAGCCTCCTGCTGTCCCCTGCTGCAGCCCCGGGCAGGGTGCTGGGGGTGCTGGGGGTGCCTTCCCACCCACGCCCAACCATCCGGGGCTGCATGAGCGAGGCTCAGCTGACGGCGAGCAGCGCCCGCGGGCGCGGGGACCGGGGCGAGCGTGGCTCGGCTGCGCATCCCCCGCTGCCAGCGCGGCTGCCGGGGCTGGGAAAGGAGCAGAAATTCCTTTTTCCAGGAGGTAAAGGCTGAGGAGGTGTTGGGGAAGGTGCTTCGTTGAGCTGGATGTTTCCGAGAGCACGGAAAGGAATCTGCTGGAAGAGGCTTCTCCCTGCGCAGGGTGCCCGGGTCGTGTCCCCGCGGCTCCCCGGGGACAGCAGCTGCTCAGGAGCCTCCCCCGTTCTCACAGCCCCGCGCTGGGGATGTCACCGCGGTATCAGAAATAAACGAGCAGCTCAGGCTGTCGCCGGGGGAGCTGCAGCCTGGACGCGGCCGTGGTCACATTCCGTCCCTCCGGCCACCGGTGCGGCTGGTCCGGCCCAGCCAGCGGGAGCATCCCTGCGTGGGAAGGAGCACCCTGAGCACACCCACGGCCCTGGGACAGAGGTTCCGCGGCTGGAGCTGCTTCTGGAGCGTGCCCGGCTCGCAGCAGCGCTGCAGCAGGCGCAGGACGGGCCGCTCCCCTCCTGTTTGTGCTGTCCTGGATTTTCCTGGTGCTTCCCGCAGGATCTATAACCCACCGAGCCCAGGATGGCCCCGAATAAATCACTCCTGACCGACCTTTCCCTCTCTGGGCATTAAATCCCCCCGAGAAGAGTTAAATCCCTGCAGCCCCGGGGATGCTGCATCCCCTCAGGCGAACCCTCCGCTGCTGGAGCTGTGTCCCGCCTGTGCTTCCCTGCAGGGACCATTCCCAGCTCCGTGGGCGCCTCTGCCGCGTCCCCAACACCCAGCGCGGAGCAGCCTGGCGCCTTCCCGTGTCTTCCAGTGATTTCGCTGTTTCCAGGTCCCCAAGCCCCGTTTCTCTCCTGCGACAGCTGATCGGATCTGACTCACGCTCGGCGTGTGATCGGCTCCAACCCCGGCGCTGCTGCTCCTGAGCTCCGCCGGCTCCTTGTGCTCTGGGTTTGTCCCACCGGGGCAGGACTGGATGGGATCTTGGGCAGGAATTGTTCCCTGGCAGGGTGGGCAGGGGCTGGCATGGAATTGCCAGAGCAGCTGGGGCTGCCCCTGGATCCCTGGCAGTGCCCAAGGCCAGGCTGGACATTGGGGCTGGGAGCAGCCTGGCACAGTGGGAGGTGTCCCTGGGGGTGGCACTGGGTGGGATTTAAGGTCCCTTCCAACACAAACCATTCCATGATTCCATAAAAACCCCCAGCAATGTCCTCCAGGTGACTCTTTCCAGCTGTGCTATCCCAGTCCTCACTGCCTCCATCTTTTGCTGCTTTTCCCTGCGATTGGTAGCAGTTAATGGAGTTCTTTCACATCTTCAACATCCCTGGAGGTGTCCAAGGCCAGGCTCGATGGGGCTGGGAGCAGCCTGGGACAGTGGGAGGTGTCCCTGCCATGGCAGGGCTGGGATGGGATGAGCTGTAAGATCCCTTCCAACCCCAAACCATTCTGGGATTCCCTGATTCTTTCCCTTTCCCAAAGGCACAGTCTCAGTGAAGCAAATCACAACATCCAGCCCCAGAAGGAACCTCCTGGAGCTCTGAGCATCAGCCACAGCCCGGCAGTACCCAGAGCCGATATTCCTGACTGGCATTACTTTCGAGAGAGGATGAGACAGACCCTAATATGGTTTTGAAAGATGATGCAAGCGGGCAGGAAGGATTGCTGGAGCTTATTTCCAACTGTGGACACTGGGAAAGGAGCGGGGATGTGGCCACAGCTGAGCTGTTCCTGTTCCCAGGAACACCCGAAATCCCTGAGCTGTTCCCAGGGACACCCTGAATCCCTGAGCTGTTCCCAGGAACACCTCAAATCCCTGAAATACTCCGACTCCTAGGAACACCCCGAATCCCTCAGGAGCTGTTCCCACTCCCAGGAACACCCTGAACCCCTCAGGAGCTGTTCCCCTTCCCAGGAACACCCCAAATCCCTCAGGAGCTGTTCCCCTTCCAGGAACACCCTGAACCCCTGAGGAGCTGTTCCCCTTCCCAGGAACACCCCAAATCCCTCAGGAGCTCTTTCCCTTCCCAGGAACACCCCAAATCCCTCAGGAGCTGTTCCCCTTCCCAGGAACCCCCTGAACCCCTCAGGAGCTGTTCCCAGGAACACCCTGAATCCCTCAGGAGCTGTTCCCCTTCCCAGGAACCCCCTGAACCCCTCAGGAGCTGTTCCCAGGAACACCCTGAATCCCTCAGGAGCTGTTCCCACTCCCAGGAACACCCCAAATCCCTCAGGAGCTGTTCCCCTTCCCAGGAACACCCCAAATCCCTCAGGAGCTCTTTCCCTTCCCAGGAACACCCCAAATCCCTCAGGAGCTGTTCCCCTTCCCAGGAACACCCCAAATCCCTCAGGAGCTGTTCCCCTTCCCAGGAACACCCTGAATCCCTCAGGAGCTGTTCCCGTTCCCAGGAACACCCGAAATCCCTGAGCTGTTCCCAGGAACACCCTGAATCCCTGAGCTGTTCCCAGGAACAGCCCGAATCCCTCAGGAGCTGTTCCCCTTCCCAGGAACACCCTGAATCCCTCAGGACAAGTCCCGTGGCTGCACTGTCCATCCTGAGGGCACAAGGACAACCTGCCTGGCTTTCCTCTGGTCCATCTCAAGCTGAAATCAAAATAATTTCAGTATTTTGCCCTTTTTTCTTTTGCTTCCGAGGAAATCTGGCTGCAGGATCGTTGCTCCCCACGTATTTCCATGTTCCGAAGCACTGGGAATATAAAAATGGAGGGTGAATCATATCCTTGCTTTAAATAAAGCTCCTTCCACCCTCGAGGACGTGTTCGTCACTGACTGTGTGACTCCTGTGATTGAGCAGTGCTCAGTAGGAATAAAGCAGCCAATAATTATCCTGAAATTCCCAAGGAGCGCTTTATTGAGGAAGAGATCATGAAAGAGGCAACGTTTGAGGGGAAGAAATGAAGGTTTTTATTAAATCAAACTATAGAGCTGGAAAATAACGACTGGCTTTTAACCACTGCTCGGAGTTCAGCCATGGACAGTGGAAAGTGTGGAAAAACCAATTTTTTCTCTCTATCCTGTTGAATCTAAAGATGTTTGTGAGTCAGCCCTGCCTCCCTTCCATCCTCTCCCGGCAGAGCTGTCACGGCACTGTCACAGCGGGACAATAAAAGTCACCTCCTCATCTGCCAGAGGGATGGACTGGGGGGATGACTTGTGGAAAAAAAGGGAATGTTGCCTTTCCCTGCTGCAGATCCCACCCTCACCTCGTTGTTTTCCTGCTTTTCCCTCGGGATGCTGTGCTGGGAGTGCTGGGAAGGGCTGGGTGATCCCTCACCTTGGGAGCTTTGGTGGCCTTTCCTCCTTTCCTCCACTCCAAAATGTCCCAACACTTTCCAGGCCATAAAAGAAAAGTTTGGAGAGCCGGCCTTGGAGTCAGGGAAGTTTCTCCAGTGGAGTCCTGGAGGAGGTGAGAGGCTCACGGCCGGAGGTCTCAAGCACCCTCTAGGGATGGGGACAGCCCTGCTCCTGTGGGAGGAGGCACTGGAGCACCTCTGCAAACCCTTCGTGCCCCAAACCAGGGCAAATCTTCCTAAAAATCCTCCTTCTCTGCAGGTCAGCAGGAAGGAGTGGTGGGTGGGAAAGGTTCCTCCTTGTTCCTCAGAGCTCTGCAGCAGATGCTGCTCCTGCGCAGAGAATGGGGAGGAAATGCGGATTTGAGTAACTTTTTGCACCTTCCCCTCCCCTGTCAGCAGCCTTGGAGCAGCAGGTGTGGCAGAAAACAGCCGTGGTTTGGCACAGGGTCCCTGTAAAGGTGATTTTCCTGTGTCCCGTGCCACGGCCACCCTCATTTCCGTCACCCTGGGCCCAATTCCCGCCGTGGAAAGGCCAGGGCAGGAAGCACGGAGCTGTTGGGCCAGGATATGAACCAACAGCTCGCTGTGTCTCTGCACAGTCCATCTCCACATTTATCTTCCTCTCCCCATCCTGCTCTTCCCACGTGCAATCTGCTGCTCCGCAGCGAGCCGGGTTTCCGTGAAGCCCCTGGGGCGATGGGGAGGGAGCTGCTCCACTTTGGGAGCCTCTTTTAGAGCTGGGTTGGAATCTCTGCTGCTCCTTTTCCCTTCCCAACTCGCCCCGGTCTCCAGGGAGATCGGGGGAACCTTTCCAAGCGGGGAGGAATTTTCCACCTAAACACTTTCCTGACCTGAAATCACTTCTTATCTTCCCAGCAGAAAATGTTATTTCCATAGAAGGTGCCTTTCCTCTCAGCAAATAAAAACCTGGAACTCTCAGCTCTCAGAAAAGAGAGGTTTTGTCCTGAACACTGAGGACCAAGGTTTTTTGCAAATAAAATTCCCCAGGATCCATCCTGAGGGGCCCACCCTGGGATTTTCCAACCCCCCAGCGAAGGCTGGGAGCCAGCAGCACATCAGCTCCCTGCAGAGCTGCTCAGCTCCTTCAAACCACCAGCACCGAGCTGGAAAGCCAAGGAACCCTCCAGAGGCAGCAGGACTTGGCTGCCAGAGGGGGCTGAACTCATTCCTGGTGATGCTGCTGGCAGCTCTGCTTGGCTGGGATCTGTGGATCCAGCCCTGGAAAGGCTGGGGCTGCCTAATGGCAAACACGTGGGCATTCCCTTCCCTTCCCTTCCCTTCCCTTCCCTTCCCTTCCCTTCCCTTCCCTTCCCTTCCCTTCCCTTCCCTTCCCGTCCCTTCCCTTCCCTTCCCTTCCCTTCCCTTCCCTCCCTTCCCTTCCCTTCCCTTCCCTTCCCTTCCCTTCCCTTCCCTTCCCTTCCCTTCCCTTCCCTTCCCTTCCCTTCCCTTCCCTTCCCTTCCCTTCCCTTCCCTTCCCTTCCTTCCCTTCCCTTCCCTTCCCTTCCCTTCCCTTCCCTTCCCTTCCCTTCCCTTCCCTTCCCCCTCCCCCTCCCCCTTCCCCTTCCCCCTTCCCCCTTCCCCCTTCCCCCTTCCCCCTTCCCCCTTTCCCCTTTCCCCTTCCCCTTTCCCCTTTCCCCTTTCCCCTTTCCCCTTCCCCCTTCCCCCTTCCCCCTTCCCCCTTCCCCCTTTCCCCTTTCCCCTTTCCCCTTTCCCCTTTCCCCTTTCCCCTTTCCCCTTTCCCCTTCCCCCTTCCCCCTTCCCCCTTCCCCCTTTCCCCTTTCCCCTTTCCCCTTTCCCCTTTCCCCTTTCCCCTTCCCTTCCCTTCCCTTCCCTCTGGGATGGAGGCTCAGGACACGGATGGAGGCTCAGGACAGGGATGGAGGCTCAGGACACGGATGGAGGCTCAGGACAGGGATGGAGGCTCAGGACACGGATGGAGGCTCAGGACACGGATGGAGGCTCGGGACAGGGATGGAGGCTCAGGACACGGATGGAGGCTCAGGACAGGGATGGAGGCTCAGGACACGGATGCTCCATCCTCTCCTCTGCTCCAGCAGCTCAGCCCAGCAGGACCAGCTGGCCCTGCACGGGGCTTGGCAGCAAATCCCAGGATTCTGTGCTCAAAGGAGCCTTTTCCAGGCCAGATGGAGGCTTGGGGACGGTGGCCTGTGGTGCTGCCAGCAAGGTCAGGACAAACCTGGAGAGGGAAAACTTGAAGGTTTCCCTTTGGGTTGTGTCCCCTGCTATCCCCACCTTCGACAGCCCAGGCGTCGGAGTAGGCTGGCCTGGGAGCAGCTGGAAGGATTCTCCTTGCACAGGGACACCTGCAGGGCCTCATTTGTGCCCACAGCCACAAGGGCTGGAAGATTTCCAGGAAATCTGTTCCTACCCCAAGGAGCGCCTTGAAGAACCCCCTGAGGAGCTGTGGGGGGGGGCTGGTGGAGCAACTGGGGCCATCCGAGAGGGAAAACCGAGGTGTGAAACCAGGGCATGGCTTCCAGACAAGCCCTGGAAGCATTCATGGGTTGATTTGTTTTATGGATACACCAAGGAGGTTGATATTGTTAAACCTTTCCAGGGTGGAGTGATGGCGAGGACGATTTCTGCAATCAAAAAACGGATTTTGCCCAACCTCTGTCCCTTGGTACCTCCCTGCATGAGATGCTGGGTTTCAGCTGCCTCATCCTGCAGAGCCAAATCCTCCTGGCAGAAGGTCTGGGACCCCAGGGACAACATTCCCTGAGGAGCCCCTCAAAGCCCTGAACCCCAAATCCATCTGCACAACCCTTTGTGTCCATGGCTGGAATAACAAAATCATTGAGGTCGGAAAATCCCTCTGAGATCATCGAGTCCAGCCATTAACCCAGCACTGCCAAGGCCAGAACCTCCAATCCTGGGCTCAGTTCTGGGTCCCTCAGTTCAGGAAGGACATGGAGGGGCTGGAGCGTGTCCTGGGAAGGGGCTGGAGCCCCAGGAGAGGCTGAGGGAGCTGGGAAGGGGCTGGAGAATTCCTGAGGGAGCTGGAAAGGGGCTCAGCCTGGAGCAAAGGAGGCTCAGGGGGGCCCTTGTGGCTCTGCACAAGTCCCTGACAGGAGGGGGCAGCCGGGGGGGTCGGGCTCTGCTGGCAGGGAACAGGGACAGGAGGAGAGGGAACGGCCTCAAGTCGCATCAGTGGAGATTCAGGTTGGATATCTGGGAAAAATTCTTCCTGGAAAGGGCTGCCCAGCCCCGGCACAGCTGCCCAGGGCAGGGGTGGGGTCCCCATCCCCGGAGGGGTTTAAAAGCCCTGTGGATGTGGCACTTGGGGACAGGGCTCAGTGGTGGCCTTGGCAGGGCTGGGTTAAAGGTGGGACCCAATGATCTCAGAGGGCTTTTCCAACCTTGATTTTATAATTCTATAAAGGCCTCAGAGCCTGGCCCTTCTGACCCATGTTCAGCATCCAGCAGGGCTCCATGACCCCCCCAAAGCCACCTCGGGTGCCTGAGGGCTCCAGGGCATTTTATCCTTGGAAACATCCCTGATTCCCTCAGGTGAGATGAGCCATTTCTTGCCTCTAAACACCCTGCCGGGTCCACGTCTGCTGCCATCCTGCCTCCCAAAACTGGAGTCCCACCCCTGGACATGGGATTGTATTAATGATGAAGTCACAGCTGCCCATACATCAGCAGAGAAAACAGCTGGATTCACACTCAGGAACAGCTGCTGTCTTATAGGAATATCACCCAGGAGCGATGATTTGACTGGAATCAGAGATAATGTGTTTAAAGGCTCGTAAAATCCGACCTGAATGGCTCTCGGATTATTATTATTATTGCCAGTGGATTGAAGCTGGGAGCTGCTGACACCAAAACACAAGTCCCATAATTAGTAACAAACAGCAGCGTGGTGGGGTTTTGTTTTATTACCTCATAATTTGAACCAGAAACTGCTGGTGGTGTCTTCTGGGATTAAAATAAAAACAACAATGCTCTGCTCCAGGCAGTTTGAGAGGAATATGCTGGATTTGATGGAAATGAAGGAACAGCTCCAAGGCCTGGAGTTTGTTGATTTCTCTGCTGCTGTTATTTCCAGTTTAAGTGTCATCTCGCTTGGATCTTCCATCCAAACTCCTTCAGGAATGTGTGAACCTCAGTCCCACCAGGATCTGTCTCGCACAGTGTGTTCCGTGTCGGGAAGCAAGGCCCAGGCTGTCTCTCAGCTCTGCCTCAGGCAGCTGCTGCCAGCAGGGACCTCACAGAATCACAGAATCCCTGAATCAGCTGGGCTGGAAAAGACCTTTGGGATCATCAAATCCAAGCTGTGCCCCATCCCCACCTTGTCCGCAGCCCAGAGCACTCAGTGCCACCTCCAGGAATTCCTTGTGCACCTCCAGGGATGGGCACTCCAAACCTCCCTGGGCAATTCCAATCCCTGAGCACCCTTTCCATGGGGAAATTCCTGCTGCTGCCCACCCTGAGCCTGCCCTGGCCCAGCCTGAGGCCGTTCCCTCTCCTCCTGTCCCTGTTCCCTGCCAGCACAGCCCGACCCCCCCGGCTGCCCCCTCCTGTCAGGGACTTGGGCAGAGCCACAAGGGCCCCCCTGAGCCTCCTTTGCTCTAGCCTGAGCCCCTTTCCCAGCTCCCTCAGGAATTCTCCAGCCCCTTCCCAGCTCCCTCAGCCGCTCCTCACAGGACTGCCGCACATTCCAACAGCGTGAGCTAAAAACAGCCTCAGTGAACCCCAGAATTCCAGACTGCTTTCGGTTGGGAGAGACCTTAAATCCCATCCCATCCCAGCCCTGCCATGGGCAGGGACACCTCCCACTGTCCCAGGCTGCTCCCAGCCCCGTCCAACCTGGCCTTGGACACCTCCAGGGATATTGAAGATGTGAAAGAACTCCATTAACTGCTACCGATCGCAGGGAAAAGCAGCAAAAGCTGGAGGCAGTGAGGACTGGGATAGCACAGCTGGAAAGAGTCACCTGGAGGAGGAATATCTCATGTCGGGCTCTGAACAGCTTCCCGAGTTGCCAGAAGGATTCGGTATCTGGAGTCACATCAGGACAGCAGCCCTGGCTGTGGATGCAGCTTTATTTGCAGCTCTGGCAGGAAACTTCCACTTTAGCCCTGCTGATTTCACTGCTGCTCCCCTCACCCGCAGGATACCAAGTGTCAGACTGGATGTGTTTGCAGATGAGAGATAACAACTGTCGGGAAATTAAATTCGGAGTGCTTAGAAAGTGTTCTGGGAGCTGCAGAGCCAAGCCAGCTGTGCCTGCCACACCTGGGAAGCGCAGGGGGAGCTGATAAAATCTTGCTGTTTCACCCAAAAACAGGTCCTGGAGGGAAATTGTCACCTGGCCAGGGAGGAGGAAGCGGCTGTCGGAGCCAGGAGAAAGCAGGGGCAGGTTTCGAGAGGCGCTGAGGCCTCGCCAGGCCTTTGAGGTGTGTTTGCAGGGCAGGTGCCAACAGCTGCGCTCCCAAAAAAAGCTGCGCCTCCTCCTCGTGTTTTGTTTGGATCCCATCCCTCAGGTCAGCAGGAGGGGACAGGGATTGAGGAGGCCTCGAGGCTGGGTCCCCCATCCCCAAACCAGGTGGGTACAGGGAGAAACTGCCCACGAACAAACAGATGCCAAATAAAAACCCCTCGTGGTTTCTCAGGACTGGCTGCGGAACCGGCCGTGCGCAGAATGCCGAGATTTGATTTTATTGACAATCAACTGGCCAAAGAGGGGAGAGGGGGAATTTGGGAATGATCTTGGGAAAGATCCATTTTCACAAGCAGAGGTCCCAGGGATGGGCAGCAGGACACCCTCGGGGTGGCCTTGCAGAGCTCTCCAGGCCCTGTCAGCGGGATCCGGCTCCAAACCCAACCCAAGCCCACAGAAATGTTGTTTTTGTGGGGTCGCATGGCTGGGAGCTCCTGCAGCAGCAATCGGTGCTTTATCCATAAAATTCCCTCCTTCACCTCATTCCCAACAACCTCCTTGGGATGATCCTGAGCTCTCTGCCCTGGAGCTCCTCTTGAGGAACAGCAAGTGCTAAAAAAGCCACCAGTGGTCGTGTCCCCAGGTCCCCGCCCCGTCATGGACACACCACGGACCTGTCCCCTCATGAGCCAGAGCAACACTCAAGCCCTTGGATTCTGGAGATATTCCACAGAAATTCCTTCCCTCCAAATATTTATTTTCACGACCCAACGGGTCAGACAGCCCGAGATGTTTTCTCGGTTGCTTCAAAGCTGAAGCAATCCAAGAATTCTGGGAATCTGCCTCGGAGTCGAGGTCCTGGGTGAACAATGCAGGACGTGGAGCACCCACCCTCCACATCTGCTGGGCTTTCCCTGGAGATTTATTATGGATAAAAGCAGCTCTTGGAAGAGTTGTTCTTCTGCTGTTGGAGCAGATGGACAGAAATATTTCACACATGACTCAAATCCTGGATGGCTCCACCAGAAACTCCAGACAGGAATGAGCAGGATGGACATTAAATCGTCCTCGATTTATGGACAACCCCACAAAATTAATCCCAGCCTTGTGCCAGGATCTTCCGCACTTCGGTTTCACTCTTGATCTCCAAGCCAAGAGGCTGAAATTCCAGGTTTTTGCAGTCCCAAAGCCAGGAGCAGTAAAAGTTTATAAAATCCTGGTGGATTTGGGCTGCAGGTTGAGTGGGAAAAGTGATCCGAGATGAAATTACTGCTCTGGAAAACAGGGATGGATTTCCAAGGCTGCACTTCCAGGCCTTTGCTCCTTCCTACCTGGGTCGGAACAATAAATATTTAACGAGGCAAATGGATCCTCCTGCACTCATAATTAACGAAGAGGGGGATAAATTGCATCCTAATTATTCCTAACAAAAGGGAAAGCAATTTCCTCCACGATCTCTGAGAATTCCCATTTCTCCCCAAGCGAAATAGGAGCAAGGGATGGGTTTGGAAAGGAACGGGTTTGGAAAAGGACATTTAGCATCCGATGGGAGATAAAAGGCAGCGCTCACCTCTACTGGGGTTTTATTCCATTTAAACTGGTTTTACTGGGATAACAGCGGGAATTCTGGGCTCATGGACCATGGGACACTCCCCATCCCCAGGCCTCAGTTTCCCATTTACAATCTGAGGATAAAACCGGCTGGAGCTCACCAGGACTTTGTTCCTGGAACGCTTTTTTCGAATGCCAAAAGTACGGATTGCAACATCTCTTGGGAAAAAATCCTCTCCGAGCAGATTTGCTGTTGGAAACCCTGAATATCCGAGCGTGGAATTCTCAAATATTGCTTCATATTTTATGATTTCCCCCCCCCCCCCCCCCCCCCAGTTATTTTTACGACTTTGAAGAGTTTTGCCTCACAAGCCTCAACTGTGAACAAAAGGGATTTATTGACTGATAACAAAATCAAACGCAGATGAACAGCACAGAATCGTGGAAGTGGCATCCAGCCTATCCCCAGCTGTCCCAAAAAGAGGGGAAATGGTCCTAAAAAGAGGGGAAATGGTCCTAAAACGAGGGAAATGGTCCTAAAATGAGGGAAAATGGTCCTACAATGAGGTTAAACGGTCCTAAAAAGAAGGAAAGGAGCAGGGGCTGGATCTCTGCTGGCTTTGTTCCTGTAGGGGAATCCCCTCCAATTTCACCCTCGATCCCATGAGGCTGCAGCCTCTTCCCTGCCCTCTCCGCCCCATGCTGGAGCATCCCTAAATCCCTGGCACTGTTCACACCCTTCTCTTTCCCTGGATGCTCCCTCCCCGTGCCCTGGCTCCCATTCCAGGAGTTTTTTCCCTTCCCATCCCTTTGTGCAGCTGATCCCGATCTGGAATCACATCTTCCACCCCACCAGCTCTGTGTCCATTCCCAGCCCCTTCCCCAATCCCAAATCCCTGGGGATATTCCTATAACTGTTCCCACTTCCCGTGCTCCACCCTGCCCCCTGTTCCCAGTGGATTTAACTCCAGAATTTTCACCTTCAAGACCCCAGACTGACAAATCCTCGAGGGCAGGAGGAAGCCACGGCTCTGCTGTTGGAGCTGTGGGATCTGGACCCCTCTGATAGGAACGAAATCCCCCCGCAGCCCCCACGGGAAGGACTGGGAGGTCACAAATTTGGAACAAAAGTCGGCTGGAATTACCAGGCTGGGGAACAAAAGGGAATTTTTTCCCTTCTAACTTTGTTCTTCAGAACTACTGAATTGTTTTGGCTGAATTTCCTGCCTCCCTCGTCCCTTAAAAAATAAAACCAGCCCGAGGTAGAGGCACCATTAGAGAAAATCTCAGCATAAATGATGGGAATTAAAATTATAACTCCAAGCAGAGCTTTCCAAGGGGAGTTTCAGGGCTTCTTAATAGGCCAAGGCTCTCCAGCTGCTCCAGTGAATCCCTGATTTGCTGGGAATATTAATGGGCCTCTCTGCACAATTACAGCCAGAAACAGCAATTAAAGACAAAATCGGAGAGGGGAGAAACTCAGGGAAGGATCCTCAGCCAGCGCTAATTGGAGCAGCACAGAAACCAACAGAGCCGAGCAGAATTCCACCCGTTCAGGGCAGCTCCGAGGAATTCCTGATTTGCAAAAATGAAGAATCTGGGATAATTGCGGATTTCTTCCGGCTTGGAAAAGTCATTTTGGGTTTTTTTAATGATACGTTTTATATTTTTTTGAAGATTTTTAAGAGTTCCAGTTCTGAGCATCCTCCAGGACCTTTCCTTTCTCTTGCAGCCTTTGAGGAAGCAAAAGAAACTCTTATTAGGCAGTTAAAAAAATGATATTTTTGTGAAGAAAAGGTTCTGATTGGAATTCTTTTAGATCTGGGAAACAAAGGACTTCACTGTCGTCATGTGCAGAGAGGTGGGAATAAAACAGAGGAGAAGAGTCCCATCAAAAAGTGAATTTTTCAGTGTCTCTAAACCCTTCCCTGAGCACAGAGGAGCAGAAAAAAACTGAAAAAAAGAGCAAGAATGGCTGATTTTCCTCTCAGGTCCAAAATCCCCATCTGTATTTAATCCATGACCTGCAGACAAAGAATTTGGGAATTTCTTCAGAAGGTGTTTCTCTCCTTTGGTGCCACTCTCTCAGTGGCTGGGTGACAACCTCAGGGCAGCAGCAGATTTGTGGGGCAGCTCCAGAAGCCCCAGAGTGCCTGAGGAAATTCACTTTTTTCCATCAAAATTGGGTTCCGTTAAAAATCAACCTTTTAATTTCATTTTCTGAGGAAGGTGACAAACGAGCCCTGGGGAAGTGAGAGGGAGGAGGGTTTGAAAGGCAGATCTTGGAGTCGGCATCTGGATTTGGAGGCTCCTGCATCCATTTAGCTGCAGATATCCAGGGAAAGGCACAGCTGGATCGACATGGGAAGACCTGAGCCAGGAATTGCTGTTGCTTCATGGAATTCCAGGGTGATTTGGGTTGGAAGGGACCTTAAAGTTCGTCCCATCCCACCCCTGCCATGGGCAGGGACACCTCCCACTGTCCCAGGCTGCTCCCAGCCCCAATGTCCAGCCTGGCCTTGGGCACTGCCAGGGATCATCTCAGAGCCCAGGGATTGGGCAGAGGGGATGGAAGTGATGCTGAAGCCCCTGGAGGGGTTTGCACAGAGCTGGAACTGCTTTCTGCTCTCCCCTCTGCAGCCTGGAGCACCAGGGAAGACCGAGGGGGTTGAGTTCCTGAAAACAGCTCTAGGAATCAACCAGGGAGGAAAGAAATCCTTGAGAACATCCTCGAGAACCCGGTTTTGGTACCCCTGACTCCTGCAGGGACAGTGCCACTGTCACCCCCCAGAGCCACTCGGAGTCAGAGAATGTCCTGAGCTGAAGGGACCCACCGGGATCATGGATTCCAGCCCCAGGCCCTGCCCAGACACCCCAAATCCCACCCTGGGCATCCCTGGCAGCGCTGCCCAAACGCTCCTGGAGCTCTGGCAGCCTCGGGGCCGTGCCCATTCCCTGGGGAGCCTGGGCAGTGCCCAGCAGCCTCTGGGGGAAGAACCTTTCCCTGCTCTCCAGCCTGAGCCTGCCCTGGCCCAGCTCCAGCCGCTCCCTGGGTGCTGTCCCTGGCCCAGGAGCAGAGATCGGAGCTGCCCCTCGGGAGGAGCCGCAGATCCCGGAGTTCTCTGCTCCAGCTGAACATTCCAAGTGCCCTCAGCTGCTCCTCCAGACCCTTCCCCATCCTCTGGACACTCTCCAAGGGCTCAGTTTTATACTGGGGCACCCAAAGTGCCCCCAGCACTCGAGGTGAGGCCACCCCAGCCCAGAGCAGAGTGGGACAATCCCTGCCTGGCCTGGCCTGGCCTGGCTCTTCCTGGTGTCCCCCAGCACAGGGATGTCCCTCCTGGCTCCAGGACAGCTCAGGTCACCAAGGCCTCATCCCGTGGCTGTGTAGGGCTCCTGCACGTGTTAAACACAGGCAGTGCCAGGCTGGGCTGGTGGCCATGGCACAGTGACAACCCCAAACCAGGCATCACCCCCTCCTTCCCACCCCAGCACAGAACACTGGCCCGAAGTCCAGCCCTCGGCTCTCTCGCTGACTTTCTAAAGCCCTGGGCAAAGCATTGAACCCTGCAGGAAATTCACACCGGGAGGGGAGGTAGGAAAATTGTCCTCCCCTTGCCTATGTGAGGGGAGAAAGAAGCAAAAAATCTGATTTTTAAAGCCAAAAATTCAGAAGTAATGAGTGACACCCCCCCCCACCTCCTCCTGAAATATTGTAAAGCCAACTCAAAAGCCAAGATCTCGGCTGCTGTTAAAAATAGCTGATGAAGTGACAGGAATTGCTCCGGGGGTGAGCCCCAGCCAAGTCCCAGCTCATCAGGAAGTTTAGAAGCATCCAACGGCAGCACCCGAGTCCTGCAAGCCCAGTCTGGGAGAAAACAGCGATTGTGCAAGAAAACCTGGCAAAAACAAGCCCCAAAACCAGCCCTCTGTTTGCTGCTCTCCCGGTGTTTGCCCGCTGGGCTTTGAGGCTGCATGGCTCAAGTTTTCCGTGTTTGCTCCAAAACAAATCATTGCCTTTTCCACTGGAGCTCGGGATCAGCGCATCATCGTCACCTGCTTCCCTGGGATGAGGCGAGGAGGCAGCGGCCCAAGGCCCAGCGTGGCCAGAAAACCCCGTGGTGTTCAGAAATGAGGTGTCTGTGGACACAGAGCGCAGGAGAACTCCGACCTCCCCCTTTCCAGACGTGTGTGAGACGCTTTCCCCGCGCTGCTGAGACTTGCAGCGGCCACAGAGCCTCATAATTAACGTAGGGGATCCAGAGCAGTGGAAAAAAAACCCTGGAAAAAGAAAACTGTTTCCCTTTTCTCTGCCAAAACCCGTGCCTGGTGTTTCACCTCTGCCTTGTGCATCTCCTGTGTGCTGCAGGAGGGGGAAAAACCTCCAGGGATTTCACTGCTGTGCCTTGTTCCTGGTGATATTTGAGGAGCAAAAGGGGTTTGGGAGCATCGTGTGTGCCCCGAGCCACACGGAGAGGGGAAAACCCAGCGGAAAATTCTCCTCGCAGGATTTTGGGTGCTGTTTGTCCCCAAGGCCAGGGTTTTCTGCTTCCATCTCCGGGGTGCTGGGGGCAGCAGGGGCGCTGTGAAATCGGGCAGAGCAGGGGGAGGTTCCTCTGCTTGGTTTGCCCAGAAATCATTTAAAAACCCAGCAGCTCATCCTGCACACCCAGGCACACACGTGTGGCAGAAAGAGAGTGGGAACGGGGGTTGCACTCCAAAAAATGTGCAGCTTTTTGGGGTTTCCCCTTCGAATTGAGCTTTGGGGGCTGCGAGAGCAGGGAGGGTTGGGCAGGCCGGGCAGAGGGAGCGTTTTTGACACGGGGCTG
Organism: Corvus moneduloides; assembly: GCF_009650955.1. Taxonomy (NCBI): domain Eukaryota; kingdom Metazoa; phylum Chordata; class Aves; order Passeriformes; family Corvidae; genus Corvus; species Corvus moneduloides. The sequence continues at coordinate 1,130,060 of NC_045498.1, forward strand.
GCCCAGAGGAGCGGGATTTGGCACTGAGCAAGTCCCAGTGAGTCCCAGTCAGAGCGCTGGGATTCGCTCCAGCCTGAGCTGCTCGAGCCATTCCCAGCTCCCCGTGAGGGAGGAGAGGGCAGAGATGGGGTTTGGAGCATGTGCAGCCTCAGGGGTGCCTGGTGGTGGTGAGGAGCTGGAGAAGGAGGCTGAGCTCGCGTCCAGGGGTTTTTCCTGGGTTTCTCCAGGATTTGGGAGCCAGTGGCGCCGGGATCAGTGCTGGCCTGTGCTGCCTGGCTCAAAAAAAGGGAAAACCACCAAGGGACAACAACTTTGACAACTGGCTGCCACCAGCAAGGCGTGCAAAGGAGCTGGAAAGGCCACTCTCGTTATTCCCTCTGTCATTAAAACAGAATTTACTCCTCGTTCCAGGCAGCCTCCTGCAGAGAGTTAACCACGAGACTAACGAGGTGCCGGATGGTTTGTGCAGCCCCGCTCAGAACCGGAGCAACCGTTGGCTCCTCGTGTGCCCGGGGCTGCGAGGGCAGCCAGCTCCCCCCTGGCGACCTCCTGGGCTACCAGCGACGGCTGCAGATGGACGTTGGCGCTCGTGGCCGGGATTTGGGAGCAGCAGAGATGAGGGAACACGCTCCAAATCGCTGCCCTGAGCACGGGGAGGGGGACAGCAGCTCGGGGAAGGAGCAATGCCCAGTTTGCTGGCCCAGGAAGGTGAGGCCCATGAGTGGCTGTGGCATGGCTGGCCCATGAGTGGGTGGGATGTGTTATCTTGTGCTCTCCATCGTTTTCCCCAGATTTTAAGGACCTCTTGCTCCCAAAGCTCTTCCACATCAAACGCAGGCGGCTCTGAAATCGAGCTGCTGGCAAGACTTTGGCACCAGTGCCACAGAGCCCTGAGGGGCTGTTGCAGGCAGTGTCCCCCTGTCCTGCCCGTGTCCCCAGCGAGCAGTAATTACTCCAGGTTTTATTGGATGTGTTATCTTGTGCTCTCCCTTGTTTTTCCCCGATTTTAAGGACCTCGTCCTCCCAAAGCACTTTCACATCAAACCCACACGGCCTCCAAACACGGATTTCCCGTGCTGCTGCCACACCTTGATCCTTTCTCCAGTGGGAAGTGCTGACCCCCAAGGGATGCCCTGCACGGCTGGGAGTGAGAGGGACACAGCAGGAATTAGAAATGCCAGGATTTTCCCTTTCCAGACTTTTTTGGAGGGCTTTTCTTGCTGGCATCCTGCAGGGTGCACAGGCAGCTGTGCCTGCTGGGACGCTGTGACATTGTGACATCGGGACCTCTGCACCTCCTGCTTCCTTTCCCCTGTCAGGACACGGGGTGGGGCTCCCCAGGGGCCTGTCCCTGCTGCTCCTCTCCGTCCCCATAACTCTGAGGAGCTCAGGGATCCGTGTCCTGGAATTCGGGGGCATCACTGTGGCACTGGTGGGGTTCCCCCCTAAAATTTCTGAGGAGGAACAGTAGGGTCTGTCCCAGGAGGTGGCATCAGCCATCCCCTGCCCTCATCTTTTGTGGGTACCACCCTGGGCAGACCCCTCAACCCCTGATAAGAACCCAACCACCCTCCACTGGCAAAGCTGGGACTTCCCAACTCTCCCATCAGGGTTTTCTTCCTAAATTACCCTAAACCACCCAGAACGACCCTAAATCACCCTTCCCATGATGTGGAGAGCGCTTTGTCTCTCTCCCTGCACTGCCTGCTCTCACGCATAGCTCAGAGCTGTTATCACGTCTCCCCTCCAGCCCTTCCAGACTAAACAGGCCCAGGTCGTGTTTTTGGGACCTCTGAGCAGTCCTGGCCTGGCTGATCCTCCTCTCTCCCAAGGCAGTGCCCGCTGGATGCGGTTCCCCGGCCGGGATGGGAAGCAGAGGGATTCTTTGGCATTTCTCCTGGCCGGAGTCGGATTTACGGCTCCCAGCGGAGGAGAGGGGAGGAAGCCAAGCTCTGCTCGGCAGCTCCACCGATCACCCAGTTATGACTCCCAAAATCCAACCGGACACGGAGTTTTAGGAATTTTCTCCCTGATTCTGTAGCCCCAGGACCCGCTGGGTTTGGCTGTTCTGGTGTTCCCTGCACGTGGGAAGGGTGGGAGGCCCAGACCTCCCCCACCAGGGAGAGACTGCAAATGCTGGGATGGCAGAGACAGGCAGAAAAATGAGAATCCCTGTTCCCTGGGCAAGGATCGGGAGCAATTCAATGTTTTTTCCCCAGAGAAAATCAAAATTCTGAGAATTCTGGGCTGAAAACCAATAGGGTTTTTTTCCTCTTTTTCTTTTTCTTTTTCTTTTTTTTTCTTTTTCTTTTTTTCTTTTTCTTTTTCTTTTTCTTTCTTTCCTTTTTCCTTGTTCATTTTATTTTTCTTTCTTTTCTCTTTTTCCCTTTTTCCCTTTTTCCCTTTTTCCCTCCCTCCCTCCCTTCCTTCCTTCCTTCCTCCCTTCCTTCCTTCCTTCCTTCCTTCCTTCCTTCCTTCCTTCCTTCCTTCCGAATTCCTTCCGAATTCCTTCCTTCCTTCCTTCCTTCCGAATTCCTTCCGAATTCCTTCCGAATTCCTTCCGAATTCCTTCCTTCCGAATTCCTTCCTTCCTTCCTTCCGAATTCCTTCCGAATTCCTTCCTTCCTTCCTTCCGAATTCCTTCCGAATTCCTTCCGAATTCCTTCTGAATTCCTTCCTTCCTTCCGAATTCCTTCCGAATTCCTTCCTTCCTTCCGAATTCCTTCCGAATTCCTTCCGAATTCCTTCCGAATTCCTTCCGAATTCCTTCCTTTCTTTTTTCCTTTTTTCCTTTCCTTTTTACTTTTTTCCTTTTTCCTTTTTTTTTTATTTTTTTCCTTTTCATTTTCCCGTTCCCTTTTCTTTCTCCTTTTCCTTTTCTTTCCCTTTTTTCTTTTTTTCCTTTTTTCCTTTTTGTTTTTGTTTCCCTTTTTGTTTTCCTTCTCCTTTTCTTTTTGTTTCATTTTGTTTTGGTTTTGTGGGTTTTTTGTTTCATTATGCTTTGATTTTTTTAATTCTAGAAATTCTCTTCAGTGTCTCCTGCATCCTTCTGGACCTTCCTCTCATTCTCCAGCCAGACCCATCCTCCAGGTCACTGCACCTCCACCTTCACCCGACCTTGCTGTTCCAGCAGGGAGGGTCTGACCCCCAGAGATGCCATTTTTGCCCCAAAATCATCCCTTTTTGAACAGAAAAATGAATCTGTGACCCAAACCAAGCCCACAGCATCCCAGAGGTGCCCCTAAACCTCCCCTGGCCCAGCCTAAGGCCGTTCCCTCTCCTCCTGTCCCTGTTCCCTGCCAGCAGAGCCCGACCCCCCCCGGCTGCCCCCTCCTGTCAGGGACTTGTGCAGAGCCACAAGGGCCCCCCTGAGCCTCCTTTGCTCCAGGCTGAGCCCCTTTCCCAGCTCCCTCAGGATTCCCCAGCCCCTTTCCCAGCTCCCTCAGGCTCTCCTGGGGCTCCAGCCCCTTCCCTGGACACGCTCCAGCCCCTCTTATCATGAGGGGTGAACGGAGAACTGGGGGTCTCAGCTTTACACTCATCCAAGGAGCTTCAGGAAAGGTGAGTGGGACAGGAGTGGGGACAAACTCAGACAGAAACATCCCCCAGTCCCACCCAGCACCTCGTCCTGCCCCACTTCCCAAACACGACCCCACAGGAAAAGGCCCATCCAGCCCTCATGCTGTAAATCCAGGAGCTGTTTCCTCACCGAGGGACTCTCCCAGGCCTCAATAACGAACCTCCAGGAGGCTTTTCTTGTGGTTAGACACTGAGCTCTGTCTTGGCCAGGCCAAGTGGGCTCTGCTCTGTCCTCTGGATGAAGTGGGACTGGATTTACTGTTGTTTCTGCAGCAGTTGGAGGTTTACTCAGAAGGCAGCGTTCCTCACGGAGCTGCCTCCTGCAGGGCTCCTCTGCTTTTGCCGATGTTTCCCTTCTTGCCTTCAGCTGGATTCTCTCTGCCGTGAGCCATCAAACACAGAACTGCTCATAGATCACCTCCTGTCAGGGGCTGGCAGCGATTCTGGCTTGGCCTCTGAGCTCCGAGCTGTTGGAGAGCTTGCTTTGGATGGAGGGAGGGAGGGTGGCCTGGGCCTCTGGGCCTTTGAAGTCCAGGGAGCCCCTGGACATGTGCTCAGGCTCTGGGGTGTCCTCAGCCCATCCAGGCTCTGGGGTGTTCTCAGCCCATCCAGGCTCTGGGGTGTTCTCAGCTCATCCATGTTCCAGCAGCAGCTGGATTTTGGCTGGAAAACCATCCTGTTGTGAGAGGAAAAGCAGGAATGCAGCACCCACCTCAGGTGTTTCACAGAATCCCAGATTATCCTGAGTTGGGAGGGATCCACCAGGACCATCCAGCCCAGCCTCAGGCCCAGGCCCAGACACCCCAAATCCCACCCTGGGCATCCCTGGCAGCGCTGCCCAAACGCTCCTGGAGCTCTGGCAGCCTCGGGGCCGTGCCCATTCCCTGGGGAGCCTGGGCAGTGCCCAGCAGCCTCTGGGGGAAGAACCTTTCCCTGCTCTCCAGCCTGAGCCTGCCCTGGCCCAGCTCTCCGTCCCTCAGCCCTTCTTGAAGCTGAGCTCAAAACCTGAAGGATCCTGCTTGAAATATGGAGAGGGACTGGGACACCGGGAACGGCTTCCCAGTGCCAGAGGGCAGGGCTGGATGGGATCTGGGGAAGGAATTGTTCCCTGGCAGGGTGGGCAGGGGCTGGCATGGAATTGCCAGAGCAGCTGGGGCTGCCCCTGGATCCCTGGCAGTGCCCAAGGCCAGGCTGGACATTGGGGCTGGAGCAGCCTGGCACAGTGGGAGGTGTCCCTGCCCATGGCAGGGGTGGCACTGGGTGGGCTTTAAGGTCCCTCCCACCCCAAACCATTCCATGATTCCATGATTCCATGATTCAATGATTCCATGATTCCATGATTCAATGACCGTGTCTGTGCCTCTATCCTGACAAACACTCTCAGCTTTCCTCACTCAGCTCTGAACACATTTTCCAAGCCAGGTTATTATTTACTCACCCAAGGCAAAGAAAAATATTCCAAGCCGAGCTGGAATTGCTCTCACCCAGCCCCTGGCAGGTCCCTCTCCGGGTGCTGTGATTTAGGATGGGGAAGGCAGATCAGACAGCCTTGATGTGGTTTTGCTTTCTCCAGGAGCTTCTTCAGCACCCTCATTCCCTGCTCCCCGTGCCAAGCCCCTCTCCCTCCCCTCCCAGCCACAATGGAATTGCTTCTGATACCAGGAACTAAAGGAAAAACACTTTGTAAACTGCCTCAGGCTGTGCAGATAAAGTTTCCTAATTAAGGGTCCCAGAGCCTGGTGCACCCAGCTGCCCTTCACCTGCGTGGAAGGGATTTTGGAGGGATCACTTCTGGAACGCCGGGGTAATTTTCCAGCACTGCCTGGGTGCCTGGGATGGCAGTGAACTGCATGGGATTAGGAGGAGATCCTATTTTCCCACCTGGTCCCTGTGTTAGCCTGATCTGAAATGGCAGCCAAACCCCAGCACACACTGTCATTAGTTTTCAATTATGAATTAATAGATTAAAAAGTCCTGCCGGTTAATTACAACGGGCTAACGCAGCAACGTGGCTTTGCAGCAGAGTGTCCTGAGGAGGAAAAGCAATGGGATGAGGGCAGGGAGAGCAGTGGGATGAGGGCAGGGAGAGCAGTGGGATGAGGGCAGGGAGAGCAGTGGGATGAGGGCAGGGAGAGCAATGGGATGAGGGCAGGGAGAGCAGTGGGATGAGGGCAGGGAGAGCAATGGGATGAGGGCAGGGAGAGCAGTGGGATGAGGGCAGGGAGGTGCAATGGGATGAGGGCAGGGAGAGCAATGGGATGAGGGCAGGGAGAGCAGTGGGATGAGGGCAGGGAGAGCAATGGGATGAGGGCAGGGAGAGCAGTGGGATGAGGGCAGGGAGAGCAATGGGATGAGGGCAGGGAGAGCAGTGGGATGAGGGCAGGGAGGTGCAATGGGATGAGGGCAGGGAGAGCAATGGGATGAGGGCAGGGAGAGCAATGGGATGAGGGCAGGGAGAGCAGTGGGATGAGGGCAGGGAGGTGCAATGGGATGAGGGCAGGGAGAGCAGTGGGATGAGGGCAGGGAGGTGCAATGGGGTGAGGGCAGGGAGAGCAGAGGGAGAGGGGATAACACTGAAGGGTTACAGGGAATTCACCATCCCTGTGTTTTCTGCTGGAAAATTCGGCTTCATGAGCATGGACATGCTTCCATTTGGAGCTGAGGTCTGGATCTCCCATCCTGCACCGATTCCGAGAGGATCTGCAATCCCACCGAAAAAGCAGGATCAGTCCCAGTGCTGGGTGTCACTTCCACCCCTCACCAACCTATTCCCTATTCCCTGACCCTCCATGGGTTTTATAATTGTTGATCCCAAACTATAAATAATCCCCCTTCTCCCAAATTAACAGTGCCTTCCTCTGGCTTTTAATTATTTTCATGGGTTCTTTGCTGGAAATCTCAGCAGATTTCTGCTTCAAAGCTTCGTGGGGAATAAATCCTGCGGGGAAGGGATGGGGCAGGGTGAAATCTGTGTTGAATCCATGAAATCCTGCTGTGCCTCTTGGATTTTGAGTGGATTCTCTCCCTGATTCGTGCCTGTTCCTCTCAGCACAAGCTGGGTCTGGACCTGGTTTCTTTAAGCTGCCTAAAAAAGTGTTTTACAGGGCACTGGAGTTTATTGCCCTGTTGGAATCCCACATTCCTCCAGATGAAAAACGAGCCACTTAAAATGATAAAAGGCGCTGCTTTTTATTTCCTGGAGTGGCAACAGAGCTGCATCCCTCTCCTAGGCTGGATCCTTGTGGATCAGGCACTGCCAGGCTCTGTCTTTCCTGACATAAACCTGTTTGAAGGCTGCTGCAGGAATTCCTACCTGGCCTGAAGTTTATTCCCCTGAAGTTGAGCCATCCTTGCATCCTTCTCTCCGATCCCTGCATCCTTCTCTCCATCCCTGCATCCTTCTCTCCCATCCCTGCATCCTTCCCATCCCTACATCCTTCCCTCCATCCCTGCATCCTTCTCTCCATCCCTGCATCCTTCTCTCCATCCCTGCATCCTTCTCTCCATCCCTGCATCCTTCTCTCCGATCCCTGCATCCTTCCCATCCCTGCATCCTTCCCTCCATCCCTGCATCCTTCTCTCCATCCCTGCATCCTTCCCTGCATCCCTGCATCCTTCTCTCCCATCCCTGCATCCTTCTCTCCATCCCTGCATCCTTCCCTCCATCCCTGCATCCTTCTCTCCATCCCTGCATCCTTCCCTCCATCCCTGCATCCTTCTCTCCCATCCCTGCATCCTTCGCTCCCATCCCTGCATCCTTCCTTCCATCCCTGCATCCTTCCCTCCATCCCTGCATCCTTCTCTCCATCCCTGCATCCTTCCCTCCCATCCCTGCATCCTTCTCTCCATCCCTGCATCCTTCTCTCCATCCCTGCATCCTTCCCTCCCATCCCTGCATCCTTCCCTCCCATCCCTGCATCCTTCTCTCCATCCCTGCATCCTTCTCTCCATCCCTGCATCCTTCTCTCCATCCCTGCATCCTTCCCTCCCATCCCTGCATCCTTCCCTCCCATCCCTGCATCCTTCTCTCCCATCCCTCCATCCTTCTCTCCATCCCTGCATCCTTCTCTCCATCCCTGCATCCTTCCCTGCATCCCTGCATCCTTCCCTGCATCCCTGCATCCTTCTCTCCATCCCTGCATCCTTCCTTCCATCCCTGCATCCTTCCCTCCATCCCTGCATCCTTCTCTCCATCCCTGCATCCTTCTCTCCATCCCTGCATCCTTCCCTGCATCCCTGCATCCTTCTCTCCATCCCTGCATCCTTCCTTCCATCCCTGCATCCTTCCCTCCATCCCTGCATCCTTCTCTCCATCCCTGCATCCTTCCCTCCATCCCTGCATCCTTCTCTCCATCCCTGCATCCTTCTCTCCATCCCTGCATCCTTCCTTCCATCCCTGCATCCTTCCCTCCATCCCTGCATCCTTCTCTCCATCCCTGCATCCTTCCCTCCATCCCTGCATCCTTCTCTCCATCCCTGCATCCTTCCCTCCATCCCTCCATCCTTCTCTCCATCCCTGCATCCTTCCCTGCATCCCTGCATCCTTCCCTCCCATCCCTACATCCTTCTCTCCATCCCTCCATCCTTCTCTCCATCCCTGCATCCTTCCCTCCATCCCTGCATCCTTCTCTCCATCCCTGCATCCTTCTCTCCATCCCTGCATCCTTCTCTCCATCCCTGCATCCTTCCCTCCCATCCCTGCATCCTTCCCTCCATCCCTGCATCCTTCTCTCCATCCCTGCATCCTTCCCTGCATCCCTGCATCCTTCCCTCCCATCCCTGCATCCTTCTCTCCATCCCTGCATCCTTCCCTCCATCCCTGCATCCTTCTCTCCATCCCTGCATCCTTCCCTCCCATCCCTGCATCCTTCCCTGCATCCCTGCATCCTTCCCTCCATCCCTGCATCCTTCCCTCCATCCCTGCATCTTTCCCTCCCAGCCCTACCCTGGGAGAGAGGCAGGATGCAGGGAAGGGATGGAATCCACCCCGGAGGAGCAGCCGTGCAGGAGGGAAGGCAGTGGAAAGGAAGAGGGAAGGTGTCACGTGATATCTGGATGGGGTGGAGAGGGCCTGGGCCAGGGGGAGACCCCAAACCTCTGAGGAAGATGAAGGAAGAGAAGGGGGAAGGAGCGGTGGGGGCCTGACCTTGAGAGGGAAGGACAGAGAAGGGACACCAAAGCCACAGGGAAGGGGGGACAGGACTCCCCCAGCCCTTCAGCGGGGTGGGACGGGAGAGAAGGGTGGCAGGGAGAAGCTGCAGGTCCCTCCTGCAGACCCACAGAGAGAGGGGAGGGAGGGGCACAGCCACGGCAGGGAGTCTGACAGAATCAGGGAATGTTTTCAGCAGAGCTGAGCCAAACCATGCCCTGAGTGCTGAACCATTTCACCCTCCATGAGCCTGCTCCACCTCGGGCTAAAACCCCATTTTTAGCAGTTTCCAGGCTCCAAACCCTCCTGATTTCCGTGCGTCACAGGCTGAGATCCGCAGTCCCCGGGGACGGGGCTGCAGGAACAGCGAGGTGAAGGTGGCTGAGCCCTCTCCGAGGCGTTCACCCCCCGCTGTCCCCGCACGTGTCCCCGAGCTGCGGCTGCAGATGTCTGGGAACGTGTGCTGGCTCCAGCATTACATCACTGCAGGCAGAAATGCAGCAGCCTCAGAGCCGGGGCCGTCCAAAACAAACCTCTGCTGGGAAGGGGGAGGCGTTCCAGTGGAAAATGTTTGGGTTTTCACAAATCCCGTCACCTCAACGCTTGTGCCTTCAAGATCCTTCCTGAATACAAGGATGGGGAGGCGCTGGCACAGCTTGCCCGGGGCGGATGTGGATTCCCCATCCCTGGACACGAGCCCAGCCTGGCACCGCTGCCCTGCAGCAACACTGGGCATCCTAAAAACATGCGGGGACCCTGCCAGGGGGCACGGCCACACTGCCCTGCCCAGCCACAGGATGTGACCCTTTCCAAACCAGCTCATTCCTCATGCTAGGAGATGTGTTAAGATGGGTTGAGTCGTTCCCGTTCCCATTTTAAACTGCCAGAGGGCAGGGCTGGATGGGATCTTGGGCAGGAATTGTTCCCTGGCAGGGTGGGCAGGGGCTGGCATGGAATTTCCAGAGCAGCTGGGGCTGCCCCTGGATCCCTGGCAGTGCCCAAGGCCAGGCTGGAGCAGCCTGGCACAGTGGGAGGTGTTGCTGGACGGGAACTGGATGGGATTTAAGGTCTTTTCCAACCCAAACCAGTCTGGGAGTCTGGGATTCTGGGATTCCGTTCTGGTTGGACCCTGCAGTGATGGGATCACACAGGGAACTCTGTTCCCGTGGTTGCCATGGGAGAAACCAAAGGCTCTGTTCCATGTGCCATCCCTGGATGGGGAGCAGCTGTCATGACAACAGTGGCACTGTCACTCCAACACCAGGGTGAGTGCTGCAAACCAGACTTAAAGCGTCACCCCACGGAGCAGAGGAGCTTGCTGGGAGCTTGATCCAGATCCAGGGAAAAGTTGTCCCTGTTGGATGTGGCAGTGAGTGGACTTTCAGCCCCGGGGCCACCAAACAAAGGTGGCCACTCAGGGGATGATTTCCATCCCTTCCCTGTCCATACAGAATCCATATGGGAACCTCTGTAGGGACAGGGATGTTGGACCTTTGCCCAGCTTTAGTGGGAATGGCCCTGGATAATCCCAGCCTGTGGGGCAGAGCTCGGAGCTGCAGCGTTCCCGTTGTTTCCCGGCTCCTGCCACTCGCCGGGAATGCTGTGGATCTGTTTATAGGCACTTCATCAGCAACGTGGTGCTGAGGAACTGCAGCGAGTTCCTCCAGGGATTTGGTTTTTTTGGAGGCTGGAAGGACTGAATGTGCTCAGGATCTACAAAAAGGGCTCAGCTCAAAGACAACCTCCCGTCTGTCAGGTGGAAATGGCACTGCCTGGGAGGAGAACAAAGACTGGGATGGTTTGAAGTGGGAAAACAACTTGGGATGAATCGAGGCATGTGGGCCTTGGGAAGTAGAAAAGGATGGATGAGAAAAGCTTTTTCTTTTTTTGAATGGGAACTTAAAGGAAGACCAAAAAGATTAAATTTAAAAAGCAAGATAATAATTATTTTAAATATAAAAGGCAATGCAATAATTATTTTCAATTTAAAGGCAATCTGATAATTATCTTAAATGTAGAAGGCAATATAATAATAAAGTCTGAAAGACAATATAATAATTATTTTAAATTAAAACGCAATATAATAATTTTAAATTTAAAAGGCAATATAATAATTCTTTTAAACTTAAAAGGCAATATAATAATTATTTTAAATTTAAAGGGATATAATATTGATTTCCAGAGGAGTTTCATGGCTATCACCCCTTATTTCCTTTCTGGGATCCTTAATGCAGCTCTGTTGAGTGAAGGGCTTGGCCACTCTTCCAGATCCTCATTTTCCACATGTTTTTACTCCTGTGGATTTTAGTCAGGCTGAACCTGCTTCCTGCAGCTTATTCCAACCCCCAACCTGCTCCCATGGAATTCCTGCTGGGATCACCCCGCCGTGCTCCCATGGAATTCCTCCCGGGATCTCTCCACCTCCCAGGGACTCTGCCCAGCCCAGGGATGCGGCCACAGCAGTGGGACCGGAGCTGGTCCAGCCTCCCAGAGAGTGAGCTCAACCCCAACCCTGGGATCACTTTGTTTGGAAAACCAAATATTTTCCTTCTTAAAGAATATTTTTCAGGCAAGCAACGATTCCTCTTGTGTGTCACTCAGCCTAAGGAAGAATTCCCAATAAAATCCACGCTGGGCTGCAGCCTTCAAAGGCAGGAAGTGGATTTTGAAGCAGATTTTGGAGCTAATCTCCGTCCACAACAAGCCCCAAAGCATGGCTGTGTTCATTCTGGGACAAAACCCTCGGGAACGAATAAGTCCGAGAAGGGCAAGGAAATTTAGTTTTTTTCCTGGATGGAATATTTTTAATATCTTGTTATCAAGGAAAGGGAATAATAGAGGGAAAGGCTTCAGAATGGTGGCTGGAAGGTGGCAGCAGGTGAGGCTGGAGTTCCTCTGGAAGAAGAAGCCCTGGAGCTGCGGGACATTGGTCAAAACTGGGCCACCCTCCCCCTCCACAAGGTTCTCCTGCTTCCATCAGCATTCCAGCATCCACTCTTCCTTTGGAGTCAGGCTCCAGCTCCACCAAATCTCCCACAAGCCACCCACAGCCTCCCCCAGCAGGGTTTTTGGGGGTTGCTGGTGGTGCTGGGTGGTTTAGCACGAGGAATGTTGAAATTCTTCCAGGTTTTAGGTTGGCCGAGGGTTTCATCTCGGGAATGATGCCCTCATCCCATTTCCTGGTGGCTGAAGAGCATCTCCAGGCCACCTGCACCATCCCTTTCCAGGTGTGGATAATCCAGGCCACCTGAGGCTCCTCGTGATCCGTGGGGATGTGGGTGTGGAGTGGGACACGCCTCGGTCCAGTCCTGACCTGCCCTCGGGATTTGGGAATTCGGAGGTGCCCAGTGTGGACAGCCACAACATCAAAGCGCACTGATTCACCCCAGGGAGCTCTCTCACCACTAATTGCATTTTGTTCTTCAAAAACTCCAAAATTCCTTCCCCAAAATTCCACATCCCCACCCCTTGGATGAGATAATCCTTTCCAAGTGGGGAAACAAAGCCCAGAGAGACATCAAAGTGAGGGAGCTCTGGAATTCAGGCTCAGGGAAAACAGGAAAAATTCCTTCTCCAGAAAGATGGAGGAGGACAGGAGCAGTGCAAGGAGGAAACTTTGGGAAGACGTGGAAAAATTGTGAAGCATCCCCAAGGAGGAATCAGAGGTTCAAAGGCAGCGGAGGATTTGAAAAAGAGAAGGAAATGACTAAAAAGAAATTAATATGCAAAATGCAGTCGCACTGAGCGAAAAGTTCAGGCCTGGACATGGCACTGCAGAAATCCGGGTGGGAAAGATGGAAAATCCCAAGGGGAGATGGTTTCCCACAGCCTGGAATGAGTCAGAGCTCCAGCCCAAGCTCCGGCTGCCTGTGGAGGTGCCTTCCCCTCAACCTCTGGGACACTCACAGCCAAAGGACACGGGATTGTGGCATTCCAGAGCTTCCAGGTGGGAACGAGGCACCAAAACGCCTTTTTGGCTCGGTGTTTGGCCTCCCTGGCACCTCTGCTAAGGAAGTGCTGCCTCTGTCCCTCTGGAGGGCGGTGGGGATGGAGATTTTCCACCCCCGAGGTGTTTGTGGAATGTGGGATGTGCATCTCCCACTAGGAGGGCTGGGAAAGGGTTAACAGCATTCCCAGCTGACAAATTCCCCATTCCTGAGACATTTCAGAGCTCGGGACAGCTCTCCTGGCGTGTCTGGCAGGAGAACAACGCCCACCAGGAAAATGCCAACGCAGGAGCCTCGGTCTCCTCAAGAAACGCGTCCCACTCCGCGGGTTTTTCAGGAATTAATTGCAAAGACATTTCTGGGCTTTGGTGCGGTGGGGGTTGCCACGGCAACCGCTCCAGCTCCTCAGAACAAATCGGGAAGGCTCCCACTGTCACTGGGGCCATCTGTCCCTTCCATGGGGGGTCATTTCGAAGCCCCGCTCCAACCTCCACCAGCCAAATCTTCTTTTTAAGCCTCTGAAGGCCCTTGGTGCGATTTATCAACCAGCTCCTGCCCTCAGTGTCTGTTTCCTTTCTCGGCACTGACAGGATAATTTCCTCTCTATCGCTGCAAATTAAATTCGAATGAGGAAGCTCCGCATTTCAATGTGATGGAGAGCTTTTCTTCTCTGGGATGCTCCGGAGAGCTGAATCCATCAGGGTGGGAGGAGAAGGGATGAAATGGGAATGCCTGAGGTGCAGGAACTCTCCAGCTGCCTTGGGAAAGGCGGTTTTGTTGACAGGACAGGAGGACACGGCCTCAGGCTGGGCCAGGGGAGGCTCAGGTGGGACATCAGGAGGAATTTCCTCATGGAAAGGGTGCTCAGGCCTTGGAATTGCCCAGGGAGGTTTGGAGCACCCATCCTGCTCTCGCCCCGTCAAGCTCCTCCTGTCACTCCTCAGGACCTGGGCCCAAGAGCACATTTGCTCTGTTGTTCCCTTCTCCTCTTTCCTCTCCATTCTTCTCCTTTTGGGTCAGTTTTCCCAGATTTTCCACCAGCTGGATGTGCCATCACGGAGAAGTTTAAGACTTCTGAAATTGGCCCTGGCATCTGGGAGAAAACACCTCTAGGGGAACTCAGCTCTCTGCAGTTTCCTTCAGAGATATTTCTGAACCGGGAGTGAAGACGCCTGAATTTACCCCGGCGCTGCTGAGGGTGCAGGAATGTTCTGAACTTCAGCTGTTCTGATCCTCGGGATGATGAGAAGCCAGAGAGCTGCTCCCGGGGCTATACTTTAATGACAATTTGGGTCGATTTTCCTCCAGGAAGAAGCTGCAGACACACAGATACTCAGCTGATAGCACCCAGATGCTCAAGTGACAATCCAGAAAGTCCCTTCCCAGAGATTCCCCACCCCATGGATGCCGTGAATGAAGGGATGAGTTCCTAAGGGGGCGGAACTCCGGTGTTTTCATGCAATTTAAGGATGAGGAGATGTTAAAAGTGAGATTTGTGTTTTTAAACCACCAGGGCAGGGTGAAGATGGTCCCAGGCCTTCCCTCGGCCCCTAAAGTGAAATATTTGTGGAATCCTAGAATAATTCAGGTTAGTAAAGACCTCGGAGCTCATCAGAGCAGGAATTAACGAGCAGGAATCCTTTAATCCACCAACCAGGCCAAGCTGTAAAGTTTTGGCTCTCCCAGCGCGACGAGAGCTGATGCAGCAGAGTAGTTAAAAACTTGCTTAATTTGTTCATTTGACATGAAAGGCTCGCTGAACAGCTTTGAAAAACTCAGTCAAAACAGCTTCCGGCAAGTCCAGAGCAGGAACAGACCTCGCGCATCACCAGCTCAGCTCTTTGGTAGGTGAAGGTAAACAGCAAATAACTCAAATCTGTGTTCAGAGGGTGAATCATTCGTGCTGTTGGGTGAAGGCTTGGTGCAAATCCAGGGATATCAAAAATCGTGGTTTCCCTTGCTTCAGCCCCCATTTTAGGGTGAATTCCAGTCTTCCACTGGCTTAATTTTCTTTAAATCAGCAGAAATTCTGGGTTCAGGTGAGGAAAACCCTTCTCCTGCCAGGTTCTGTTTGGGTCCAGCCACAAGGAGCCATCCTGGCCCCTTCCCTTGGTATTGAGTGAAAAACCAGAGCATTTCTGTGCTCCACACATGGAGCCCATGGAGGAGTTCGCTCCAGGAGTGCAGGGAATGAGTCTGTGCCGAGCCCTGATCCCGAACTGTGCATCCAAAGCCTCTCCAAACGCAGAGCCAGAGCACATCCTGTTTTCCCGAGCTGAGTGCGCATCCACGGATAAATGTGCCAGGAGCTCCCCAGGCAGGGAATGGTCCTCCTGGGACTCCACAAATGAGTCTCTCCTCGTTAATTCCTGCACTGGGAAGTTGCACCACGATGCACATGAGGCCGTGGAGGAGATCCAAGAGCACAGAGCTCCTGACTCCGCTTTCTTCCCTGGAAATCACAAGGAGGAAAACCGAATGAGGAGTTCTCCCACCCCTCTAAAATTAACAGAAGTAGAACTTGAGTTTTGAGATGGTAACCAGAAGGGTTGTTTGAAGGCACAGGAAGTTCCTGCTTGCACTCTTGGAAATGGCATTCCCAGAGGAGACAACACTTCCTGAAGATAAAGCATTCCCGAGAGATAAAGCAGGAGGACACCGAGTCCTGGGAGTGTCCTGCTCTCGCCCCGTCAAGCTCCTCCTGTCACTCCCCAGGGCCTGGGCCCAAGAGCACATTTGCTCTGTTGCTCCCTTCTCCTTTTTCCTCTCCATTCTTCTCCTTTTGGGTCGGTTTTCCCGGATTTTCCGCCAGCTGGATGTGCCATCATGGAGAAGTTTAAGACTTCTGAAATTGGCCGCTCCGAACGTGTGCTGTGCTTGGCTTCCCTGTGGCTCCCAGGGTTATCCCAGGGCTGTCCCAAGCCTGGCTCAGGCTCAGCCCACACAATCCTGGCCCAAACGCGGAGATGAGCTTTGCTTTGCCTCTCTCTGGTGACATTTTCAGGGTTCCATAAATGGTGCATGAATGGGAATCAGGTGGCTCCTGCTGTGCAAGGAGATGCAGCAGGGCACGGACCCAGCGTCCCTGGGGCAGCTCCAAGGAATTCGATGCTCCTCACATGGCCAAAACCACCAGGACACGGCTGAGGACTCAGCAGCATTCCCAGATCCAGGCCTTCCAAGCAACTTCTTTAGAACAAGTTAGAATTTCCTTCCAGGAGAACATTCCTGGGACAATCTGGCAGCTGCACCCCCCAAGGAGGGGCGGAGTTCATTCACAGATTTTTCTCTTTTTTTCTCTCATTGATGCAAATTTGGTTTATAATCGAGGTTCCTTGGAATTTGCAACCCTGGAGAAACCATGGCTCTTCCAGGACCTTTTGGTTTCTGCCCTGAGTTTCCTTGTGAAGTTTCCGTGTGAGCAGCTTCCCAAGCAAAGGGCACAAGTTCCTACCCAAATCCCAGGGACAACCACAGCCAGGCATCCAGGGAATAACTCCATGGGGGCAGCAAAACGAGCTTCCAGTGACCTTGGTCAGCTGGAAAAATGTCCTCAAAAAAATATAATGCTGATGGGAAAGAGCACGGGAGAGAGCAAGAAGGACCACGGGCTGAGAGATCCAAAAATTAGGAGGTTGAGGGAAGGTCGAGATATCCAAAAATGAGAAGATTGAGGGAAGCACAAGGAGAATTTCCAGGAACCGGAAGGGTGGAGCAGATGCTCCGTGAGCAGGGCAGGCAGGACAAGAGCTGACAATCCTGCAGAGGGGTGGCTGGAGTGGAGATTTGGGAAAACCATCCGATGACGGAGGATTTCTGGGCACAGGGAATTGCTTGGGGTGGCCGTGGAAGCGCCATCTCACAGGATTTCGAAGGACAGAGGTCTCAGAAATTCCCAGCTGACCCCGCTCGGAGCGGTGGATGAGGGAAATGACATTTCCAGACTTGTTGTCCTTGGTTGTCTGTTATTCCCTGGTTTTGGCACAACCCAGGGAACGCAGTTAATTATAGCCCTGGAGGGAATTGATCATTGTTTTACCTTATTTGGTGGATAACAGCAACTCTTTCTTTGTGGCAACGAGGAAACCTGGCCTGGGAGCTCTGTCTGCAGTTACTGATCCAGGCGACAACCCAGCCCAAGGATTTTGGGTTCTTCCCTGGTTCTCCATGTCCCCCAGTGGGGTCAATCCCCTTTTCTTGGACTTTGCAAGGATTTTTTCCCGTGCAGCTCAACCCCACGTTTCGTCTCAGCAAGCCAGGGCGCCTCTTGCTGTGCACAAATCCAGCTTGGATGAGGAAACCCATCAAAATACACAACAGAAATTCAGATTTCCATGGAATTCAAGGTTGTCAGATGCAGGAATAGCAAGAAATGAGTGGCTGTGCAGGCTGGGAGAGCCCTGAATGCCAAGAAATCCTTGGGCTCCCTGCAGAGCTGCAGGGAGGCACCTGCAAGGAGAGAAAGAACCACTCCAGGTATCCAAGTCCTTTTCCCAGAAATATGGCCTAAAAATTCCCTTTTCACTTCCAAATGCCTCACATCTCAGCATAATACATCAAATTCAGGAGTGTCGGTTCAAAAAAACCTCAGGGTGAAATTCAGGCAAGAAGAAACCAAGATATTCCTGGGGCAGAGATTCCTGATCCATCTTTATCAGTGGGACAGGCACAGAAGGGCTCCGGAGCTCTGGGAAAAGCTGGAGGAACAATTAAATTCCTGGAGCCTCAGTGAGATCTGTGCGAATCGGGAGCTCTGAAGGCGTGAAATGAGATCAGAACCAGCCCTGGAGCTCCCTGCCCTGCCCCAGGCTCATCCTCGCTTCCCTGTCAAGCTCCAAGCGGGATTTCTTGGCTGAACGTGCTCCCCTTGGCACAGTGCCACCACAGGATCAGCCATCCCGTCCCTCGTCACTTCCAGATCATTCAATTATTTCTCTCTAATCCAATTTGCCACGAAAGCATGGAGCAATCCATGGGATACTTGAGCAGGAGGCTCCGTATCCATTTCCTGGAGTCCAGAGCATCCCTGGGGAGGGGCAGGCAAACGGGGAGCTGTTGATGCCATGGCACCACCTTAAAGATCCAGGTAATTTGTCATGAATTCCATGTTTTCTCCACTTCCAAGGATTTTTCTCCTCTTCTGTCTAGTCAAGAGGCGAACACCACGTTTTTGTCGAGCTTGAAAGGCACCTGTGAGGTCAGCAGGGTGGGACAGCATGTCCAGGAGCTCAGAGAGGGGATCAAATCCCACAGCTCTGGCTGGAAACCATCGGAACTTGTGGGAACCAGGCTGGAGAGGCAGCTCGGGGCTTTCTCCATCCTCCTGCGCCAGCAGGGAGCTCCAAAACCCCTTGGGGGTACCCCAAAGTCCAGGCTGAAGCACCTCAAAGGTTGGCCCAGCATCAGGTGGGGTGTCCCGAGCCCTTCCCGGAATTCTCCCGCAGCCCTGAGCAGGGGAATGGTTGCCCTGGTACGAATTCCAGCCAAGGAAAACATCCTGCAGCCCATAAATGCTGGATCTGGTCCATGGGGCTGCTCCAGGGGCACATCCCAGCCCTCAGAGGCTTCCCAGGGCCTTTTCCAGGGATCTCACACCAGAAACAACCCCAGACACTGAAGGGGGATGAGGAAGCAGCACAAGACGTTTTCCCCACCTGAGTTCCCCTGTTTTTAACTTGTCCCAGGGCTTTCCTGCCCTTCCCATATTCCCTGGGATCCCACACGTCCCTTTGCTGGGGTTGGCATCAGACGCTCCACATTTCCCTGCCTCATTCCGGCGTCCCTGCAGTCCTTCCTCTGACCCTCTTCCTCTCAAAGAGGATCCTTCAGGTGATGACAGCAGAGGGAAATAAAGGGGAAAAGCTCCCAGCCTGAGCCAGGAGCGGCTGGGAAAGCTCTAAGCACGAGTGGGATGCTGAAAATTTACAGGGATTCAGAGGGCAACTGGAAAAATTCTCAAAAAGAAAAGGTTTTTAGGGTTGCTGACTGCTAAACTCCCCCTTCAACTTGGAAAAACCTTAAGAAACACCTGGACGTGGCACTCAGGGCTCTGGTTTAGCTGACAAGTGGTGTTTGGTCAACCTTGGAGGTCTTTTCCAACCTAAATCCTTCTCTCATTCTATCCCAGCAAATCCCAGAGGCACAAACCAGCAGGGAAATGAATCCGGAACCATCTCCCTCCTGTCCCTGTTCACCCACCAAGCACCCACAGCTGCCTGGGATGAATTCCAGTCATGGAAAACATCCCGCAGTCCATAAAAGCTGGATCTGGCTCAGCACCCTGCTGCAGGACCCTTGAGCTGACCCCAAACCGCTGTTGCTGTGCTCCGAAGGAAAATTCCACCCAGCGGAGAGTTTGAGAGGAGCCAGCGCTGCCCTCAGCAGCCGCAGGCTGGTGCCTAATGAGCTTTCAGCTGATTGTTCCTGAGGGCAGAGGCACAATTAAAGCCCATTAACTGCCATGACATCACCGGCTCCGAGGAAACTCTGTGCTGGGCAGGAAGGAGGCAGGACAGCCATGGAATGATGGCCATGGAATGAGTTACAGCCATGGAGTTACAGCCGTGGAGTGAGTTACAGCCATGGAGTGAGTTACAGCCATGGAATGAGTTACAGCCATGGAGTTACAGCCATGGAGTGAGTTACAGCCATGGAGTTACAGCCGTGGAATGAGTTACAGCCATGGAGTTACAGCCATGGAGTTACAGCCATGGAGTGAGTTACAGCCATGGAGTTACAGTCATGGAGTTACAGCCATGGAATGAGTTACAGCCATGGAGTTACAGCCATGGAATTACAGCCATGGAATGAGTTACAGCCATGGAGTTACAGCCATGGAATTACAGCCATGGAGTGAGTTACAGCCATGGAGTTACAGCCATGGAGTTACAGCCATGGAATTACAGCCATGGAATGAGTTACAGCCATGGAGTTACAGCCATGGAATTACAGCCATGGAATGAGTTACAGCCATGGAGTTACAGCCATGGAGTTACAGCCGTGGAATGAGTTACAGCCATGGAGTTACAACCATGGAGTTACAGCCGTGGAATGAGTTACAGCCATGGAGTTACAGCCATGGAGTTACAGCCATGGAATGAGTTACAGCCATGGAGTTACAGCCATGGAATTACAGCCATGGAGTGAGTTACAGCCATGGAGTTACAGCCATGGAGTTACAGCCGTGGAATGAGTTACAGCCATGGAGTTACAGCCATGGAGTTACAGCCATGGAGTTACAGCCATGGAGTGAGTTACAGCCATGGAATGAGTTACAGCCATTGAGTTACAACCATGGAGTTACAACCATGGAGTGAGTTACAGCCATGGAGTTACAGCCATGGAGTGAGTTACAGCCATGGAATGAGTTACAGCCATGGAGTTACAACCATGGAGTTACAACCATGGAGTGAGTTACAGCCATGGAGTTACAGTCATGGAGTGAGTTACAGCCATGGAATGAGTTACAGCCATGGAGTTACAGCCATGGAATGAGTTACAGCCATGGAGTTACAGCCGTGGAGTTACAACCATGGAGTGAGTTACAGCCATGGAGTTACAGCCGTGGAGTTACAACCATGGAGTGAGTTACAGCCATGGAATGAGTTACAGCCGTGGAGTTACAGCCATGGAGTTGTTACAGCCATGGAGTGAGTTACAGCCATGGAGTGAGTTACAGCCATGGAGTTACAGCCATGGAATGAGTTACAGCCATGGAGTGAGTTACAGCCATGGAGTTACAGCCGTGGAATGAGTTACAGCCATGGAGTTACAGCCATGGAGTTACAGCCATGGAGTGAGTTACAGCCATGGAGTTACAGCCATGGAGTTACAGCCGTGGAGTGAGTTACAGCCATGGAATGAGTTACAGCCATGGAGTTACAGCCGTGGAGTTACAACCATGGAGTGAGTTACAGCCATGGAGTTACAGCTGTGGAGTTACAGCCATGGAATGAGTTACAGCCATGGAGTGAGTTACAGCCATGGAGTTACAGCCGTGGAATGAGTTACAGCCATGGAGTTACAGCCGTGGAGTTACAACCATGGAGTGAGTTACAGCCGTGGAGTTACAGCCATGGAGTTACAGCCATGGAGTGAGTTACAGCCATGGAGTTACAGCCATGGAGTGAGTTACAGCCATGGAGTTACAGCCGTGGAATGAGTTACAGCCATGGAGTTACAGCCATGGAGTTACAGCCATGGAGTGAGTTACAGCCATGGAGTGAGTTACAGCCATGGAATGAGTTACAGCCATGGAGTTACAGCCGTGGAATGAGTTACAGCCATGGAGTTACAGCCATGGAGTGAGTTACAGCCATGGAGTTACAGCCATGGAGTTACAGCCGTGGAATGAGTTACAGCCATGGAGTTACAGCCGTGGAGTGAGTTACAGCCATGGAGTGAGTTACAGCCATGGAATGAGTTACAGCCATGGAGTTACAGCCATGGAGTTACAGCCGTGGAATGAGTTACAGCCATGGAGTTACAACCATGGAGTGAGTTACAGCCATGGAGTTACAGCCATTGAGTGAGTTACAACCATGGAGTTACAGCCATGGAGTTACAGCCATGGAGTTACAGCCATGGAGTTACAGCCATGGAGTGAGTTACAGCCATGGAGTTACAGCCATGGAGTTACAGCCGTGGAATGAGTTA
The DNA here is from genome assembly GCF_009650955.1 of Corvus moneduloides. Taxonomy (NCBI): domain Eukaryota; kingdom Metazoa; phylum Chordata; class Aves; order Passeriformes; family Corvidae; genus Corvus; species Corvus moneduloides. The sequence continues at coordinate 1,151,390 of NC_045498.1, forward strand.
CAGCCATGGAGTTACAACCATGGAGTGAGTTACAGCCATGGAGTTACAGCCATTGAGTGAGTTACAACCATGGAGTGAGTTACAGCCATGGAGTTACAGCCGTGGAATGAGTTACAGCCATGGAGTTACAGCCATGGAGTTACAGCCATGGAATGAGTTACAGCCATGGAGTTACAGCCATGGAATGAGTTACAGCCATGGAGTTACAGCCATGGAGTTACAGCCATGGAGTGAGTTACAGCCATGGAGTTACAGCCATGGAGTTACAGCCGTGGAATGAGTTACAGCCATGGAGTGAGTTACAGCCATGGAATGAGTTACAGCCATGGAGTTACAACCATGGAGTTACAACCATGGAGTGAGTTACAGCCATGGAGTTACAGTCATGGAGTGAGTTACAGCCATGGAATGAGTTACAGCCATGGAGTTACAGCCATGGAATGAGTTACAGCCATGGAGTTACAGCTGTGGAGTGAGTTACAGCCATGGAATGAGTTACAGCCATGGAGTTACAGCCGTGGAGTTACAACCATGGAGTGAGTTACAGCCATGGAGTGAGTTACAGCCATGGAGTTACAGCCGTGGAGTTACAACCATGGAGTGAGTTACAGCCATGGAGTTGTTACAACCATGGAATGAGTTACAGCCATGGAATGAGTTACAGCCGTGGAGTTACAACCATGGAGTGAGTTACAGCCATGGAATGAGTTACAGCCGTGGAGTTACAGCCATGGAGTTGTTACAGCCATGGAGTTACAGCCGTGGAATGAGTTACAGCCATGGAGTGAGTTACAGCCATGGAGTTACAGCCGTGGAATGAGTTACAGCCATGGAGTTACAGCCATGGAGTTACAGCCATGGAGTGAGTTACAGCCATGGAGTTACAGCCATGGAGTTACAGCCGTGGAGTGAGTTACAGCCATGGAATGAGTTACAGCCATGGAGTTACAGCCATGGAGTTACAGCCGTGGAGTTACAACCATGGAGTGAGTTACAGCCATGGAGTTACAGCTGTGGAGTTACAGCCATGGAATGAGTTACAGCCATGGAGTTACAGCCGTGGAATGAGTTACAGCCATGGAGTTACAGCTGTGGAATGAGTTACAGCCATGGAGTTACAGCCGTGGAGTTACAACCATGGAGTGAGTTACAGCCGTGGAGTTACAGCCATGGAGTTACAGCCATGGAGTGAGTTACAGCCATGGAGTTACAGCCATGGAGTTACAGCCATGGAATGAATTACAGCCATGGAGTTACAGCCGTGGAGTTACAACCATGGAGTGAGTTACAGCCATGGAATTACAGCCATGGAATGGTTAAAGCCATGGAGTTACAGCCATGGAATGAGTTACAGCCATGGAGTTACAGCCATGGAATGAGTTACAGCCATGGAGTTACAGCCATGGAGTTACAGCCATGGAATGAGTTACAGCCATGGAGTTACAGCCATGGAATTACAGCCATGGAATGGTTAAAGCCGTGGAGTTACAGCCATGGAATGAGTTACAGCCATGGAGTTACAGCCATGGAGTGAGTTACAGCCATGGAGTTACAGCCATGGAGTTACAGCCGTGGAATGAGTTACAGCCATGGAGTTACAGCCATGGAGTTACAGCCATGGAGTGAGTTACAGCCATGGAGTTACAGCCATGGAGTTACAGCCATGGAATGAGTTACAGCCATGGAGTTACAGCCATGGAGTTACAGCCGTGGAGTTACAACCATGGAGTGAGTTACAGCCATGGAATTACAGCCATGGAATGGTTAAAGCCATGGAGTTACAGCCATGGAATGAGTTACAGCCATGGAGTTACAGCCATGGAGTTACAGCCATGGAATGAGTTACAGCCATGGAGTTACAGCCATGGAATTACAGCCATGGAATGGTTAAAGCCATGGAGTTACAGCCATGGAATGAGTTACAGCCATGGAGTTACAGCCATGGAGTTACAGCCATGGAGTTACAGCCATGGAGTTGTTACAGCCATGGAGTTACAGCCATGGAGTTACAGCCATGGAGTTACAGCCATGGAATGAGTTACAGCCATGGAGTTACAGCCATGGAGTTACAGCCATGGAATGGTTACAGCCATGGAATGAGTTACAGCCATGGAGTTACAGCCATGGAATGGTTACAGCCATGGAGTTACAGCCATGGGATTATGGCCATGGAATGAGTTACAGCCATGGAGTTGTTACACCCATGGAATTACAGCCATGGAATGAGTTAAAATAATTGAGTTACAGCTGTGGAATTACAGACATGGAGATACAGCTGTGGAGTGAGTTAAAACCATGGAGTTACAGCCATGGAATGAGTTGCAGCCATGGAATTATTGCCGTGGAATTACAGCCATGGACTTGCTACAGCCATGGAATTACAGCCATGGAGTTGCTACAACCATGGAATTACTGCCATGGAATGAGTTACAGCCATGGAGTTACAGCCATGGAATTACAACCATGGAGTTACAGCCATGGAGCGGTTACAGCCATGGAATTATGGCCATGGAATTATGGCCATGGAATGAGTTAAAATCATTGAGTTACAGCCATAGAATGAACTACAGCCATGGAATTGCAGCCATGGAATTAAAGACACGGAATTGCAGCCATGGAGTTATCCAACAGGATGCTCAGGGTGGCCAGGACTGTCCCCAGCTGCTCCGTGTCACCCCCAGCACCCCATCAGTGACATCCCGAGCTGCCCCAGCCCTGAGTGAGCAGCAGCACCGAGACTCCCCGAGATCTCCTGATCTTTGGCTGTTCCCTTTCCCTGCTAAAGGGAGCTGGTTTTCCCTGGGACCACATTTCCCTGGAGCAGGAGGGACGGTGCTGCCTGGGGATGCCGGGGTGCTCCATCCCTCTGAAAACTGCTCGAGTTACTGGAGTTTTGGAACTGGAGCTGTGGGAGTTTGGGAGCTGCTGGAGCTATTTGGGGTTTCGAAGCTGGAGCTGTGGGAGTTTGGGAGCTGCCAGGATTTCCAAGCAGCAGCTTGGGACCTGAAATAGGGCACGGTCCCAGCCCTCCTGAGTGGGACAGGCACAGGCACAGCACCACGTGGGAGTCAGGGATTGCCTTAAAAAGCCATGGAAGTTGAGGAGAGGCTTGGGACTATTTTTCCATGGATGTACGCGGAATTCCTCGTTTCATCCGCACTGAGGAGCCGCTCTCCAGCCTCCCCAGGGTCCGTCCCTCCTTCCTTCCTTCCGTCCTTCCTTCCTTCCTTCCGTCCTTCCTTCCTTCCTTCCTTCCTTCTGAATTCCTTCCTTCCTTCTGAATTCCTTCCTTCCTTCCTTCCTTCCTTCCTTCCTTCCTTCCTTCCTTCCTTCCTTCCTTCCTTCCTTCCTTCCTTCCTTCCTTCTGAATTCCTTCCTTCCTTCCGAATTCCTTCCGAATTCCTTCCTTCCTTCCTTCCGAATTCCTTCCGAATTCCTTCCTTCCTTCTTCTCTCCCCTCTCCCTCCCTCCCTCCCTCCCTCACATATTTAAGCCCTGTTTTTCGAAGTTATGAAGAGTTAATGGCTCAGGGATGTGCTGCCCCCCTCACAGATGTGTCTGCTTTGGACGTGTTTGAGGTGCCCACCTGAGCACGGCCTCGGGGATCCTTTATGGGGAGGTTTGGCCCCATTGGATTCCATCAGAAACACCAATGAACAATTCCCCCCCGCTTGTTAACACCCTGTAAATTTATTAACACTCCGTAAAATGTCTATAAATGGAACCTTAATGTACAGCACGGCCTGGGGCAGCCCCTAAATGAAAACAAGGCATCCGGAGTCACCTCTCCAAGCCTCGGCCGCAGTTTTCGGAGGCTGTGGCAGGAGGCCAGATGTTGTCAGGCCAGATGTTGTCAGGAGCAGCTCTGGCTTTGCTCTGATATGCAGCACAGATGAATTCTGTGGATGAATGTGGATGAATTCTGCTTTCTTTCTGAATTCGAAAATATTTTGGTTTGCAGGAGAGGCTTTGGACCACCACGTTTTGTGCTGAACCCGCCAGAGCCGCCTTCGCTCAGCTCTGTTGGGTTGGAACCTCTTGCACTCCTTCACCTGGAGCTTTTCCCTCGCCCTGGAGCTGCAGTGGGAGCCCTGCTGGAGCTGGAGCTGCAGGACTGAGCTCGGGGCTGCTTCCAGGAGTCCAGGGAGCTGCGGGAGCTCTGTAAGCTGAGCCCGAGTTACACAACCGCGGGATTGCGGTCGGGCCTCAGCTCTGGATGTTGGCGTTTCCTTCAGTCAAGCTCCAGCCTGCAGAGCTCTGGGCTCCGTGGCCTGGGAGGTTTTTGGGAGCTGTGGGAATGCTCGGCTCAGAGGAGATGAAGAGTTCAGTTCCTCTCACTTCCCTTGAAATCCCAGCCCGGAGCCCTCCTGTGACTGTGAGCACGCAGGCAGCGCTTGCTGGGCTGACAGAGCCTGGGTTCCCCTTCCCAATCCACTGGGATTTTAGCAGCTTATCCCTCTGGAAAACTGGCAACAGAGAGGGCTGGTCCACAGGAGGAGAAGCATCATCTCAAAGCTCCAGTTCAAACATTCTTTTTTTCCTCCCTTCATCTCTCTTTGTTCGGTTCTGTCCATCCCCTGAGAGCTCAGACTCTCTGATTCCAGGTACTCAGCGCTGGGTTTTATCAAAAAATTCCCAGGGCGTTGATATGACCAGACCAAGGATGGAAAAGCACCCGGAGATTACCCAAAGGTGCAGCATTTTTTGGGTTTCAATGTGAAGCAGGGAATTGTTTCTATTTATAGGGAAAACCGCACGCAGTTCCTAAATGGGCTTTGGCAAATTTACATTCCCAGGAGCTGAGGTTCTCCTTTCCTGCCGGCATTTCACATGGACGCAGCCTGACAATCCGGGAACCCGGTGACCCCACACGTTTTCTTTTCCTTGCCATCCTTTTGCCCTCTTGCTCCAGAGCAGGAATTTCCTACCAGCGCCTGCAGAGCCCAGCCAGCCGCGAGCACTCCCAGCTTTTGCACAGATTCCGTCTTTCCAGACCCAGCTTTTCCCTGTTCCTTTCTCCTTCCCGTTTGCTTTCCCTCAGCCATTCCCAGCAGCACAGCAGCGACTGCACCGCTGCATTAACAATTAATAACAGAGCAGCAACGAGGAGAAAAATGGACCATAAATCAACTTTAATTGGACAGGAATGACGCCAGGTATCCCCCTGCCCCTTTTTCATCTGGGCTCAGCCAGGCTCCCACCCTTTGAGCTCCAGGATGCTCCTCTTGGAGCTTGAGCCAAGGATTTTGGTGTCATCCACGCACTGGATCAAGGCTGAGCCTTGAACAGGATGCACCTGACAGAGCTCAGGAGCACAGAGAAGGCTTTTATTGCCATGGAAATGCAAAGAAGCATCTGGAAACCTTGAAACCAGCCCAGGTTGGGCTCCGGTTCCTGCAGCAGGAAGTGTCCCCAGTTGGGAAGAGGCAGATGGTCCAAAATCCTGACGGCAGCAGCTCTGCAGGCTCCAGCCCAGAGCCTTGGGCTGAAATCTGAACCCTGAGAGGTGCCCAAAGCTTCCTGAGAGAGGCAGAGCCTGGCACCAGGGGGGATTTTAAACCTGGGACTGGAGCTGTCCCATCCGGTGTCACGGTCAGACCCCGACCTGGGGGTGCAGCCTTGGCCCAGACGTGGCTGGAGCCCAAATGTGGCAGAGAAATTAATCCAGACTCAGGAAAGCTCAAACCCCGCCTTGTTTCATCGCTGGGGGCTTTTATGGAATCATGGAATGGTTTGGGTTGGAAGGAACCTTAAATCCCATTCCATTCCACGGGCAGGGACACCTCCCACTGTGCCAGGCTGCTCCAGCCCCAATGTCCAGCCTGGCCTTGGGCACTGCCAGGGATCCAGGGGCAGCCCCAGCTGCTCTGGCAATTCCATGCCAGCCCCTGCCCACCCTGCCAGGGAACAATTCCTTCCCCAGATCCCATCCAGCCCTGCCCTCTGGCACTGGGAAGCCATTGCCTGGGTCCAGGCCCTGAATCCCTTATCCCCAGTCCCTCTCCATCTTTCCTGTTGCCCTTCAGGCCACAATTATTTGATCCCAAAACTTCTCTTCTCCAGGCTGAACAACCCAAATTCTCCCAGCCTTTCCCAAACCCTTCTTTAAGAGTGGATATCACAACCAGAACCTCCCCTGCCAAAATCTGAGCTCCCAACCACCCGGGCTACAGGAAAATCCCACCTTGGATGTGACTCAGTGGGATACGGGCACAGGATGTGGATTGGCTCGGGACACAAATCTGTGTTCCCACCTCAAGAGCCCTTAAAATATCATCTCTATTTGTGTGTGGGATTTCTCCTCTGAGAAATGTCCCAGGTTCTGCCCCTTCGGATCTCTCCCTTCTTTCCTTCCTCATTTCCAAGATCCCATCTGGGAGGCGGGAGCGATTAGGAGTAATTAGCTCGGTCACCGAGCCCCTCATTAGCACTTCTGTGGGGTGGGAAACAGCCTGAGCAGCTTCTGGAAAATAACTTCACCCGTATCCTGCCTGAATCATCCTCCCAGATTCCAAATGCCAGGCTGCTGGCATCGAAGGAACGGGATAATGATGCCCTGGGTGTCTCGGAAAGGAGGAATTCCATGGGACAACGGGAAAGGTGCTGAATTCCAAGCGGGGTGTTTGGATCAGGCTTCATCAGCTCCTATTTTATACCCCAAACCTGACATTTTCCTTCAATAAAACTGATAAAGGGAGGGCGAGAAATGCAACTCCCCCAATGAAATCTCTGCAGAAGGAGGAAAACAGGAAGCATTTCTTGGAAATCCCTCGTCCCCCTCATTCCCATAATTGCCCAGTGAGGAACTCCTGGGTTTTTCTCTCTAGTCAGGCATTTTCCCTGGGTTAGAAATCCACTATAGAAGTGCCAGCTGATGAAGTTTACAAGCGGCGTGAGGGCTGAGTTGCTGTGGAATTACCCCGCATTTGCTCTCGAGCGTTGCTGTCTTCAACTCTGATCCTGCAGGATCTGGTGGGCAGCAGGAGCAGCCAGAAAAATAAAAATAAAATTCAAAAAAGAAGGAGTTATCCTGGTATTTGGTGGCTCAATTCCAACATAAATCCTGCTCAGCAGAGCTGGAATGCTGCAGGACTCTGGGGCAGAGTGAAAATCCCCTGGTTTTCACATCCAAACACCCCAAACCACCAAAGTTTCCCATCCTCAGCTTGAAACCTCTGAGGTTTTGCAGCCAGGAACGGCACAACTGACAAATGGGAATTCCAAGCAGGAGCTGCTGTGGGAAGACAGGCCAGGAAAGGGAAAAACGGAATATTTCCAACCGGAGAAATGTGCAGAGGCTTCGCTGCTGAAGACAGGGCTGATATTTGCTGTTGCCCTGGCCAAAAACTCGCTCCTTTAAAACAATTCAGTGGTGTTGAGCCGGGGGCAAAACAAAGTCCAAAATTCCCAATTTTTTTCCAGACCAGCTTTTTCCCAATGGATTTTTCACTGAATGGGGCTTTCCACGGACGGAGGCATCATTAAAATGCGAATTTGCTGTTCCCTCCTCAGTTTTTCATCACGGAATGGGCCGGGCTGGGAGGACCCCAGTGGGTCACTGGTGCCACTTCCCTGCTCCAGAAGGAGCACAGGGCACAGGATTGTGTCCATGTGGCTCTGGAATATCCCGTGAGGAGACTCCCCAGCCTCCCTGGGATCTGTCCAGGGCTCAGGCATTGCCCAGGGAAGAAGTTTTCCCTCATTTCCAGGGGGAATTGCTGGGATCAGTCCCTGCCCGTCCCTCGGGTGCCATTGCTGGGCCCTGCACACAGGGACACACGAAGTCCCCTCCATGTCCCTTCCATGTCCCCTCAACGTCCCCTCAATGTCCCCTCAACGTCCCCTCAATGTCCCCTGTCCCAGCCCCTCGGTGTGAGCAGCTCTCTCCTTAAACAAATCCAGCCCCGCCTCCTCCTACCAGAATTCCCGTTTGGAATTTCAGGTGGAGCAGCAGCATTTTGGGGGAGTTCCAACAGGCAGAGCTTTACAATTCCGGCCACGGGGATGCCACCAGCTCTGTCCCCGATAAACGGGCGTGGGCACACCTTTGATGCATTATTATGGGCTGCATCCATAGGAAAAATGACGTCAGGGATCCCCAAAGCGCCGTTAACCAACAAAAGGACCCCGAAATCCAAACCCAGCCTGATGCAGCATCGGTGAAAGGAAAGAACCTTTTAATTAAGGACAGGGGAGGGGACGCTGATCCTGCAGCAGGAATGAGCCAAGAAATCCTTAGTTTTCCTGGATTTCAACGCTCTCACGTCAGCGGGACATCAGCACATCATGGAGTGTCCCCAGCAAATAAAGGGATGCGAGCTCAGCCTTAATTCCTCGGCACAACGGTGGCCTTGGAATGATGTTCCTGGGAGAAAAGAGGGATGCTGGGCTGGGAAAGCAGCAGGATCCTTCGGATGTCTCCACGTCCTCCAAAGGCTCCCCACGGTGGGAGGGTCTGTTAGGTTTGACGTATTAGGGCTGTTATGGGACCAGAGCAGCTCGGGTTTGGCCTTAATGAGACCTTTTAAATGAAAAACAAATGCTCAGACTCCCATTTTCTGTCACAGAAGGTGGGAAAAGCCCCATCAATCATCATTTTTGGGCTGCAGAAGAGGATTTCGTCCTTCCCCAGCTGGAGTTTTAGGGGTCTCCAGCATCAGGAAACGCTGCTGGTTTTATTTACGCTCTCAAATAATAGCGGGGCTTTGGGGAACTGGGCTATTTTTCAACAACTCTTTGCAAATCTGAGGCTCCCACAAATCAATTTTGTACAGATCCTGGGTGGGGAGGCACAAGAAGAGCCCCATTTCCTCCACCTTTGAATGATTTTCTCCCCAAAGATTTGGGATCTGCATCCTCAGCACCCTCCCCTCCTCGCTCTGGGGTCGTGTTTTGGGGCCGGGAGGTTTTTCAGGTCATGGAATATTGTTGGGCTTTTGGTTTTGAATCCCTGGTTTTGATTTGAGCTGGTGGGAAGTGGGGAGTGGCCCAGATCAGCCCCCCAATGGTTCTGCAGCTTTGAGATGCGCAGGTCCTTGGGAATTTTGGACTGGGAATTGCCTTTCTCTTCTTCGTTAAAAGCTTTATCCTGGATTCTTTTGGCTTTTGGTTGGGTTTTTGTTGTTGTTGTTTTGTTTTGGGGTTTTTTCATTTGATTTGAATTTTTTTTGGTTTTTAAAAGTTGGGGCTTTTTGTTTGTTTGTTTATTTGTTGTTTTTTGTTTGTTTTTTGGGGAGGAGGTTTGTTTGGTTGGTTTTGGCTTTTTTGTTTTGTTTTGGGTCTTTTTGTTGCTGTCGTTGCTTTTGTTTTTGTTTTGGTTTTTTGTTAACAGCTGATTTTTTTTCCCATCTTGAAAAGCACCGAGGGGACAACGATCCAGAGAATTCCTGGAGAAAACGGGCATTTTTGTGGACTTGTCTTTCTCCTGCTGAGCTAGTGGCACATTCGGAGCAGAACAAAACCCATGGAAGTGAAAGGCTGGGATCTGGGAAGGAGCAGGAAGGCAGAGACCACGTTTGGGCATTGTCCCCTCTTCTGTCCCCACCTCAATGACCCCGATTTTCCCGGTGCCTCAAAGCCACCTTTGGAGACTTTGAGGTGGATTCCTCAGGAGGGAAAATGCTGAAATATTTCCAGAAGAGGCTCCAATTAGGCTTTCAAACCTAAAAACCAAAAAGTCAGTTTTCAAAACAGAGATTAAACAAATATCACATAACCCAGGAATACGCAGGGCTCCATTCCAGGGGCTCTGCACGGGCACTCCGGTGTGGGACTGACAGGGAAGGCCGGCACCGGGAAAGGGATTCAGGAGAATTCCAGGTGAAATGTTGGTCCCACCCATCCCCAGCCTGGATTTGTGGCCTGAGACTGTGGGATCTCAATGTATCAGCCCCCACCTTTCCTAATCCCTGGATTAGGTGTTCCCGTTGCCGGGAGGAGCAAGCACAGCCCGAGGCTCCCATGGGCACAGGAGCACCTGTGAAATTCCCAAGGATTTGTGTGGGCAGAGCTGCCCCGGGCTCTGGGACAGCTTTGGCAGTGATCCCGCTCCGTGGGGAGTTTCCATCCCCAATCCCACATGGATGGGCCATCCCTGCTTTCCCCCACCGGGAATGGGGTTTGCTGTGCTCTGTGGGGAGCTTCCATCCCCAATCCCACATCCTGGGCCATCCCTGCTTTCCCCCACAGGGGTGCCAGGACACCCAGGGGTGCCGGGCACCGCTGGGCACATCCCTGCCATAGGGGTTTTCTCCCTCGCTCCAGGGATTTGCTCCACTGGTGCCAGGGCAGGGGGAAGCTCTCCCTGCTGGCCCCATCGGTGTCCCAGGGGTGTCCCAGATTTCTGCCCCATTCACTGATGGCTTTGGGGTTTTGCCCTGAGTGCTGCTGAGCAGATCCTATCCCTGACAGCAGCTCCCTATGATGCCATGAAGTTCTTTTAAACCCCTTCTATACCTTTTTACAACTTCTGTATTCTCAGTGCTTTTTGCCTCCATTCTTGGCCTTGTTTGTCAAGCTGAGAGACTCAACATTTTAGAAGCTTCGTAGCTGGGGATCAGTGTGCCCCAGAGCCCAAGGTCCTCTCCAGAACACATTCTGTAAACCAAGATAGAACCATCCAGGGGAAGGCTCCTTGGGGAGGGGGCCTCACTCGAGCCTCTCCTTGGGGAATCTTTGTTAGATCTGCTAATTAGTAACACCTATAATGATCTACCCGATCTATCGGGGTGGGCATTGCGGGGGGCACTGAGCTGCATTCGACCTGGTCGTGTGCACCTAAGGATCCTTAAAATAAATCCCAAGGTAAAATCCCTTTTCCCTTCTAACCGTGTTTGACTCTTGAATTTAAGACCAAGAAAAGGCACCACGTAAATCTTTGTGAAGTTCCGTGGATCTCATAAACCCAGCAAAGGCTGCTCCCGGAAATCTTGGTGCAGCCCTCGGGGCGCAGCGAGCTGGATTTGTGCAAAACCCCAAACGCAAGCAGATGAAATCCTGCAGCAGCCCAGAGCAAAATCCTATTGCAGTGCTGAGCACAAGAATGAGGCAACCCTGCCCTGGTGACTCCTGCCCCAGCTGCTTCCAGAAGTGTTTTCCCACCCTGTCCATAAAATTCCAATGTCTCTGGAGAACGCAGCAGCTTTGCTTCGGTTTTCATGGTTGTTAATAAGGATTTTTGCAGCAATTTCTTGGGGCCACTGTTACAGGTGATGTCCCAGAAGTGACGCCTGATTCCTTCACCTGAGGATATTCACCCTGCCCAGGTGATTCCCCACCTGCAGAGCTGGGATCCAACATCCAAAGGACCTGGAGCTGATGGAGAGAGTCCAGAGGAGGCCCCGGAGCTGCTCCAGGGCTGGGAGAGCTGGGGGTGCTCAGCTGGAGAGGAGAAGGCTCCAGGGAGAGCTGCGAGCCCCTGGCAGGGCCTGAAGGGGCTCCAGGAGAGCTGCAGAGGGACTGGGGACAAGGGATTCAGGGCCAGGAGCCAGGGAATGGCTTCCCAGTGCCAGAGGGCAGGGCTGGGTGGGATCTTGGGCAGGAATTGTTCCCTGGCAGAGTGGGCAGGGGCTGGCATGGAATTGCCAGAGCAGCTGGGGCTGCCCCTGGATCCCTGGCAGTGCCCAAGGCCAGGCTGGACATTGGGGCTGGAGCAGCCTGGCACAGTGGGAGGTGTCCCTGCCAGGACAGGGGTGGGGTGGGATGGGATGGGATTTAGGATCCATCCCAACCCAAACCATTCCATGAGTGTTTTACTGGAAAAGTTCCCTCAGCTTATTTCACCCCCAAACAGCTGTTCCAAGGATGCTGAGCTATCCCTGCATCCTCTTCCTGCAATAAACAGGGAATTTCTCACTCTTCTGTTCCCCCTCAGCCTCCAGCAGTTCCTGGAGCACTCGCAGAGCCACCACAAATTTATGGGGCAGCCTCACATCGTAAAACCTGTCCGGAATCTTCCTCTTTGAGCGGCTTTCAGACCACAAGAATTTGAAATCTCGCTGTGCTGGAGGCTCGGGCAGCTATCAGGGCTCCTTGTTTTTCCTTTTTAAAAGCTTGTTCTGAGTTACGGACATTTTTTGGCCAATTTAAATCGGGAGTTGAAGATAAAATTCCAGCCAAAATATGCTCTGCCTCTCCCTTCCCCGAAATAAGTTGGTTATTCCAAGGGAAAACGCTCCATGTTCAAAAAGAGGGGAATATTTTTTTCTCTGTCCCAGACTAAACTGGAATTCCGTGAGATTATTCCTACAGAAATTCCTGTTAAAGATGAATGTGGAGTGAGAAGAGAATCTCACAGAGGGTAAAACATATCCAGGATTTCACCACGGTGAGGGAAGAGTGTGTTGGAATCGCTCCTTTATGGAATATCTTTGCTCTGGAGGGTTTTCCAGGGATATTTCAATCAAGTTTTTAGCAGGAATTTGATCACTTTGGGAAAAACACGGTAGCCGTGGATTGAGGGCTTGTGAGGGTTTTTTTTCCTCACTGATTTTTATCTGGATAAAAGGAATTGAGGACACACTGGAAGATGGAACAACTTGGAGAAAAGTGTCGGATAGGGAAGAGGACAAACAGTGCTCAGAGTGAAGAAAAAATTGTGTTAAAATTTTTAAAAATGGAAAGTTGGTTTCCCTGGATTTCCCGCTGTGCGGCTGCTGGTGAAGGCACATCGGGATAATTCCTGTTGTTGCGGAATTTGGGGAGCTCGAGGAAGCATTTTCTGCCAGGCCAGGTTCACACCTGGGCATCCTGGGAGCCTTGGGGCTGCTGGGACTTGGGGTGGCCGGGAAGGTCCCAAGGCAAAGCTTTTGCTGCTTCCCCATCCATGGAAGTGCTCGGAGGAAAGGCTGCACGGGAATTCCACAACCCCTTTTCCCAGGAAAACAAAGCTTTCCCTGTTTTTTCTCCCCTCAGCCTCTCTCAGAGCAATTTTCCCTGGGCTGGGATAAGTTGGGAAGCACTTCCAGGGGTTCTGTGCTAGGACACGTCCCACGGAGCGGGAGGTGGAGCAGAGCTTTGGGTGCACGGGGTCGGTGCTAGAAAATTGGATTCCCCGGATTTCCCGCTGAGGGGCTGTTGGTGAAGGTACATCCTGACAACTTTTCTTGCTGTGGAATTTTGGGAGCCAGGAAATAGGAGCAACAGCAAAGAAAATGTGGAGTATTTTCCTGACCAGGCCCTTTTTCTCCAGTGGGATTTCAACCCCTTCCTGTTGTGGTGACTTTAAATCTCTGGATCTGTTGTGTCTGGATACCCTGGAGCTGAAATGTTCCTTAGCTCCTCTCCTAGGAGGGAATCCTGGATTTGCTGTGAGATTATGGACTCTGCTCTCTCCTGGGAAGGCTCTGCTTCGCTTTCTGCAGCCACAGCTTGGCAGGGAGTGGTGCTGCTGAGGTTCCCCCAAATTCCCCATCCCACAGAAGGATCTGGATTTATCCAGCACCCCCTGGAATTCCTGGAGGGAAGGCACAGCAGCAGCAGCTCCAGGAGTCCATTAAAACTCGTTTTTGGCAGATCAGCTGAAGAATGGAGATCCCGGGGCCTGCCCGCTCTCTTTGCAGCGCTCACCCTGTGTTTTCCTCATCCCGAATAAAACAAACAATTCCCAATGTTAACCCAGCTCAGGTGTTTTCCTCTAAATCCATTTGGAGGCAGAGCAGACGAGGGTATTTTCCCTCAGGGAATGTGAAAGGACCAATTCCACAAATTCACACATTTTTGGGACCTTGGGCTGAGCTGGAGTGGCCCCCCAGGGACACCAGGTCTACCCAGGGAATCGCAAATTCAATTCTTGCTGCTCCTGCCTCAGCCAGGCTTTGGGAAGGGCTGTTCCCAGCAAAAACGCTTCCCTGTGGCTCAAGCGTGGGCAGAACTCTCTGGGAGCCCCAGGCTGGCAGGGTGAAATCAGGATTTTTGCTGTGGGCAGGATGAGTTTCTCGCAGCTGGTTGTGAAATTCTTGGGCCAAGCCTGAGCAGCTCCGGCCTGGAGCAGAGAGTGGCAAGGGGTAAATGCGGATCCCAGCAGCTGGCTCAGCCTCGCTTCTCCCCTGCCAGCTTGGGGCAATTATAGCTGATTATAAAGAGCCCTTCGCTGAGCTGGAGCTCCAGGGAAAAGAGGGAATGTGCACAAAGAGGGATTAAAAATACCGGTTTGGGGTGAGCTTGCCCTGGTTGTGGAAGCAAAAAGCTCCCAAACGTGGCAGGAGTGGGCAGGAGGTGCCAACACACCAGCTGCCCGAGGTGCCACGAGGAGCTGGGGCTCAGCTCTCAGCGCTCTGCTCCTCCCGGAGTTAAACATATCCCTTACCTCAGATGCCCTTTGCAGGAGGCTGAATCATTTGCATTTTGATGCTCTGGCATTTTCTAAACCACCAAGACATCAGAATTTTTATCGCCTTCAACAACTGCGTTGCCAAGGGCAACGCTCGGGAATCTGTTCCCGAGCATCCAGCCCTGCCTGCAGCAGAGGGCGGTGTTTGAGTGGGAAAAATGCATATTTATGGAAAAATTATGGAAAAATCTCTCTGGAACCCTGGGCAAAATTCGGGGTCCGGGTCTCTCATGGCCGTGGGAATGGTACCAACCCCCCCCAGTCCGTCTGCAAACTCCTTTGTGTGCTGCTCGTGGGTTGTAACTTTGACTGGATAATCCCTGTCCCAAAGGATTTGGGATTTAAAAACCCTCCTCCTCACGCATCGCTGCCGTCCTCCTGGATCCCAGCCTTCCCTGGCTCCGATTCCTGGGATCTGCTCTGCTCTGAGAGGAAAACTCCACAAGCAAGCACCGTTCAATATTTGCTGTGGTTGTTTCCAAGAGAGAAGTGGAACACTCAAAGCCTTGACTTCCATTTCCCGGGATGAACTTCCCCAGTCCAGGTCATCCGTGCTCCGATGGTTTCCTGTCAGCACAGACAGAAAAGTGATTTAATTTTTAGTGTCCCTTTGAACTTCTAGAAGTGAGAATGAGTCAATTGTGCTGCGCTGGGGGAATCCCTGAGTCCTGCTCTGGCTCTGGCCAACCTTTGGGGAAACCTGGACATCTTTATGCTCTTTAATTCCCATCATTTCCATATGGATGAGGCTGATTCTTCCTGATGTTTAAGGATTTTTTTGGTGGAGAGAAGCGGGGTGGTGCCCACGAGGGTTGGTGGAGGCTCTGTTGATATTTCTCCACCGTCTCTCCCTTCTCCCTGGGAAGGGAAAAAGAAGCCAGACTTAAATTCGATGTTTCTGCATTGAACAGGAAACTCTGTGACAAATCAGACGAGAAAATAACACGTTGCAAGAAATAGTGCAGCCACTGGTGGGCTGCTGCTGTCCCTATTTAACTTCTCAGCAATTCTTCTGGGTTTTTTTTTGCCTTTTTGGCTGGGCTTTGTAAAGGGAAAAGAAAATGTTTGGCCTTTTCCAGAGGAAAAGCAGTGGGAGAGAGCAGCCCAAGGCTCGGTGCAAACCTCCCCTGGTCCCACAGCCACTTCAGGGTGGGTTTTAGGGACAATTAATTACCTGAGATCTCTAATAAGAGGCAAGGCTCAGCCTGATGTGCAGCTCTCAGGCCATGTTCCAACTGTGTCCCATTCAGGGAGCTCACCTGAATTTTGGGGCATCATTTCAGCACCAACCCCGCCCCTGCCCCAAACCTGGGGATGGGCCCCTCAGAGAGCACCCACAGGTTCTGCCTTGGGACTTTTCCAACCCCAACCCTTTTCCAACCCTAACCCACTTCAGGCTGTGTTTTACGGACACTTAATTACACCAAATCTCTTAAGAAGAGATGAGGCTCAGCCTCCTCCACCTGATGTGCAGCTCTCAGGCCGTGTTCCAGCTGGGGACTGGCGTGGGGGAGCTCACCTGGATTTTGGGGCATCATTTCAGCACCAACCCCGCCCCTGCCCCAAACCTGGGGATGCATCCCTCAGAGAGCACCCACAGGTTCTGCCTTGGGACTTTTCCAGAGGAAAAACAGCAGGAGAGAGCATCCCAAGGCTTGGTGCAAACCTCCCTTTGTCCCACAGCCACTTCAGGCTGGGTTTTAGGGACAATTAATTACCTGAGATCTCTTAATAAGAGGGAAGACTCAGCCTCCTCCACCTGAGGTGCAGCTCTCGGGCCGTGTTTCAGCCGGGCACTGCTGCTGGCTGATGTGGGGGAGCTCACCTGGATTTTGGGGCACCATTTCAGCACCAACCCTGCCCTGCCCTGCCCCGAACCCACGGGAGAGCCCCCCGAGGTCCTGGGACCACGAGCGGCACTCGCCGGTTGTTGCTCTCACCTGGCCCAGCCACACGAGCTCGGGATCGATTTTTTGCTGAGTAAACACCTTAAATAACTCCCTGAAGTGCTTCTGTGGTGTTTGGGGTTTAAATAAACTCCCCTGGGTGAGAGGGCAGGAGCTGGTGGGTGATGAAACGGTGCCAGGAAAACCAAAGCCTCCTTAGAATAAGGAGGGGGAAAAACATCAGGGAGAAAAGGGAATAAAAGCAGGAATTAAAGCCCGGGATGGTCTATAAACAGCAATAAATTCAAAGCAGAGGGTCGGGGCTTCTTGCTGGTTTGGATTTGATGCTCTTTGGGGGAGATGGGACCATATTTTGATAGGTTTTATGACTTTTTTATCACTGTTTTTTAAATCACTGCTGCTGCAAGGGAGATCTTTTATAGATACTGATTTATTTTATATATGTGTATATTTCATATATATTGATGTATTTTATATATATTGATGTATTTTATATATATTGATGTCTTTTTTATCTATTTATATATTTTATATATATGTGTATATTTTATATGTATTTTATTTTATTTTTTTATTTTATATATATTATATATTACATATTACATATTATATATTATATATTACATATTTATATATAAAATATAATTATATTAAAATATATAAATTATATATATTATATATGTATAATTTTATATATATAGATATATTTTGTATATTTCTATACCTTTTATATATATGTATTTTATATATGTTGGTATATTTTTATATTTGATAGTATATATATATTATATATATTATGTAATTGTCTGTTTTATATATTGATATATTTTATATCTATTTCTATATTACCTATTTTTAATTTTTATCTATTTATGTATTATAGGCGTATTTCTATATTTTTACTATTGATCTGTTTTTTATCTATTGATATATTTTATATATATTTATATCTTTTATACATCCAGAGCTGTCAGCTCTTGGTCCTGAGCCACCAAGGGATGGCCCTGCTGGAGCAGTGACACACTGGGGTCCCTTCCAGCCTGACCTATTCCGTGATCCCGAGAAATCCAGGGCAATTCCAGAGGGGTTCCACCCCTTCCAGCCCGGCCAGCACCCCTCCACCCCAGCCCTGGCAGCGCCAGCTCGGATCTCCCCCCCTCTGGAGGAGTGTCCCACCAGCAGGACTGAAATCCACATTTCCCCGAGAGTTGGAAATGATTTTAAAGAGGTTTTCTCACAGATTTTGTGGGGTCGAGCTCCTCTCTGGGTGAGCAGGTGGAGGAATGTATTAACTCATCCCAAGGAAGCCGAGCTGTCAGCATTGATCCGAGCAGGCAGAGCATGGAAATGTTGTTTTTTTCCCCATTTTAAATCTCTCAGCTCAACACAAAAGTTGCAAATCTGGCAGCGGAGCAGACGGAGGGAGGAGGAATTCGAGTTAAAAAGGCAATTTTCCCACCATCCAATTCCCCCCACTCTGTGTTTAAATGCTGGATTTGCTGCCGAGCACACAAAGAAATGATTTAAACCACAAAATAAATAACGAGAATTGCCAAACCCTCCGGGTTTCGCCGTTTGCTCAACAGATGCTCCAGGTAACCTCATTTAGCGGCTGGAAAGGGTGGAAAGGATGAATGCAGCTGCAGATTTTGCACAGTGGGGCCACCAGAACACCCCAATTTCTGCTCACGGATATTCTAATCAGGGCCTTTGCCCCGGTCATTCAGCCACTCCGCTTTTCCGACCGCTCTTTATTCGTGGGGCAGCAGGAAAATTGGGCTTTGATTCAAACAGCAAGGGAATGCTGCAAGGAGGAATAAATCACCCAGGGTTTGCTCAACCCTTTCGCTGGTTCTGTAAAACTGCCTCGTTTTAAGGGTTTTTTTCTAAGATTTGAGGGGACTTTCCTGGGCTGAGCTCTGGGGTTTTGCTGCCACAACTCAAATTTCAGCCATCAGTTCCTCGCTTGCCCTGCTCCCCTGAGAGGATCACTCTAAAACCTCACTGATGATACTCAAAAAACCCCCCCAAAAGTCGAATTTCCTACACAAAGCTTGATTTTGAGCTGTTCAAATTAGACCTGGCTTTAATTCATGGGTTTTTGCACAGAGCTGGGGTTGCCTCACATTATTTAGAGTCTAATTAAATAGATATTGATTACGTTATATTTAATGGATAGGTTCTCCAGCGAAGGTGTGAACAGAAGGGACACGGCCAAAGAGACCTGGTGGGGTTTGCCTCCTGTAAAATCCTTTCCTGAGATTCTCCCATGGGATTTGGGGCAGCTGGAAAACCACCAAAAAATTGCCAAAAGTCACTGCTGGGGGTGTGTCATGAAATCTGAGAGTCTCCACTCGTGACCTGGGGCTGGCACAGCCTCCCATCAGCCAAAACCAGGGAGGTTCAGCCCAAAGTTTGTGGATTTTGCATTTAAATTGAATGGTTTTATGGGGAAGGGAAGGGAAGGGAAGGGAAGGGAAGGGAAGGGAAGGGAAGGGAAGGGAAGGGAAGGGAAGGGAAGGGAAGGGAAGGGAAGGGAAGGGAAGGAAAAGGGAAAGGGAAGGGAAGGGAAGGGAAGGGAAGGGAAGGGAAGGGAAGGGAAGGGAAGGGAAGGGAAGGGAAGGGAAGGAAAAGGGAAAGGGAAGGGAAGGGAAGGGAAGGGAAGGAAAAGGGAAAGGGAAGGGAAGGGAAGGGAAGGGAAGGGAAGGGAAGGGAAGGGAAGGGAAGGGAAGGGAAGGGAAGGGAAGGGAAGGGAAGGGAAGGGAAGGGAAGGGAAGGGAAGGGAAGGGAAGGGAAGGGAAGGGAAGGGAAGGGAAGGGAAGGGAAGGGAAGGGAAGGGAAGGGAAGGGAAGGGAAGGGAAGGGAAGGGAAGGGAAGGGAAGGGAAGGGAAGGGAAGGGAAGGGAAGGGAAGGGAAGGGAAGGGAAGGGAAGGGAAGGGAAGGGAAGGGAAGGGAAAGGGAAGGGAAAGGGAAGGGAAGGGAAGGGACGGGAAGGGAAGGGAAGGGAAGGGAAGGGAAGGGAAGGGAAGGGAAGGGAAGGGAAGGGAAGGGAAGGGAAGGGAAGGGAAGGGAAGGGAAGGGAAGGGAAGGGAAGGGAAGGGAAGGAAAAGGGAAAGGGAAAGGGAAAGGGAAGGGAAGGAAAAGGGAAAGGGAAAGGGAAGGGAAGGGAAGGGAAGGGAAGGAAAAGGGAAAGGGAAGGGAAGGGAAGGGAAGGGAAGGGAAGGGAAGGGAAGGGAAGGGAAGGGAAGGGAAGGGAAGGGAAGGGAAGGGAAGGGAAGGGAAGGGAAGGGAAGGGAAGGGAAGGGAAGGGAAGGGAAGGGAAGGGAAGGGAAGGGAAGGGAAGGGAAGGGAAGGGAAGGGAAGGGAAGGGAAGGGAAGGGAAGGAAGGGAAAGGGAAGGGAAAGGGAAGGGAAGGGAAGGGAAGGGAAGGGAAGGGAAGGGAAGGGAAGGGAAGGGAAGGGAAGGGAAGGGAAGGGAAGGGAAGGGAAGGGAAGGGAAGGGAAAGGGAAGGGAAGGGAAGGGAAGGGAAGGGAAGGGAAGGGAAGGGAAGGGAAGGGAAGGGAAGGGAAGGGAAGGGAAGGGAAGGGAAGGGAAGGGAAGGGAAGGGAAGGGAAGGGAAGGGAAGGGAAGGGAAGGGAAGGGAAGGGAAGGGAAGGGAAGGGAAGGGGAAGGGAAGGGAAGGGAAGGGAAGGGAAGGGAAGGGGAAGGGAAGGAAAAGGGAAGGGAAGGGAAGGGAAGGGAAGGGAAGGGAAGGGAAGGGAAGGGAAGGGAAGGGAAGGGAAGGGAAGGGAAGGGAAGGGAAGGGAAGGGGAAGGGAAGGGAAGGAAAAGGGAAGGGAAGGGAAGGGAAGGGAAGGGAAGGGAAGGGAAGGGAAGGGAAGGGAAGGGAAGGGAAGGGAAGGGAAGGGAAGGGAAGGGAAGGGAAGGGAAGGGAAGGGAAGGGAAGGGAAGGGAAGGGAAGGGAAGGGAAGGGAAGGGAAGGGAAGGGAAGGGAAGGGAAGGGAAGGGAAGGGAAGGGAAGGGAAGGGAAAGGGAAGGGAAAGGGAAGGGAAGGGAAGGGAAGGGAAGGGAAGGGAAGGGAAGGGAAGGGAAGGGAAGGGAAGGAAAAGGGAAGGGAAGGGGAAGGGAAGGGAAGGAAAAGGGAAGGGAAGGGAAGGGAAGGGAAGGGAAGGGAAGGGAAGGGAAGGGAAGGGAAGGGAAGGGAAGGGAAGGGAAGGGAAGGGAAGGGAAGGGAAGGGAAGGGAAGGGAAGGGAAGGGAAGGGAAGGAAAAGGGAAGGGAAGGGGAAGGGAAGGGAAGGAAAGGGAAGGGAAGGGAAGGGAAGGGAAGGGAAGGGAAGGGGAAGGGGAAGGGAAGGGAAGGGGAAGGGGAAGGGGAAGGGGAAGGGGAAGGGGAAGGGGAAGGGGAAGGGAAGGGGAAGGGAAGGGGAAGGGGAAGGGAAGGGAAGGGAAGGGAAGGGAAGGGAAGGGAAGGGAAGGGAAGGGAAGGGAAGGGAAGGGAAGGGAAGGGAAGGGAAGGGAAGGGAAGGGAAGGGAAGGGAAGGGAAGGGAAGGGAAGGGAAGGGAAGGGAAGGGAAGGAAAGGAAAGGAAAGGAAAGGAAAGGAAAGGAAAGGAAAGGAAAGGAAAGGAAAGGAAAGGAAAGGAAAGGAAAGGAAAGGAAAGGAAAGGAAAGGAAAGGAAAGGAAAGGAAAGGAAAGGAAAGGAAAGGAAAGGAAAGGAAAGGAAAGGAAAGGAAAGGAAAGGAAAGGAAAGGAAAGGAAAGGAAAGGAAAGGAAAGGAAAGGAAAGGAAAGGAAAGGAAAGGAAAGGAAAGGAAAGGAAAGGAAAGGAAAGGAAAGGAAAGGAAAGGAAAGGAAAGGAAAGGAAAGGAAAGGAAAGGAAAGGAAAGGAAAGGAAAGGAAAGGAAAGGAAAGGAAAGGGTTTTAGTGGGAGCTTGCATGGCTGGAAGAAGAGAAATCCAAATATTTATTAACACTTCCTCATTTAAAAGCGTTTTAGGAAGAAAAGGCAATAAATGAAGATGATAAAATAAACGAAGATGATAAAATAAATGAATATAAAATGATAAAGTTTAAAAATGATAAAATAGAAAAGATAAAATAAATGAAGATGATCAACCAGGACCTGGGAGGGTTTCATTTGTAGGGAAGGTCACCCCGAGGCCATCCCCCAAAAACATCTCTATCCTGACCTTCAGGGGGTGGAAAATCGGAATTCTGATCATTTCAGTTCTCCCAGACAGCAAAAGCACCCAAAATCCTCTTTATTTTTCTGCTCAGGGGCATCAGAGACCCTCAGGGAGCAGAAGCACTGGCAGGTGCCACCAGCACGGGCTGGCAGCTGGCGGCTCCTCGGTCATTTCAGGACAGGAGGGAGGAGAAAAAAATCACAGAGAAAAATCAAAGACAGAGAAAAACTCTCCCTGGGGACAGAGCTATGGAGCATCCAGGGAAAACATGGAACAACAGCACACCTTGGACACGGGGAAGGGAGGGGACGTCAGGGAAACCCACCCCAGCCCTCAGCTGGGAGCTGGGCAAGGACTGGGCTCTGCTGTCCCCATGCCCCGGCACCAGGACATGGCAGCAGAGCAGGGCTGGATATAAAGAATATCGAACTATGTATAAAATATAGAAATATATATATCTATATGATATAAAAAAATAGACAAAAATAGACAAAAAATAGACAAAAATATAATATATAATATATAATATATAATATATAATATATAATATATAATATATAATATATAATATATAACGTATATATAATATATAACATATAGTATGTAATATATAACATATATAACATATAACATATAACATATAACATATAATATATAATATATGATATATAATATGTAATATATAATATGTAATATGTAATATATAATATGCGATATATGATATATGATATATATGACATATAACATATAACATATAATAAGTACATACAAATATATGTAATATATGTATATATAACATATAATCTATAATGTGAATATATTATATATAAAACTATAAAATAAATATATCGTATATAATATATATGAAATATATTCTATATAGTATATAATATAAATATATAGCAAATATATGCAAATATATATAATATATGAACACATATAATATATAATATATATGAAGATATATAAGATATAAGATATAATATGTAAGATATATATGTATTTTAATATATATAATATATAAAAATATATATTTATATATTTTTGATATATACCTGTATATAGTATATAAGTAGATATCAAAAATAAATTAATGTATTAAATATATAACGTATCAATACATAAAAATACGTAATAAATATATTTATATATAAATATATATAAATATATATTTTTATATATATATTTATATATATAAATATATATAAATACGTCTATAAAAGAACTCCCTCGCAGCAGCAGCTGTTTAAAAAATAGTGACAAAAAAGTGACAAATCCCTGTTGAAAAACGCTCCCGTCTCCCCCAAAGGAGCACAAAATTCCAACCAGCAGCAAAACCCGACCCTTCCCCGTGCCCCTGACCTTGGAGGCTTTTCCTGGCACATCCCGGTGAGGAGGCTCCAGCCCCTCTCCGCTCGTTCCCGTGCTGCCCTGGGCTGCCAATTCCCAGGAAATACTTTGGGCTGAGTTTTTTGCCTGTTTTTTTTCTCTGTCCCGGGCATTTTCGGGCTGAGGTCACTGCAGGGTCCTGTCCCCTCCTCCTGCTCTTCCTCCTCCTCTCCCTGCTCCCTCCTGCCCATCCTCACCAAATAAAAGGTACCAGATCCCGAGGTTTGTTTTTTTTTAAATTTTGTGACTTTTACGACTTTCCCAGCCATTCCCAGCTCCCCCAGGCACGTGGGGAATATCATCCTGCAGACAACCGGGATTTCTTTTCCCCTCCAACGCCGACCCTGTGAGGAACCAGAACCCAAAAGCGTTTCCTGCCTCGGCATTGGGAATTCCAGAGCATCATTCCCACCCCCAGCTCCTCTCCTGCTTTCCTCTGCTGATTTTGGCCCTTCTCCAGCCCCCTGGAGCATCCCCAGAGCTGGGAGGGGGCATCCTTTTATTTCCTGGGGTTTGTGGGGTTGTTCTTCCCCACCCAGGGGTTTTTATGGGGTTTCTGGGAACGGGCGGGTGCTGAGCCGGGGGAATTTGAGGGCTGAGCCCGTCCTTGTCCCCTGGGAGCAGCAGGACCCCGCAGCTTTCAGCCCCACTGAGGGCAGGAAGCAAAACCAGCCCCGTCAGCGCCGGCTTATCCCAAAATTCCCAGATGCCAGCAGCTTCCTGAGATATTCACAACCCCAAAATGCACGGAAAACAAACAAAAACGCTGACAGCCGGGCCCTGCTGATTTCACTGCTTCAAACAGTTCGGTTTTCCTTTTTTCCCTCCCCTCTCCCCAAAAGCCAAGAGCTGGATCTGCCTCGGCTCCTGAATCATCAGGAGCTTTGTTCCCCGCGGCAGCTGCAGGAATTGGGGCCGGGACGATCCTTTTTGAAAGTTTAATTTCGCCCATTTTGGAGCTTGAAAGGCTGGAATGGAGATCACAGAATCACAGGGAGGGTGAGGCTGGAAGGGATCGCAGAGAGGAATTAACTCGGGGATTCTCCTGCCCAGTGGGTCGGGATTTCAACCGGAATTTTCATATTTCTGATTGCATTTCCAAGCTGAAACTACTTTAAAAAAAAAAATAAAATTCAGCTTTTCTTGCTCCTTGCCAGAGGGGACAGAACAGGTTCGGCACAGTGGGAAGGGGGAAATCACTGAGCTGGCTCCTTTGGGGTCAAATTAAATATTTGGGCAGTTCTAAATTAATCTGTGCCTTAATTTAGGCCTGTCCCAAGGACAGGACTTGAGAATGCCACCGCTGAAGGATCAGCTGCAGCCCAGTGCCCATCATTATTAATAAATCGATAATTAATTTTTATTAATTAGTCCAAGAAATGTTTGGACAGCGCTGCCAGGGATGCCCAGGCTGGGATTGTTGGGGTGTCTGGGCAGGGCCTGGGGTTGGATCAGTGATCCCGGTGGGTCCCATTCCAGTCAGGATACCCTGTGATAATGGACAACACTGGGGAGAAAACTCGAATTGGGAAAGAACAACCTGGAACAGACGAGATAAAAAACTTTGGGCTGGCTTGGGTCGGGTGTTCTGTGTTTTGATTTACCTCGTGTTGATGAAACTCTCGATGAACTTTAAGATCATGAAAAAGAGAGAAGCCCAGGAAAAAATCCACAACTTCCCAGTTTAACACTTTAACAACTCAATAATTTCCCAATTTAACCATTTAACCACTTAAAATCTCACGATTTCACCATTTAACCCTTTCACCATTTCACCATTTAACCCATTTCAGCCACTTCAACAATTTCAGCCATTTCACCATTCCAAATTTCCCGCTTCCTGATTTCACGGGCCAGCCAGAATTCCCCACCTGGAACCCAGCAGCAGAAGGAAAAGCCCAGAAATCCGTGAATATTTTATAAAGCACTCAAAGCCCGCAGCGCTGAGCGCCACAGCAAAGCCTCCGAGGATCGGAGCGAATTCCTCTTTCCAGAGCAGATGTTGAAATAATTCAGGGAAGTAAAGCACAAACCTCGCTCTGCCCTCGGCTCTCTGCTGCGCCTCGGGGCCTGGCGGGAAGGAGTCACCTCAGAGGGATGCAGCAAAATTTATATGGGCAACAAATTGCATTTAAAGTGAGGGGAAATCCCTCTTTTTTTACATTCCCAAGCTCTGGACACCTTGATTTTGCCGTGCTGGTAAAACGGTGAGCACGGTGTGAGAGCAACTCCAGTGCGGGGAGGAAACTGAGGCTGGAAAGCTAAAAACGAAATATTCTGATGGCTTTAAAGAGAAAATATCTCCTGTGGCAGGAAAGACGGGATGGAAGTGGATGTGATGGTGCTAAAGGCCTTTCCCAATGTAACGATTCCAGGATTTTCTGGTTTGGAGAATTAAAAAATGGGAGATTTTCAGAATAAGCAGTGAAATGTGGGGTTATTTTTGGGCTCTGAAGGTCAGCCATTTTTTGCACCGATATTATTAAATAGAACATTTATATTTTCTGTAATTAATTAGTTGTACCATTTACACCAATATTGAATATAAGATTTGCACTGATATTAAAGATAACATTTATACCAATATTAATGACACCATTTATATCAATATTCATTATACCACTTACACCAATATTAGTTGTAAGATTTATACCAACATTAAATGTAGCATTTACACCAATATGAATTATAGCATTTAAATGAATGTTAATTACACCATTTATACCAATATTTTACACCAACATTAAATATAAGACACCAATATTAAAGATAACATTTATACGAATATTAATGACACCATTTATATCAATATTTTATATAATTATTAAATAAAGCATTTACACCAATATTAATTATATCATTTACACCAATATTAAAGCATTTACACCAATATTAATTATATCATTTACACCAATATTAAATAAAGCATTTACACCAATATTAATTATACCACTTGCACCAATATTAATTATATCATTTACACCACTATTAATTAAAGCATGTACACCAATTTTAATTATAGCACTTACACCAATATTAATTAAAGCATTTACACCAATATCAAATAAAGCATTTACACCAGTATTACTAATACCACTTACACCAATATTAATTATATAATTTACACCAACATTAATTAAAGCCTTTACACCAATATTAATTATACCACTTGCACCAATATTAATTATATAATTTACACCAACATTAATTATATCATTTACACCAATATTAAATAAAGCATTTACACCAATATTAAAATACAAACAGAAAAATCTTGGTCGCCCAGACAATAAAATATAATAATTGTCACAGGGCTGGAATTTATTATTTTTGTTCCTCTGTCCATAGGAACGGTTTGAATAAGCTCTGAGTGTTCCTAAAATTTCCCTGCCTCTCTTCCCCCCATCCCAAAACCACGGCAGGAGCTGAATTTCCACTGGTTTTGCTCCGGGAGGGATTTTCTGGTTTAGCAACTTGGTTTTTGCAGAGAGAGGAAATTTCGGGCTCGTCCTCTTCTCCAAGGGTATCAGGAAAAATTCCTTCAGGAGGGCTTCACATTCCCGGCCTTTGCCACTTTTGGGGGATGATTTTTGGGGCACCTACACCATCCCGAAGGCGGTTTTCCCCTGGATTTTGAGTCTGCTCTGTGCACCGACAATTCCCGGGGCTTTGCACACCTGTTTTGGGTTTAGTTCCACCGGGAAGAGCAGAATCGGGGTTGTGAAACCCTGGTTTGCATGGGAAACTTTGCTGATCGGCCACGTTCAGCTCAAAAACCCATCAGAGGTACAAATCTGCATTTTAACCCTGCTTCTCACCTCCTACAAACCGTGTTTTACCTCTGTTTTCACCTTTTATAAACCATATTTTAACTCTATTTTCGCCTCTTACAAATCCACATTTTAACCCTGCTTTTCACCTCTTACAAGCCACATTCTAACTCTATTTTCACCTCTTACAAACCCCCATTTAACTCGCTTTTCACCTCTTACAAACCCATATTGTAACTGTTTTCACCTCTTACAAATCCACGTTTTAACCCTGCTTTTCACCTCTTACAAACCCATATTTAATTCTGCTTTTCACCTCTTCCAGGGCCACATTTTAACCCAGTTTTCACCTCTGCTGGAGGCACTTCCCAGCCCCTGCGATCCCACCGCGTGCCAGGGCACGACAGAGCCTTGGGCTCCCCGCTCCTGCAATTCCAGGCAGCAAAAATCAGAAGGAACTCGGGGACTTTTAACTTCTCCTCCTGGATAGCCAGGTATATTTATTCCTTGAATAAATAGAAACATGCAGATTGAAACAAAACCCCCCAAAACAAAAAAAAAAAAAAAAAAAAACCCAAAACAAACAAACAAAAAAAACCAACCAACCCCAAAAGCCAAAAATTCTATGATTAAACCATGCTTGGTCACCGGTTGGATTTGGCTCTGTGAGCTGTTGGAGTTGGGCAGGTAAATCCACAAATTTGGGCACATCCAGGTAAATTCACAGATTTGGGCACGTCCAGGTAAATCCACAAATTTGGGCAGGTCCATCCTGGGAGCTCCCTTTGCCAGCCCCTGTCCCCGCTCTGCCTCATCCCCTCGGTCCCAGAGCTGGCAACTCCCTCAGGTTTTGCTCCCAGCCGTCCTCACCTCAACCCCTCATTATTTGCCATCCTCAACTCCAAATTTTCCTCTTTCCCCACATGTGGAATTTTACTCTGGACAGGGGTGGAGGAGCAGGAGTTCTCCCAGCTGGGCCACCTCTCCCTGGTTTTGGCAGGGGGAAATTTTGCTGTTCAGCCATGAAACCCCTTCCTCTGACCCCTTAAACCCCTTCCTTCTACCCCTTAAACCCCTTCCTTCTACCCCTTAAACCCCTTCCTCTGACCCCTTAAAACCCCTTCCTTCTACCCCTAAAACCCCTTCCTCTGACCCCTAAAACCCCTTCCTCTGACCCCTTAAACCCCTTCCTCTGACCCCTAAAACCCCTTCCTTCTACCCCTAAAACCCCTTCCTCTGACCCCTTAAACCCCTTCCTCTGACCCCTAAAACCCCTTCCTTCTACCCCTTAAACCCCTTCCTCTGACCCCTTAAACCCCTTCCTTCTACCCCTTAAAACCCCTTCCTCTGACCCCTTAAACCCCTTCCTCTGACCCCTTAAACCCCTTCCTCTGACCCCTTAAAACCCCTTCCTTCTACCCCTTAAACCCCTTCCTCTGACCCCTTAAACCCCTTCCTTCTACCCCTTAAACCCCTTCCTCTGACCCCTTAAACCCCTTCCTCTGACCCCTAAAACCCCTTCCTCTGACCCCTAAAACCCCTTCCTCTGACCCTTTAAAACCCCTTCCTTCTACCCCTTAAACCCCTTCCTCTGACCCCTAAAACCCCTTCCTCTGACCCTTTAAAACCCCTTCCTTCTACCCCTTAAACCCCTTCCTCTGACCCCTTAAACCCCTTCCTCTGACCCCTAAAACCCCTTCCTCTGACCCCTAAAACTGCTTTTTTCTCTCTCGATTTCTCGCTTTCGCTCCATCCCTCTCCTTTTCCAGGCGAGGTGTCCCCACTCCAGGGTTGGTTCGATTTCCCTGCAAGCCCAGAACACCAAATCGCTCCGGGAGTTGCTCTTAATTCCCATTTCCCTGAGTTTAGGAGGGCTGCCTGCAAATATCCACGCAGGCTTTGAACGTTTCTCCTCTATTTTAACCCACAAAAAAAGATTAAAATGAAAAAAAAAAAAAAGAAAAAAATTTTAAAAATTTAATTTTTTTTTAATTTGAAAAAAATCGAGAAAAAAATTGGAAAACTTTTAAAAAATTAAAAATAATGAAATAATTAACAAAAAAAATCCTAATAAGCTGTGCTGGCAGCGCCGAAGCCTTCGACAGGATCATGTAGGGCTTTGTGCTGCCTTTGTGAGGCATAATTAGCACTTGGAATGTGCTCACATCAGATGGCGGCCGAGCGGGAGAATTCCTTTAACCCCTGAGCCTCCGCGCATCCCTGCGTGTCCTGGAATGACACCGCTGGGAAGCAGCCCGAGAATTCCCGGGGGATTTGAGGCTCCGAATGCAAAGCGCCGAGTCCGCGCTTTGCTCTCCGCGTGTGGAGCAGGTGGTGGCAAGAGCGGGTTTTGTTTTGATATTAATTTGAATATTTGAATAATTTTGTATTTTACATTTTACATTTTAATATTTTTATTTTTTATGTTTATATTTTAATACATTGAATGTTTTTATCATTTTTATATCTTTATTTTACATTTTTATGATTTTTATATTTTTATAATTTTTATATTTTTATAATTTTTATGCTTTTATTTTATTTTTTTATTTTTTCGTATTTTTTATTTTTATATTTTTATATTTTTTATTTTATACTTTATATTTTATATTTTATATTTTATATTTTATATTTTTATGTTTTTATATTTTTAATGTTTATATTATATATTTTTTATATATTTATATTTTCTATTTGAATTTTCTTATATATATTCTATATTATATTTTATTCTATTATATTTCATATTTTATATTTCATATTTTATACTTCATATTTTATATTTTATATATTATAGATAATATTATATATTATATATCATATATCATATATTACATATCATATATTATATATCATATATCATATATTATATATTATATCGCATATTTCATATTTCATATTTCATATTTCATATTTCTATTTTATGTTTATATTTTATATTTTTTTATTGTTGTATTTTTAGATATTTTCTACTAATTCCGGCATTTAATCCCTTTTTTCCCAAGCCTTTGTGCCCATCTAAACATTTTCCCATTAATTCCAGTATGAAATCTCCATTTTTTAACATCTTTGTGCACATTTAGGGATGGCACAGGGAGTTTCAGTCCGGTGTGGGGGTGTCAGGATGGAAGCTGCTGCTCCTCTGCTGAATTCGGGATTTTCCTGACCAGAAAAAACCCCTCCGGACATTCCATTTCATTCCCTTCAGGCAGCAGCGTTTGAAGGTTGGAAATCAAACCCAATTTGCCCCAAATCCGTGAGCCAAGCGCAGCCCGGGCGGGCAGCACGGGGAAGGCTTTGGAATTCCCATGGGATTCCTCCGCCCCGTGCAGGGCACGGCTCGGCCTTTGGCACATCCCTGGCACTCCTCGCTCACCACGAGGCATTCCCGGAAGGACCCGAACACTTCTGGGAATGCCAGAGCGGGATCCAGCCCCAAGCCGGCCCCGGCTGTCGCGGTTTCCTGGCTCTTGGGATTCCCTGGCTGCGGCCGTTGGCTTTTCCTTGCTATGGAAGAGCCTTTGCTGTGTTCACGGAGCAATCGTGGCGGCAATTCAGCCAAAAACTTCGAGTTTATTCCTTGGCCCAGACTCGGATCAGCCTCTGGAAGGCCTGGCTTTTCCGGGACGTGCCCAAATCCCAAGGAAGGATGGGATGAGAGGAGCAGGGTGTGATCCCAGCCAAGCTCCTGCTGGCCGCCCCTCCAGCTCGATCCATGAATCCAAAGGAACTCTGTTTTCCTCCGTCCCTCGGCCCAAACCTCGAGAACGGAGATTTTGTTGGGAATGGAGCAGTGATTTTGGGAGTTTTTGTCTGGATTTGGAGTTTTTGTCTGGATTTGGGGAGTTTTTGTTGGGAATGGAGCAGTGATTTGGGATTTTTTGTCTGGATTTGGAGTTTTTGTCTGGGTTTGGGGTTTTTGTTGGGAATGGAGCAGTGATTTGGGGAGGTTTTGTCTGGATTTGGAGTTTTGTCTGGATTTGGGGTTTTTGTCAGGAATGGAGCAATGATTTGGGATTTTTGTCTGGATTTGGAGTTTTTGTTGGGAATGGAGCAGTGATTTTGGGATTTTTTTGTCTGGATTTGGGGAGTTTTTGTCTGGATTGGAGCAGTGATTTGGGATTTTTGTCTGGATTTGGAGTTTTTGTTGGGAATGGAACAGTGATTTGGGGAGTTTTTGTCTGGATTTGGGGAGTTTTTGTTGGGAATGGAGCAGTGATTTGGGGAGATTTTGTCTGAATTTGGAGTTTTTGTCTGGATTTGGGGAGGTTTTTTTGGGAATGGAGCAGTGATTTGCATAACTTCGCTTTCTTTGCTCGCACAAGTCCGAACAGATCCCTCCCCCCCTTCTCTCTCCTTCGACATCTGTTCCTGGATTTCTTGTTTTGTCCCTCCCAAATTTCCAGGCTGTTGCACGAGGTCCTGGATCCTGCAGAAAACTGGGATCCCAGGAGTGGGACCTCATCCCACCAGCCCCGTCCGGGCTCCCAGCACTGATTTGGGGTCAGAATTTCTGCTGCTCCTTTTGATCTCGATTAATAATGACCAAAAATCGCACTCGGGGGCCTCCTCCTTCCTCCCTCTTTGTTCTCCTCGTGGCTGTTGGAAAGTTGAGGTTCCCGGTGGAATGCCAGGGGTTATCTGGGATTTATTCCTTGCACAGGAGGAGGAGGAGGTTTCCGAAGGGAAGGGATGAGCCGAGCGTGGCCTGCCCTGGGATTTATGCAAATCTGGGTATTTTTATGCCAATTTCGAGTCAACCGCCTGGCTCGTTAGGGGAAGAGTGGCAAGGCTGGCTGCGAGCCAGAGCACAAGGCTCAGTCCCGCCATTCCCGCTTGGTTTTCAGGGATGGGGCTCCGATGGATGCGGGGCTGGGGGGAATCGCTGATTTAGGGATCCAGGCTGCTGCTCCCGGGCTGGGAGGTGAAACCCCAGGCTGGGGACGATTCCCTCATCCCACATTTCCCCCTCTGGAAGGTTCCTCTTGGTTCTGCCCCTCGGGATGTCCAGGATTTGATTCCTGTCTGGAATCTGCCTCTCCCAGCCCCACCCTGCCCTAATTATTCCTGGGCATCCCCCTTAGGAACTTTTCCTGTGTCCCATCCTTGTGACATCCATTGGGAAGGGGAACAGCCAAGAAATCCCGGAGTTAGGAGGTGAAACCCCAGGCTCGGGATGATTCCCGCATCCCACTTTTCCCCCTCCGGAAGGTTTCTCTTGGCTCTGCTCCTCAGGATGTCCAGGACTCGCTCCTGGGCTGGGAGGTGAAACCCCAGGCTGGTGGAAAATTCCTGATTCCTTCATCCCACATTTCCCTCTGGAACGTTCCTCTTGGCTCATCCCTCAGGATGTCCAGGATTCACTTCCCGGCTGGAATTACCGCAGAGCTGGAAGAGCGGAGCTGCCTCTCCCAGCCCCACCCTGCCCCAATCATTCCTGGACATTCCCTTTTTCAGCTTTTCCTGTCTCCTGTCCTTGTGACATCCATCAGGAATGGGAACAGCCAAGAAATCCCAGGCACGCCGCAGGAAGCCGCGGACGATGTGTGAAGCCGGAACCCCGCAGCTGCCTCGGGCATGTGGGGAAAAAACTTCCCATAAACATTTGGGGCTTCCAGTGAGACTTAAAAACAATAAAATAGAAATAACTCGAATCAAAATTCCTGCTGGAGGCTGGTGTTTCATTGGGAATTCTGGAATTCTCTTTCAACTCGGGGTTAGCGTCGGTTTTTTTTTCAAAGAAGAGCTGTGGGAGGCTCTGGGGACGAGACCTGCTTGGGGCTGAAGGATTTAAAAAGGTTTTTTTAAGTGATCAGAGTTTCTGCAGCACTGGCAGGGACTGCTGGAATACACGGAATTTAAACCAGGAGAGAGCAGGGCTGGATGGGATCTTGGGCAGGAATTGTTCCCTGGCAGGGTGGGCAGGGGCTGGCATGGAATTGCCAGAGCAGCTGGGGCTGCCCCTGGATCCCTGGCAGTGCCCAAGGCCAGGCTGGACATTGGGGCTGGAGCAGCCTGGCACAGTGGGAGGTGTCCCTGGGGGTGGAATAAATGGGATTTAGGATCCCTCCCAACCCAAACCATTCCGGGATTCCCTGATATTTGGATAGTTCCGGTTAAATCCCAGTAAACAAGGAAAGCTCTGATTTTATTTCCATTTTTTTTTGTCCCAAAGCCCTGATTCCAAACCTTTTGTCACTCTTGTTTTCCATGGAATATTTGGGGAGGTTTTTGTTTGTTTCGTTTGGATTTCTCCACCCAAAACCCAGCACAGGGAGAGGAATTCCAAAACTAGGAGAGTTTGCTGCAGCCAGAATTGGAAACACGAGGGGAAGGACGGACTCTGCCACCTCCCAAACCTCTGATTTAAACCTTCAGAGCCATTTTTTCCCGAAAAATCTTCAAAAATTCCTGGGAATTGGGACCTCAGCTCCTCATTTCCATGGTGCTTTGATATCTGAATTCTTGAGGTATTTTGAAACCTCCTGTGAGGAGCTTCATGGGCATCTTGAGGCACATATTATTTATATTGAAATGTGTATTATTTATATTGACATGTATATTATTTATATTGAAATTTATGTTGAAATTTATATAGAAATTCATATTATTTATATAGAAATGTATACAATTTATATAGAAATTTATACAATTTCTATTGAAATTCATATTATTTATACTGAAATTTCTATTGAAATTCATATTATTTATATAGAAATTTATATTATTTATACCGACATTTATATTATTTATATTGAAAATTTATATTGAAATTTATATAGAAATGTATATTATTTATATTTAAATCTATATTATTATTTTGAAATGTATATTATTTATATTCTTAATATTGAAATTTATATTGAAAATTATATTATATTTATATTTTTATTTATATTTGTATTTGTATTATATTTGTATTATTTATATTTATATTTATATTATTTATATGGAAAAATCAGATGTTGACCTGGGAGTTTCAGCTCACAAACTCCATTTACTGCACCTCGTGCTGGAGGTGCTTGGTTTTGTACCCAAAATATGCTTTGATAATTCACTTTTTGGGTCTTTCCAGCATTTTAAAATTTTATTTAGGTAAACAATGAGAAAACAAATACGATTTTTTAATAGAAATCCAACCAATTTCCGATTTCAGCTTGCCAGAAATTATTAAATAGCAAATGGAAGCTGTCCTGTGTCTTCGGGAAGAAATAAATAAAATAAATAAAGAAATGGATAAATCAGGGCTACAAACAGAACTTCTGAGAATCTGGGTTATAATTGCTGAGAGTCTTTTGCGTTCTCCAGGTAGCAAAAAACTCCCAAATTCCGGATTAATTAATTTATTCTCATCTCCCCAGCAGTTAAGGAGCATCAGGAATGAGACAAAAATCCATTTTTAAAATGGAAGTTCCCCATGGTTTTTCGCTCTGCTCAGAACCGTGGTGTTCATTCGGTTCCTGCTCCGAGTTTGGGATAAATTCGATGGCAGGGGAGGGAATTCTTGCCCAAGTTTCGGGTCTGTGGGTCAAAATCCTGGGGTAGTGCTAACAAAGCGCAACAATCCCCCAAAAAACGTAGAGAAAAGGAAACAAATTCGATAATTTAGGGTTTGTCATGGAGGAAATGAGTTCCTGCACGGCCAAGGAGACGGGATTTGGGAAGCAGAGGAGAGGTCTGAGCTGGAAATCCTTTGCCAGCCAGGACTGAGCTTTTTTTCCTGCTTTTCCCATATTTCAGGTGAGGCTCCTTTGGGTAGAAACCCAAAGTTTGGTCAAAGAATTCGGTAAAATCCCAAGGTTTTTGGGAAAATAATTTAGGGTCGCTTGGATGGGTCATGGAGGGGTGTTTGTGGCAATCCAGGAGAGATTTAAAGCTGGAATTTTATCAAATCCTTCATGGGATTTCATCAGAAAATGATCTCAGGGGCAGATTTCTGAGGTTCGGCCTGCTGGGGTTCAGCCCTGTCCCTCTCTCCCTCTTCCGTGAATTTTTGGGGATGAGTCCTGGGGGATACGAAGCTCATCCAATCCCTTGGTGAAATTTGGATTATCCTGATGTGGGGAAGGTGAAATCCCCAGCAGAGATATGGAAAACCTCAGGGAAAAAATCCTGAAGGAATTTTCCAGGCAGCAGCAGGAGCCAGTGGGGTGGGAGATGCTCCTGGAAGTTCTGGAATCAGGATGGGTCCTCCCTGAAGGTCCAGGATGGTGGGAGATGCTCCAGGAGTTCCTGGGAACAGGATGGATTCTCCCGGAACATGGAGGATCATGGGAAATGCTCCAGGAATTCCTGGGAGCAGGATCATGGGAGATGCTCCAGGAATTCCTGGGAGGATGATGGATCCTCCTGGAACATGGAGGATCATAGGAGATGCTCCAGGAATTCCTGGGAGATGCTCCAGGGATTCCTGGGAACAGGATGGATCTTCCCAGAACATGGAGGATCATGGGAGATGCTCCAGGAATTCCTGGGAGCAGGATGGATTTTCCCAGAACATGCAGGATTATGGGAGATGCTCCAGGAATTCCTGGGAACAGGATGGATCTTCCCAGAACATGGAGGATCATGGGAGATGCTCCAGGAATTCCTGGGAGCAGGATGGATTTTCCCAGAACATGGAGGATCATGGGAGATGCTCCAGGAATTCCTGGGAGCAGGATGGATTTTCCCAGAACATGGAGGATCATGGGAGATGCTCCAGGAATTCCTGGGAGCAGGATGGGTCCTTCCAGCATTTCCTTCCAGCCCCAGTTCTCCCCTTCCTGAGCCAGCCGGGGCTTGGAGGAGCTTTCAGAGGGAAGTGCTGGGATGCCACAGGCAGAAAATTCCTGGTGCTCCAGCCCGCTCAGCTCCTGCAATTCCACAGGAAAATTCCTGGTGCTGGACCTCCATCCCACTCAGCTCTCCCTCTGCCCCATCCATCCCTCGGCCCAGCTGGGATCAGAGCTTCCCTCCTCCTCCCCCTTTTCCCGGCAGGAAAACCTTCCCTGCTGCTCCTTTGTGCCGCTGGCAGCAGCTGCAGCTGGTTCCTGTCTTTCCCATGAAATATTCCTGGTTTTCCAGAGATGGGGGATTGCTTTTAGGGAAGGGGTTAAATTAAAACCAGGCTTAGTCCTTTCCCTCACTCCACATTTCCTCGCTGCACCCTTTGGAAACCAACTCCTGGGCATGGCTGGGATGCTGTTTTCTGGGATAATCTGGATGCAGTGCAGGGAAGCTGATCCCATTAAAGCAAATCCAGCTGCCAGGAGCCCTTGGAATTGTGCCAGGCCCCGGGCAGGACAGCCCTGGGCTGGTTCTGCTGCACCTCATAAACCCCTGATCCCACATCCCCACCTTCCATCCCGCATTTCGGAGCATTCCCGTCGTATTCCTGGCCACGGGGAGGGAGGAGGGGGGAAAATATTCCAGTGGGAAATGGAAGGAAACTCAATTCCATCCTGCCTGGGCTGGGAGTGGAAATGAAATCGAGATTTCCCTGGGTGGAAGGGGAAGCTGTGAGTGTGCAGCTCTTTGCCTCGGCTTTCCCACCCCTTCTCCTGCCTGGAATCATCCCAAGGCAGGACAGGACACTCTGCATTCCCGTTTTTGTAGGGAAAGCCGGCTTTCTGGGATTTTTGAG
Organism: Corvus moneduloides; assembly: GCF_009650955.1. Taxonomy (NCBI): domain Eukaryota; kingdom Metazoa; phylum Chordata; class Aves; order Passeriformes; family Corvidae; genus Corvus; species Corvus moneduloides. The sequence continues at coordinate 1,187,595 of NC_045498.1, forward strand.
GCTCTGTAATTGCCGGCTTGGTGGTGAGGGGCTGCTGGGTTATAATTAAGAGCTGAATTTTTGGGGTGAGGGGAGGGAAGAAAAATAATCCAGCGGTAGCTGGGACAGCCGGGAACGCCTGGAATTCATCACTGGAAGTGCCAGGAAATGGGGCTGGACAACTCCTGGGTGTGCCCTGCAGTCCTGGGCCTTATCTCTGGCTGGAAGAGAGATAAGGGTGGTGGAAGAGATAAGTGGTGTCCCTAAAACCCTTCATGGCACCGGGACATTTCTTTTTCCCGGTAGAAATGGGAATTTGGGTTGATTCCAGAAAATTCCTGGCTGCTGGGAGGGTGACAACTGAAGGCCTCCAAACCCTGCTGACCAAATCAATATCCAGGAATGATTCCATCTTTTTCTTTTTTCCCAAAAAACCTTAAATTGATGACAGGATAAAGCGTTACCACCAACTCAATAATGAGGAGCAAAAATGTCACAGAATCCCACACTGGTTTGGGTTGGGAAGGACCTGAAATCCTCTCCCATTCCAACCCTTCCATGGGCAGGGACACCTCCCACTATCCCGGATTGCTCCAATTAATTGGAGCAATTGGATGGAGAACTTCCCACCAGGCAGACTTTGGTGACGTTGCCTAATAATGTGACTTTCAAAAATAAGAAATTAAAACCAACATAACGAGGCATTCCTAAAGTTCATGAGCAAAAAAGGGAGGGATCATTACGGCCCCACTCCTGAGGGAGAGGCTCCCAGCGTGAGGAAAAGAGGGAATGCTGCGTTCCTTCTCTCACACCTCCCGGCAAATTAAAGCTTGGGAGATTTCTGAGCTTCTGGGAGCACAAAGAGGCTAAAAAATGGTAATTCCAGCTAAGGAGAAACACGGCAGGTTGGAAATGAAAACGCTTCCTGTGTGGTTTGCACGGAAGCTGGAACTTTGCTCCTCCTGGCATCCGTAAAACCCGAAGCTCTCGTTCCCGGGTTTAAACAGCAAGATTATGAAATGGAGTATTTTAATTAAGTTTTTCTCCTAAATGGGGAATTTCTGGGTTTTCTTGAGGTAAAAGCAAGGCAGGGCCTGATCTTCACCTCCCTGGGCTGGTTCCTGCCTTGTCCTGGGAAATCCCGGTGTGGGATTTGGGGAATAAGGTTCAAACCACGCCTGTGGCCTCATTCCTCATCTTTCCTTGGGATCCCACCTTGGGTTTGGGTTCCTGCGTTGCTGGGAAGCCTCAATTTGTCCTCAGACACCAAAAACCACAGAAATTCCAACGGTTTCCATGAGTGTTTTAAAAGGGACTGAGGAATTTTTAACACTATTCATTTTTAATTCTACTTTTTCTGTTAATTCGATGAATGCCTCTGTTAAGGTTTGGTCGTTACCTCCGCTCTATCCTGCTGTGGCAGGTTCTCCCAGCCAAACCTCTTCCAAGTGCCCCAAAAATTCCAAATTTGACGCCCCAAATTCCCTGGAAGTGCTGCCAGAAGGCAGAGTTTGGAACAGGATCTTTGCTGATGTTCACATCTCCCTGTGGTGCCGTCACATTTCGTGTCCTGAGGCCACGCTCCGACCTGGAGGCTTCTCCATGGAAAAAAAACCTTCCAGGTTTGGGTTCAAAAAGAGGGCAGGGAAAAAGCTCTGAGCAGCCGATCCTGGTTTTTCTATCCAAAAATGGTTGGAATTTTGGGAAATTGGACACAATGCAGGTTGAAAGAAGGATTTGAGACGAAGTCTGAGGGAGATTTTGCACCGTCCTGAGGAATCAAACATCGGCAGCAGCTCTGTTAGCCCAGGCTTGATGGTGGTGGACCTCAGACAGGGATTCCTGGGAGAAATTCCCCTCAAAGTTCCTTAAAAACTTCAGAAATTCGTCATTCCTGCAGGCTGGGGATGGGTTTTATTCCCTTTTTTTAAGATTCCAGCTCAGGTTTGAGGTCAGCTTTCCCTTAGAGGAAGAAAGAGACCAAACCCAAGGGGGGATCCCAAGGAAGGAACCCAAATCCCAAAGTGGGATCCCAAGGAAGGAAACCCAAATCCCAAAGTGGGATCCCAAGGAAGGAAACCCAAACCCAAGGGGGGATCCTGAGAGAGGAACCCCAAACCCAAAGGGGGATCCCAAGGAAGGAACCCAAACCCAAAGGGGGATCCCAAGGAAAGAACCCCAAACCCAAAGGGGGGTCCCAAGGAAGGAACCCAAACCCAAAGGGGGATCCCAAGGAAAGAACCCCAAACCCAAAGGGGGATCCCAAGGAAGGAACCCAAACCCAAAGGGGGATCCCAAGGAAAGAACCCCAAACCCAAAGGGGGGTCCCAAGGAAGGAATCCAAACCCAAAGGGGGATCCCAAGGAAAAAACCCCAAACCCAAAGGGGGGTCCCAAGGAAAGAACCCCAAACCCAAAGGGGGGTCCCAAGGAAAGAACCCCAAACCCAAAGGGGGATCCCAAGGAAAGAACCCCAAACCCAAAGGGGGGTCCCAAGGAAGGAACCCAAACCCAAAGGGGGATCCCAAGGAAAGAACCCCAAACCCAAAGGGGGGTCCCAAGGAAAGAACCCCAAACCCAAAGGGGGATCCCAAGGAAAGAACCCCAAACCCAAAGGGGGGGTCCCAAGGAAGGAACCCAACCCCAAGGGGGGATCCTGAGGAAGGAGCCCCAACCCCAAGGGGGGATCCCAAGGAAGGAGCCCTAACGCCAAAGGGGGGTCCCAAGGAAGGAACCCAACCCCAAGGGGGGTCCCAAGGAAGGAACCCAACCCTGTTTTATGGAAGATGATTTTTCCCTCTGGTTTCCAGTAAAACCCCCCAGTTTTGTGCCATTTTGGGGAAGATTTCGAGCTGTGTCTGTGTGCCTGGGTGCTTCCCACCCCGTGCCACTCTTCAGTTGGCTGAAGCTGATTTATCCGCAGAAAAGAGGCAAATGAAATATTTGACATTTATTTTGAAATATAAATATAAATATAAATATAAAAAGATAAAAATAAAAATAAGAATAAGAATAAAAATTAAAAAAAATTTTAAAAATAAAAATAAAAATAACTTTAAAATATTTTAAAAATTTAAAATAATACAAATACAAATACAAATACAAATACAAATATAGATATAGATATAGATATAGCTATAATTATAAATATAAATATGCATATAAATATTAATATTAATATAAAATAAGAATTAAAATAAAAATAAGAATTAAAATAAAAATGAAAATAAAAATAAAATAGAATATAAACTTAAACACAAACATAAATATAAACATAAATATAAATACAAATCCCACCGATCCCCAACTCCCTTACACCATTTTAAAACCCACCTGTGGGATCCCCCCGATGCCAACACCGACAGCTCTCTGCTTTAGCAGCTCGACCTTCCCAGGCCCAAAAATTGGGAATTCACTGCACAATTTCCCATTCCTTTGTCCAGAGCTCGGGGGTTTTTTGCCCCAAGCCAAACTCCACGTCTGAAATCTTCTTGTCAGCCCTGCTACCTCGAGGCCGTCCCCATCTGCTGTCTCCAGCAGGGCCGAGAGAAGCGAGCTTGCCTCCTGATTCCTTTCCCATTTCAGTGACAAACTTCCCACAAATCCTTCCCAAATCCATCCAGTGCCTCCTTTTCTCCTTGTTTTTCCCATGCCTCCTTTTTCTCTTGGTTTTCTTTGCCCTCAGCTGCTCCAAGGATTCTCCTTGGGGTCAGTGACACACCCTGAGCACGCTCAGGGTAGCGCTGATTTCAGCTGCAGGGAGAAGCAGAAATCTTCCGTCTTCTAAGGAATTTTTTCCCAAGCATAGTCCCGGAGGTGATGATCTTGCAAAGGGGTGGTTACAGCTTCCTCTGTGACCTAACAGGACCTATCAGTGGCCAGTTTGAATATGGACAATTCTTTGAACCACTTAAAGTTGTCACCACCTCTGTGATCCACACGTAAGAATAGGAAACTCCGAGGCAGAGTCTCTCTGTCTCGTTTCTGGTGCTGGGACAGGTGGCTGCGGGCCCCATGTGGGGGCCAGTGGGGCTGGCCCAGGCCCTGCTCAGGCCAGGCCGGGCCGGGCCACGGCCATCCTGGAGCCGATGGGCCCTGTTCCACCTGCGGAACACCCCCCCCCCAGCCCTGCTCTGTGCAGCCGGAGAGGCTCCGCTCCACCCCATCACCACTGCGGCCAAGATTCAGCTGAAGCGGCCCTGCTGTCCGGCAAAGATCATGTGACCAACAGCGATAAGCGAAATTCCAGCTGCAAGGCGGAGGTGAGATTAACCCTTTTAGTGCTGTGAAGAGCTGAAAACCTGAGGGAAGAGAAAGAGGAGATGCTTAAAGCTGAAATTCTGTTGTGAAGCTATGACATATCAGAGTATCCCGTTGTCATTTCATGAAGATCTGGGGGGTGGAGTGTTCAACTCGTGAGCAAAAGCACCTGCGCTGAGATAGGAGATGCTGACGCAGCTGTAATTTCATGAGAAGTTTGGACAGGGAGAGATGGACCAGATGAGGACTTTTGCTCCACAGGGGAAAGGAGAAAACCTCAGTCCCTAGAGATGGACCAGATGAGGACTTTTGCTCCAAATGGAAAAGGAGAAAACCTCAGTTCCTAGAGATGCTCCCAGAGATAATCCTAACAATGAAGATGAGGAAGACCCTTTGCTCCCAGGGAAGGCGAAGGGCCTCTTTTCTTAGAGATGAAATGCTCCCAGAGATGGGTGAAGAGAACTTTTGTTTCTGAACGGCTCAACCTTAAAATTGTACCCCACAAAACTTCAAGAGCGGACCCTCGAAAGCAGTTGTGGGAAAAGCTGCAAGTCGGGGGAAAGGACTCACATGCAGGCAGAGAGACTCCTCTTCCTAAATGGACTGAACAATATTTGGAAGTGGGCGGCTGGCTCGTTGTGATAATGTTTTCATAGCATGAGCAGGAAGAGACTTCTCTTTCTAAATGGACTGAACAAGGTTATTATGGAAGTGGTAACAGACTGAACATCTTAAGGGTTGTCTTTGAACATTGTCAGTGGGAGAAGGGAGGAAGGTGGGGGGAGGAGGAGAGTTCTGAAGGTGTGTTTTTTTTTCCCTCTTTTAGGTCTGTTAATAAACTTCTTTATCTTCTTTCAAGTTTGGTGCCTGCTTTGCATTTCTCCTAATTCTTATCTCACAGAAGATAAACAGTAATGAGTATTTTGGACCAAACCACTACATCGTCCCACCCCGACACCCACCACGAGAAGGTTTTGGGTCTCGGCCCTGCTGGAAGACGACGGGAGGACTTCGCAGAGCTCCTTTGCTTTTCACAAATTTCCCACTTTTTTTCCACTTTGAACATTTCCAGGGATGAGGAAGAGAAGAGCAAAGAGATCCCAAAGTTTCCCATCCTCATGGAGAGGCTCTGCCAGCTCCGGGATGGGAGGATGGGGCTGTGCCTCTGCTCCAGCACCACCAAAAAGGGATTTTCCTGTGGTTTTGGGTCGTTTTCCTGCATTTTTGGGTTGTTTTCCTGCATTTTTTGAGTCGTTTTCCTGCAACTTTTTTTGGGTGATTCTCCTGCATCTTTTCGAGGTGCTTTTCCTGCATTTTTGGGTTGTTTTTCTTAATTTTTGGGGTCATTTTCCTTCATTTTTGGGTAATTTTCCTGCATTTTTGGGGTCATTTTCCTTCATTTTTTGGGGTCATTTTCCTTCTTTTTTTGGGATATTTCCCTGCATTTTTTGGGCCATTTCCCTGCATTTTTTGGGACATTTTCCTGCATCTTTTTTTGGGACATTTTTCTTCATTTTTGGGTTGTTTTCCTCCATTTTTTGGGACATTTTCCTTCATTTTTTGTGTCATTTCCCTGCATTTTTTGGGACATTTTCCTGCATTTTTTGGGTCATTTTCTTTCATTTTTTGGGACATTTTTCTGCATTTTTTGGGGTCATTTTCCTTCATTTTTTGTAATTTTTCTTCATTTTTTGGGTAATTTCCCTGCATTTTTGGGGTCATTTTCCTGCATCTTTTTGGGGTCATTTTCCTGCATTTTTTGGGACATTTTCCTGCATTTTTTGGGGTTGTTTTCCTCCATCTCTTCTGGGTCATTTTCCTGCATTTTTGGGTCTTTTTTCTTCATTTTTGGGTCATTTTCCCCATCCCCAGCTGGAGCTGCTGCTGTCCCCACTGCTGGAAGGACGCCGTGGTGCAGGGACATCCCGGGCAGGTGACAGGGATCAGCTGCTGCCTCCAGCTATTCTTGGAGCCAGGAATTGCTATTTTTACTCGGAGCAGCAGCGAGCTGCGCTCCCACAACGTGAGACAACCCGCTCGGTTTAAAGAGATTCAGTTAATTTCAGCATTAGGAGCAATTTAAACTCACTCATTTCAAAACCAGGGACCTTTTCAGCAGCTCCCCATCAGGCAGCGCTGCCACTTCTCCATTCCTCCTCATTCCCAATGTTTTTCCTGGTTTTTCCACGGAGAATCTGGAGCTTCGCTCCCCAAAGCCAACGCAGGCAGCTTTGGGCACTCGGAGAGCAGAGCTGCTGCCTAATTAAAACTTCCCAATTTGGTGCTTGGAGAGCAGCAAACCACAGGCAGAGCCCTGCAAAAGACGGAACCCAAAGGAGCAGAAGCAGAAAAAGGAACATTTTAGTGTGGGAACGTGCAGGGGGAACTTCCAGAACCTCTGGAGCTGCAGTCAGGCTTTGAAGTGCCTCAGTGAGGGATTTTTGCTCCTCACTGAGCTCTTGTGACTTTAAAACTTTATTGTTATCAATTTATGGGATGTCCTGAGTGGGGAGGGATCCACAGGGATCGAGTGCAGCTCCTGCACCCTGACAACCTCACCCTGGGCATCCCTGGGAGCGTTGTCCAAACGCTCCTGGAGCTCTGGCAGCCTCGGGGATCCTTGGGCACCCCAGCATTTCCTTGGCTTGGGGTTTAAACCTGCTTGGGGCAATATTTGGATGGGAAACCTCTTTGGGAATTGCCAATATTTTATTAATATGAAAACGTGGCTTGCTGAGATATGAAAGGGTTCCTCTGCTGGGAGCTCTGGCAGCCTCAGGGGTGCTGGTCAGTCCCGGAACACTTTTCCCCAGAATCCATCCTAACCCTCCTGAGAGTTTCTCACTGTTTGTATTTTCAATTTTCCAGCAGAGGAACTCCAGGGAAACGGTTTGTGCTGGGAAGGGGAGGAAGGCACCTGAATGAGGACCACAAACAGCTGGGGCAGAGCCCTGGGAAAGATTTGCCCACGTGCTCCTGGTGGAAGGTGGATTTTGCACCCATCCTGCCAGCTCATCTTTTGCCCACTCCTGGCTGGTTCTCCTTGTAGGAACCCGGTTTATTCCCAACCCTATTTTTCCAATTTCTGGATCGAGTTTCCCTTGTTAAAATTCCTGAGGTACCTGTGAAAGCCCTGCCTTCCTTGTGCGGGTTTATGGACAAATGGCTGCCCCCTCCCCTTGTTTGATTTATTGAACAGTTAAAAGTTTCTCTTTAAAGAACAAAAACAACCCAGAAAAAAACCCTGCCCTGCGGCGTTTTTCCCTTTTTGCAGAAGGTCAGCAGGGACGCTGCGGTTTTCCTCCGGGATAACAGATCCTCTGGAGAAGTTTGAGCAGTTCAAGGGGAAAACAAAACATTGCCAGTGCTGGGAAGTGAAATCATCTCCATTTGGAGATGGGGACATCCTGCTGGATTTTCTTCCTTTTTCTCGGGGATATTGATGGGGTTACGTGGGGTTGTTTTATTGTGAGGCCCATCTGTGGCTGCGGCCCCCCTGCCCTGGAAACTTCCGATTCCCAGGACTCAATAATGCAAATTAGGTGTGTGTTAATAAATTATTTCAGAAATCCTGTTGAAATCATGGAATCAGAGTGGTTAGGGTTGGAAAACTCATCGCGTGCCACCCCTGCCATGGGCAGGGACACCTCCCACTGTGCCAGGCTGCTCCAGCCCCAATGTCCAGCCTGGCCTTGGGCACTGCCAGGGATGGGATGAGCTTCTCTGGGATGCCAGATCAACACCTGCAGCTGGCAGAGCTGAGCTGAACATGTGCCAGAGTGGGATGGGACTGGGAATATGGCACGGGGAGGGAAAAGCTCTTCCCATTGCTTTTCTGTTAATACTGAATTTAGGGAATGTTTTCTTTCCTATTGCTGTCAACACAGGGAATACAGGGCAGGCAGAGCTGGGAGGTGCCAGAGGGGTTACCTGGAATTACAGAATCATGGGATATCCTGAGCTGGAATAACCACAGGGATCATTGATCCAGCTCCTGGACTCCAACAATCCCACCCTGGGCATCCCTGGCAGCGCTATCCAAGGTTGGATGGGGCTTGGAGCATCCTGGGACAGTGGGAGGTGTCCCTGCCCATGGCAGGGGTGGCACTGGATGGGATTTAAGGTCCCTCCAACCCAAACCATTCCAGGATTCTGTAAATGAGATTGGCAAGGTCACAGAATCCTGGAATATCCTGAGCTGAAGGGACCCACAAGGATCATCAATTCTAGCCCCAGGCCCTGCCCAGACACCCCAAATCCCACCCCGGGCATCCCTGGCAGCGCTGCCCAAACGCTCCTGGAGCTCTGGCAGCCTCGGGGCCGTGCCCATTCCCTGGGGAGCCTGGGCAGTGCCCAGCAGCCTCTGGGGGAAGAACCTTTCCCTGCTCTCCAGCCTGAGCCTGCCCTGGCCCAGCTCCAGCCGCTCCCTGGGTGCTGTCCCTGGCCCAGGAGCAGAGATCGGAGCTGCCCCTGCTGGAACTGGTAAATGGGACTTTCTCAGTGAATCCAGAGTTGGACCAGACTTAGGAGCTACAAAAATCCATCAGAAATTGAGATAAAGGGGAAAAGAATAAAAATTCCAGCTGCCTCCATGTTCCCAGTGGTGAAACTCCAACGAATGTCCGGCTCCACAGTGTGCAAAGATTCCTCCTGGGATGCTGGCCACCGTTTGGAATTCAGCTGGGATATTTTCCTGATCCAAGCAGGATGTTATCGGGAATACCAAGCACTGCGCAGAAAGGGAGCGGTGGAGGCTCCCCTGGGATATTTCACAGTTGTGTTGTCCTGATCCTGCTAAAGCAAACGGAGCCGGGCGTTGTTTATCTCAGGCCGTGTGGGAGAGGAGTCGCTGCCAAATCTGCTTCCAAGCTTCTCCTTAGCCCTGAATCCCTCCCTGAGGAAAATCTGGGCTCAGGAGCAGTTGGTCTGTCCTAGCTGCAGGTCTGGGTTTGGTTTAGGCTTGGCTTGGCCTTGCCTTCCACAGCCCGGTTGCTTCCTGTGCCGAGGGGGATGTTTATTCCTGACAATCCTGTTGGAATTCTTTTCTTTTCTCCATGCTTTTTAGGGTTTTTTTAAAATCCATAATTCACCTGGAGAGGTTTAAACAGGACTGACTTCAGCTCTCTGCTCCCAATGTTTCTAAAGCCTTTTCCCTTTTCCTTTTTTGCATTTCCCTTTTCCTTTTCCTTTTCTTTTCCTTTTTCCCTTTTATTTTCCTTATTTTCCTTTTCTTTTCCTATTTTCCTTTTCCTTTTTTCCTTTTCTTTTCCTATTTTCCTTTTCCTTTTCCTATTTTCCTTTTCCTTTTCCTATTTTCCTTTTCCTTTTCCTTTTTCACTTTAATTCTCTTCGCAGTCTCTGATTCACTTTGTTATTTTTAGAACACTGTTCCCCATTTCTTTCTTTTTGCCTTTCTTTGGGATCCTTTCTTTTTGCCTTTCTTTGGGATCCTTTCTTTTTGCCTTTCTTTGCTTTTTCTCTGCTTATTTCCTGCCTCTTCTGAGAGAGATTTATTCCACTTAGTCTGGAGCTTTCCTTCATAATTTTCCACCTCCTCCTCTTCTTCTGAAATGCCAATTCCTGCTGATTTTACACCCAATACCAAAGAAATTCCTTCTCTCTGTTCCCATCCTTAAACTCATCTAACAGAGCTTTTGGGGGTTTTTTAATAAGATATTTTCCCTTGAATCAAAGGTGGATTTTACCATTTTCTGGTTTTATTCTTCATTTAGTTGATAAATTTAAAGAATTCATAATTTACATGAGGCACCTGGGACTGGGAATGTCCTTGGGGGGGCTGAATTTCTAATTTCCAGCTCTCCCTGCACACCCCAGGCCCCTCTTGGAGCTGATTCTCCATCCCATCCTTCAGAAATTGGGAGCTGTGGCCTGCCAGTGCTCCTGGGAGAGGCTCTTCCTGCCAGGAAACTCTGAGGATCTCCCCCTTGACGAGGAAAAGGAGAGTAAAAGGAAATATTCTACTTCGTGATCAACCAGCACCACCGAGACAGATTCCAGCTGGAGGATCCCGGGACAGAAGCAAACCTGCCCCAAAATCTGATGGAATGGGTGCCCTGGGATGGCTTTTTTTGGGAGCAGGAGGAGCAGTGGGAGCTCTCCAGGACAGGGCAGAGAATTTCTCCCCCTCAGGGGCCCAGTCAGGCACTTCCCAGTCCCCAGAGTGTGATGCTCTCGAGCTCTTTAACCAATTAATTAATCCAGTAGTGGATATTTCCGTTAATTGCCCCAATTTCTGCTTCCACAGCAGCTGTTTCTCTGGGAATCAGTTACTCCCCACTAAAAATCAGGAATAACAGGGATTTCCGTGATTTATTCTGAATGTCAATTCCTCGTATGCACCAGAGATTTTGGGATTTTGTTATCCCATCCCAAGGAATTAAAGGAGTTCCTAAGGACTGGTCACGTCTTCCACTGGGCCTGCTGCTGTGACTGACAAAAATAGGCCTGGTTTTAGGCAAGCTGGGACTATTAATTCCAGTTTTAATCAGTTGTTTTCAGAGAGATCCAAATTCTTCCACGCTTGAATTCTCCTGTGCACCGCTCTCTGCTTGGTATCAATGTCAAATGCATATTTTTGGTGTAAATAATCAATATTTCTGGTCAAATCTCCCAGCTCAGTGTTTATTCAACCTTTTAAAATCCATTTTTGGAGCTCCTACCTGCGGCTGCCGTTCAGCTCCCGGCTGAGCTCATTTTCTCCAGGGTTAATGAGAACAAATCTTTTGAACTCCCAGCTTTTTTCTGGCTGATTTGGTGCCGGGCTCTCCCTGACGGCCTTTCCAGGGAAATTGCTAAGAGGAATTATCAAGGGTTCCACCGTGAAAAAGTTTGATTCAATTAATTAGAAATTCAGGGCTTGGCCTTTGGCCAAAGCGTAATTTGCTTTCCCCCTGCCCGATTTGAAACGAAATCTTTGGGCAGGTTTTAAGCTAAATAAAGAACAATCACAAGTTCTCTTAGCTCTTCTTTTCTACTGTTTAAAAATAACCCCAAATAAAATCCAATCGACCGACCAAAAACACCCCCCAAAAATCCCCAAACCCCAATAAATGAAAAGTGTGGAAGTATTTAAACAGGAAAATGAAACTCGGGGAGTTCTAAGCCAGGCCTGGGATCAGACGTTGATCCCAAATCCATCAGTGGGATGGAGATGAGGCCCAGTACCTGTACTGGTCCCAGTACCTGTACTGGTCCCAGTACAGCTCTGGAGAAGCCTTGGGCATCGGAGTTTCTGTGGAATCATTCCAGGGTTTGGTGCACAGAATGCCCAGTGGATTTTTTTGGTGTAAATAATCAATATTTCTGGTCAAATCTCCCAGCTCAGTGTTTATTCAACCTTTTAGAATCCGTTTTTGGATCTTCTACCTGCGGCTGCCGCTCAGCTCCCGGCTGAGCTCATTTTCCCCATTCCTGCAGGCCCAGCCTGGGCTGGGATCAGAGCAAAACCTGAGCCAGGGATCATCTTCAGGGTGGAATTCTGACCTGCAGCTTGGGCTGCCGCGCTCCCCAAACTCCTGGATTTGGGGTTCCTGAGGGACTCCAAATTTTCCACCCGTCCTTCCTGGTGGAGGCACCTGGATACTCCCAAATCTCCACGGGACCGGGATCTGAGCACGGCCAGAGGTCATTCCTGGGCCACTGTGCCAAGTGCCCAAGGTCAGGGTGTGGGGAGATGTTTTGTGTCCCAGATTTCCAGCCCCATGAGGATCCTCTTCCCAATCCCATGAGGATCCTCTTCCCAACCTGGTGAGGATCCTCTTCCCAAACTTCATGAGGATCCTCTTCCCAACCTTGGGAGGATCCTCTTCCCCTGGTGAGGATCCTCTTCCCAATCTCATGAGGATCCTCTTCCTAAACTTCATGAGGATCCTCTTCCCAACCCCATGAGGATCCTCTTCCCAACCTTGGTGAGGATCCTCTTCCGAACCCCATGAGGATCCTCTTCCGAATCCCATGAGGATCCTCTTCCCAGCCTGGTGAGGATCCTCTTCCCAACCTTGGTGAGGATCCTCTTCCTAATCCCATGAGGATCCTCTTCCCAGCCTGGTGAGGATCCTCTTCCCAGCCTGGTGAGGATCCACTTGGACTTTTGGGACAATTCTAGAATGACACAAGGAGGCATCAGTAACATCTGGGCCATGCTCTGACAGGCAAAAGTGCTCCCAAAATCAATGATTTTCCTGGTCCTTCTTTTAAATGCTCCCTGTGTTGGATCCAAGGTGAGAGATTGGAATTCCTGATGATGCAGGATGAGAAGTGGGAAGAGGGACCGTGGTTATCCATCCTCCCTGCAGCAGGGAGTTCACAGGCCTGTAAACTCTTTTCCTTCTGTCTCCACACCATTTATCCCCCCATCCCTCCACCTGCAGATGTGAACAGACAATTCTGGAATAACACAATTCATATCTGGGACCTGCTCTGATGTTCACAGGGAAAAGTGCTCCCAAAGGCAACGATTTTCCTGGTCCTTCTTTTAAATCCTCCCTGTGTTGGATCCAAGGTGATGGGTCAGAACTCCTGCTGAGAAGTGGGAAGAGGATGGAGAGCCCAGGTACCCCCAGCAAGGCTGGCTGGCTCCTGTCACATTTAACCTCCCTGGAGGAAGGAAAGCAACTCCCTACCTATTCCACCTAGATGATTTTATGCTCACCCCCGGCCTTTATTTCATTCTTCTGGCCATTCACTATTTTAATTATGATTTTTCCCCCCCTCCCTGGGCAGCCAAACCTCTTGGATTTTGCCTTTCGGTCGGGTTATTTCGGGAACTCATTAAACGCTGGGGTCACGTGCTCATTATTAGAAAATGAAAACAACTTGGTGGCCGTGCCACAGGAGAGGCTTCCTGGTGAATTACCGGAGTTAAGCAGTGGCTTAACAGCTTGAGGCTCCTGGAACATTAGGCAGGGTTTTTTTAGACCTCTAATGCACGGCAGATTACGACGCTTCCTGCTCGGAATGGTTTGAGGTTGTTGTCTGTGGTCGGTTTAATGGGGATGCTGCAGGGGGATAACGGAGGAATTAGAGAGGGGTGCCTGGGTGAGGACAAGGATTCGAATAAAGGGATGGGGAAAGCAAGCCATGAGAAAAGCCTGTCCTACAGCTGAGCCAGGATTGGGGCTGGGACCGGATTTGAATCGTGGTGGGATGCAGCAAACCCCAAATCGTGGTGTCAGACCTCGAGAAATCATTCCTTGGGAAGGAGCTGCTCGCTCTCCTCCCTCCCCTCCTGCCAGCTGAGATCATCCAAAGCCCCAGTGAAGCGGGGAGTGCTGGAGAGCCCCAGAACCTGCCCTGAGCAGCAGCAGAATCAGTGGGGAGACAGCAGAGATGAGGGATTGATACCTCAGCCGCACGGAGTTTGAGGACTTAACGCCTGTCCCTGAATGCCACCGGCAGACAGATGCTGAGGGGCCAAATGTGGCAGTGAAGGGACTGCAGCAAAGCTTTTCCGGCTGTCCCTCCTGTGCTGGGACATTCTTTATCTCATAAGGGCAGATTGTGGGGTTTTATACTGGTTTCTAGTTAACTGGGCAAAAATGTGTCCCATCTGAAAAGGTTGTGGGCTCAGGGAAAATCCAACAGGAAAAACTCTCCTAAACTGCCAGCTTTCTAATTGAAAACTTGAGTTTGTTGGGTTTACCCAGCCTTTGGTATCAGATGGTAACTTTGGAGCACAGAAGTAACAATCCAAATATTTCCAGACACTTCCACGAACTCTGCCCAGCTCTCTTTGTCACTTGTGGCTGTGGGCAGCGAGGCCCATGAAGGCCACCAAGCCTGGGTGGCACAGCCTGGTGGCACCTGGGGGTCTGGGCTCCCGTGGGTGGCGTTGGTGGGAGCCCGATGCCAACGTGGTGACACCACCCCAACACCTCCATCGGTTCCCCCAGGTTCTCCTGGATGGTGCCTGGCTCCTTGCACACCCTTGGATCATCAGCGAAGCCCAGGGGTCGATGGTGCAATGTCTGGGTTTGGAATTCCTCTTGGAATCTGGGAGAGGAAGAGAAGCTGAAGAGCTCTGGGGTTTTTTTTTTTTTTTGCTCAGTGGGGGTTTTTTGCTCAGCAGCCCGATTCTCTCATTTCTCCTCTCTGGTTTCAATGCCTACAGTGACACACAGTGGTGACGGCTTCTGCTGTGCCAGAGCCCTGCCTGGGCCTGGGGGACACTGGAGATGGTGGCAGTGGTGACCACCAGGCTCCCCTTGCAGGAGCATCTCCTGCCTGATGAGCTTTGGGCTCCAGGCTGCTCCTCACATGGCCAGAGAAGGAAGCTTTGGAGCTTTTCACTCTTCCACCCAATCTGCTGCCCATTTCCCACAGAGCTGTTTCCCAATTAGCAGAGAACCGCAGGTTCCCTAAGCTGATTTGTGCCACAAATGCCGCATCAAATCCTCTTTAGTTTCTGTGACAATGCAATATTTTTTTTGTCCTCATATAAGCAACCAGGAAATAAATGTTGGCTTTTGGCTGTCGTGTTTCCCCTGTTCCTTCCACTCCAGGAGAGCCCATCAGGCAGAGGTGGCTCTGCTGCTCCTCAGGAGAACATTTTCCATCGTCCCTGGATATGTTCATTTTCCATTGCCAGGTGTTTGCAGGGGGGGGATATCCCGGTTTTCCTCAGGATTATTCCGTTCTGCCACTCCATTGCTTCGTTCCCAAAGGCTTTTTTCTCACCTTCTTGGAGAAGGAAAATGATCAGATCAGGAGAAGTCTTGGGCTGTGTTCCCGCTTGAGCTGGGGATGGAATCCCAGAATCCCGGACTGCTTGGGCTCGGGAGGGACCTTAAAGCCCATCCTGTTCCATCCCATGGGCAGGGACACCTTCCATCATCCCGGGCTGCTCCAAGCCCCGTCCAGCCTGGCCTTGGACACTGCCAGCTTCAGACAACCCCTATTTCCAAATCCCAGCTCTCCCAGCTATTAAAAAGATAAAGAAAATACTGATACATCCTAGAAAGGTCTGGAAGTAAGGGGCAAGCTGCAAAAAAATGCCTTGAAAATGGGTGGAAACCGCAGGAATCCTGCATTTCTCAGGGCTCATCCCTCCGAGCAGCCGCGGTACCTGCGCTGTGCCCGGGCAGGCGGCTCCCGGAGCGGAGCAGAGGTGCCGGATCTCCCCCGGCCGGAAAACGCTCCTCGCTGGCAGCCACCGCACCCGCGCGGCTCAAGGTCAAGCTGCTGGCAGCTCCGTCCCTCCGGAGCCGAGCCAGAGGGGCACAGAACCCTCTACGAGCACCCAAATCCCTTCTCCCCGCACTCCCCGCGCCCTCTGCCCCGGCGGTGCTCGCAGCCTCGGGGACGCGGTGGTCCCGGGGGGGACGGGGCGGCCGCGGGCGGGCAGCGATGCTGGGCTGCTCTGACATTTCCGCCCGCGAGTGCCCAGCCAATTGGCGGGGCTGGAGCAGCCACACATGAAATATGATGATTTTCAGGAGGAGGAGGAGGAGGAGGAGGAGGAGGAGGAGGAGAGGGCGGGAGAGCCGCTGGCTCGCATGCCGGGGGCTGCGCACAGCACCGGCCGGAGGCGAGCGCGGCCGGCGGAGCCGCAGCACCCCGGGCATGGCCCCGCGCACTGACCAGGAGGATGCCACCGCCACCCAGGTGGGCCGGGCACGCTGGCACCACGACCGGGGGACGCTGCCCTGGGGCCTGGGGACGCGCAGCTTTGGGGGGATTGTCCCCCCACTCCCCAGACCTGGTGGCTCGGCGCTGTCCCCGGCGAGCTGTGCCACACGCGGGGCCACCGGCGCTGCTTCGCGGAGGGCTGAGCTTTTTTTTTTATTGGCGGGGGAGGGGGGGGTTTGGTCGGGTTCACCAAAAACCCGAAATGCCAGCCCTGGAAGGACGCGGTGCTGCTGTGCCAGAGCTGCTCGGTTCAAACTTCGCAGCCTGGTCCTCAGTTTGATGGGAAGCACTTGACAGAGCTGCTCTGTGCATGGCGTTAACCCTCTCCCAGCCCCGGCCGGGCTGGAAACTGTTAATCCTGAAAAATTCACTCGCAACAAATTTAACCCCGATAAGGAACCACGGCAGAACTCCGGGAATGGCATCCAGCAGCTGCTCCTTTTTATAATGACTTTGCATTTATCCCAGAGCCGGCTGGCGAGTTCGCACTTTATTATTATTATTATTATTTCCCCAGAGGGGAGGGGGTCCGATTAAAAATAATAATCATACAATAATATCCCCGAGGCAATCCTGGCAGGGCAAACCACACCTCCCCGTGCTCCGGCTGTGCCACCGCTGCCGCTTTATTAATTTCCCTGCGCCGTGAGTGACAGTCCTCCAGAAGTGATAATTGGTGCGCTGTGTCTTTAAAAGGTTAAAACCCTTTTCAAAAAGGCCTCGACTCATAGTGGGAAAAGACAAGAGAGGCTTTGGCTGGCTTTGGATCCAGAAAACAGCTGCTGATTAGAGTCTGCGTCTTCGGGCTGAATTTATTACATATTTTTCAGCAGCAGGGATTCTAGGAGGAAGCTTCCGTTTGGGTTTCTTGATCGTGGTTTATTTTTATTCAGAGGAATAACAGAGGAAGGATTTGTTCCGGCTGGAGCATGCTCACAACCTGCAAGACCTCCCATTATTAAACTGCCTACTTTGGGCTTTAATATCCATGTGGTATTTTTTTTGATTTTTATTAGCGTTATTATTATTTGGCAGCGTGCATCTCTCTATATTCTTTTTTTTTTTTTTTTAATTTTTTTTATAATTTATTCGGAGAGGAAGCTGATCTCGCAATGAGCTTTCTCCTTCCTTACTTGAAACAGGTGCTAATGAAAGAATGCAAATAGCACCGGCTGAGCCGAACATTTCATAAAGAAGGGAACAGCCACCGACCCCAAACGCTCCGGGATCTGCCCGCTGGCCCCCGGCAAAGGTAGGCACAGGGGCTTTTGTCGCTGTTTTTTTGCTGTTGTTCTCTGCGTGGATCTTTGCGATATTTTGTCGCCCTTCCTTCCTTCCTTCCCTCCCTCCCTCCCTTCCTCCCTCGCTGGCTGCGGGTGCCCAGCCGGCCGGCCAGATTCCATTTTGCCTCCCCGAAGGTGTCAGCGTGGCGTCCCCAGCCCGTGTCCCCGCGTCCCCGCCGGGGGTGGCCGAGGCCACCGCGCTGGGCGAGCGCCCCGAGCCCGGCGCTGTCACCGAGCCCAGCCCGGAGCCGCGGCCCCGCCACGCTCGCAGCTACTTTGCCGCTTAATTAGCCCTGGCTGTCGCATGAATTTATCGTCGCTTGACAGCAACTTCATTTTCTCCCACCGTGCGGGGAGGAGGAGGAGGAGGAGGAGGAGGTGGAGGAGGAGGAGGATGAATTGGCGCTGGCTGGTGGGAGGCAGCGCTGGGGGCGGTGGGAGGCGATCGCGGGGTGTGACAGGGACGTGCCAGCCGGCCAGGGGCGTGCGGAGGGACACGGGCTTGGGGACGTGTTGCTCCGGGGGGGAGCCGCGTCCTCCCGGGGCCCCGCCGGCAGCCGGAGCCCGGGGCCTGCGCCGCTTCCATCGCTTCCCTCCCCGCTGCCTGCGGCTGCTCCCTGATGCTACAGCCTGGATGGAAATATTCAAATTGAAAAATAAAATAAGGTTCCAAGGTTCATCCCAGCGGCGAGGTCCCTGCTGGTGGCTGGGTGACAAAGCCCCGGGGTTGGGGGTTTTTTGCCTCCTCCTGCTTGGTTTTATTTGGCTGTAGCATTCGGGGATCATCCTGCGCGGTTTGTCCTTTGGGAAGCCCGAGTTTTCCCCGGTGGTGGAGGCAGGTGGAGGCATCCGCAGCCCCTTGTGGTACCTGCCCGCGGCTCTGGCCGCGTTTTGTGCCGTGTTCCCAAGCCCGGGCTTGCAGCAGGGACTGCAGTGGCCTCTCCAAGGGCCAAATCCAGCCCTCCTCGGGATGATCCAGCTCCTCTGGCTGTGGGAGCCTCTGAGAGCAGGGATTTGCCCTTTGTCTGGAAGTTTGTGTTGATATTTCGGCGCGTTCAAGTGTTACATATTTCTGTTCGGGCTGTGCACGCAGGATATTTGTGGGGGTTTTGCCTGAGCGTTCAGGAAAGGATCTGCGAGAAAAGTTTCCCCCGATGAGTTGTGCGAGCTGAGGGTGGGCAGCACGTGAAAGAAAATATTTGTTTTATATAAACAGCCCCTTGAGGCTTCCTCGAGAGAGAACTTGGGAAAGTCTGACCTGACAGAGGAAAAGTAACCAAAACTCAGTGTGCATCTGGTCTGTCCATCCCCCCCGTTCCAAAAGCTGATGATTTTTAATTAAGAATTTGGTATGGGGTGTGTGTGCAGGAGAATGGGATTGAAATGTGTTCTGGAGCCAGCAGGATGGGAATATTCCTCTGCTCCTGGTTTGGGTCGGCTGAGGGGCCGGCAGCACCTCGTGTCCCTTGCCCTGCTGCTCTAAAAGACAAACCCAGGTGCTGATGGCTGCTGGAAACTCCCAGCCTCGGGCTTTGGGATGGGAGAACATGGATTTTTCCCAAAGCCTCGTGCTCCGTGTGCTGAGACAGCCGCTGCTCCTGCAGGATTCATTTCTTGCCATGCCAGCAACGGCGTTTGCCCAATGCTACTTCTTAAAAATTTTTGTTTCTGGAACTTGCAAAGCCCCTGAGCTGTAACAGAACTTGGGGGGGGGGGGGGGGTCTGGCTTTATTCCCTCCTCCCCCGGCTCAGCCGGAGCACTGCGATCTGTCTGAGCTCGGATCTGCTCCTCTCCATGCCCAGCACTCGCTCTGCTCAGGGAAACATTCGGGATGAGAAACCTGCCAAGAAAACTCCAGGGGGTGGTGGCTGAGGGGGGAGAGGACGGGAAGGTGTTTCTCCTATGGAGGGTGGTGTTTTCCTATAGAAGTTGGCGTTTTCCCTACGGAAGGTGATGTTTTAACTGTGGAGATGTTTCCCCAATGGAAGGAGGTGCTCCTCCTGTGGAAGGTGCTGTTTCTCCTATGGAAGGTGGTGTTTTCCCTATAGAATTTGATATTTTTCCACAATGGAAGTTGGTGTTTTCCCTATGGAGGTTGGTGTTTCTCCCATGGAAATGTTTCCCCTATGGAAGGAGGTGTTTTCCCTATGGAAGGTGGTGTTTCCCCTATGGAAGGAGGTGTTTTCCCTATGGAAGGAGGTGTTCCTCCTGTGGAAGGAGGTGTTTCTCCTATGGAAGGTGGTGTTTCCCCTATGGAAGGAGGTGTTTCTCCTATGGAAGGAGGTGTTTTCCCTATGGAAGGAGGTGTTTCTCCTATGGAAGGAGATGTTTTCCCTATGGAAGGAGGTGTTTCCCCTATGGAAGGTGGTGTTTCTCCTATTAAAGTGTCTCCTGTGTATGGTTTTGCCTTCTGTGCTGCCCGTGGGGCCGCAAACCTCCTTGTGCACAACCCAAACCCTCATCCAGCGATTTGGGCAGGACACAGTGGGGTTTTGTCCCAGGGTGCTTCTCAGCAGAGGTGGCGGCACCTGGGCCCTGCCAGGGGCGGCTTTGAGGTCTCTGTAAAACCCTGGGGACCGGTGGGAGTCGATGGCCCTGCATCCCCATGGTTTTTATCATTTCAACCCCCTGAGAAAGGGAAATAAATCTGGTTTTTGTCCCAGGGACTGCAGCCCAGCTCATCTGGCACTGGAAAGGATTCTGGTCATTATTTTCCTCGGAACAGTCGTAAAACTCCTGTAAACGCACACAACACGCAAGGCCGGGCCTTCCAAACGCTTCTCCAGCATCTTGGCTCCTTCCTGGGAATGGCTGTGGCTGTTCCATGGGAATGGGGAGATTTGCTGGGAATTCAGAGAGCTGCTGATGGGCCAGGAAGTTTTATGGAGCCCTGGAGGAGCCGGGCTCAGAGCGCTGAAAGGCCTCCTCCTTGTCCTCCTCCTCACGTGGAATCCACTTTAATTCTGGATTCGCACTTGGATAAAATTCCCAGGATTTTCTCTCTGCTCAGTGCGTGGAGCTGGTGAGGGAGGGATGGGTGCCAGGAGAACGGGAACTCACCGTTGACCTAAACCCCTCATTTTTCATAGGGGCAGCTGTGGGGGAATCGCCTGCCTGGTGCTGGTGGGAGCACAGAGAGCTCGGGGTTTGTTTGGGGTTAAAAACCTCGCTTTTCTCCGTGCCCGGCTCGGTCTCTGCAGCTGGCTCAGGGCTCAGTTCGTGCACATGGCTAATGTGGGGAGCACGGCAAGAGCGAGTCCAGCTCCCTGATGGATTCCCTGCTTAAAGGTGCCTGGTGAGACCTGAAGAGGATCTTCCAAAATACCTTACAGGGCTGGAGGTTGCTACCCATATTTAAGCTTATTTACCCATATTCCTGACCCATTTTTAACCATATTTACCCATTTTTACCCATATTCACCCATTTTTACCCATATTCCTGACCCATATTTACCCATTTTTACCCATATTCCTGACCCATATTTACCCATTTTTACCCATATTCCCGACCCATTTTTACCCATTTTTAACCATATTCCCGACCCATTTTTACCCATTTTTAACTATATTCCTAACCCATTTTTACCCATTTTTACCCATATTCCTAACCCATTTTTACCCATATTTACCCATATTTTGAACCCATTTTTACCCATATTCCCAACCCATATTTACCCATTTTTACCCATATTCCTGACCCATATTTACCCATTTTTTACCATATTCCTGACCCATTTTTAACCATATTCTTATTTACCTATATTCTTGACCCATTTTTACCCATTTTTACTCATATTCCTGACTCATATTTACCCATTTTCACTCATATTCCTGACCCATATTTACCCATTTTTACCCATATTCCTATTTATCCATGTTTTGGACACATTTTTACCCATTTTTACCCATATTTTGGACACACTTTTACCCATATTCCTGACCCATTTTTACCCATATTCTTATTTACCCGTATTTTGAACCCATTTTTACCCATATTCCCGACCCATATTTACCCATTTTTACCCATATTTACCCATATTTTGAACCCATGTTTACCCATATTCCCGACCCATTTTTACCCATGTTTACCCATATTCCTGACCCGTATTTACCCATTTTTACCCATATTTTGGACATATTTTTACCCATTTTTACCCAATATTTACCCATATTTTGAACCCATATTTACCCATATTCCTGACCCATTTTTACCCATATTTACTCATATTCCCGACCCATTTTTACCCATTTTTACCCATATTCCCAACCCATATTTACCCATATTTACCCATATTCCTGACCCATTTTTACCCATATTCCCAACCCATATTTACCCATTTTTACCCATGTTCCTGACCCATATTTACCCATATTTACCCATATTCCTGACCCATTTTTACCCATATTCCTGACCCATTTTTACCCATTTTTACCCATATTCCCAACCCATATTTACCCATATTTACCCATATTCCTGACCCATTTTTACCCATATTTTGGACACATTTTTACGCATATTTACCCCTATTTACCCATATTCCCAACCCCTATTTACCCATATTCCCGACCCATTTTTACCCATTTTTACCCATATTCCTGACCCGTATTCACCCATTTTCAGTGCCACTCCTGACCTTCCTGTGGCAGGCCTGTCACGATTCACAGGCTGCATCTCTCCCTTCAGTTCTTTAAAAAGCTCCCAAACTTCTTCATGGCTGGAATGGCAACGTCGCAGCCCCAGCAGTCAGGGATTTGCTCTCGGTGCTGGGGGGGGGGGGACCAGAATGGCCTTTTTTGTTCCTTTTTAACCTTTCTGCGCCTTCACTTTTCCTCCTGTGTGGGAAACGGGGAGGAGGGAGGGAGGGGGAGCTCCTGACCTGGCTCTCAGTGGGAGTCCCTGGCAGACTGAAAATATAAATAATAAGTTTTGACTCTAAACCCCAACTGCAGACAGCAGCACTCGCTGGGGTTTTTGGGGTTGTTTTCTTTAATTTTAGGTCATTATTTGCTGGGCAGACCGTAGGGAAAATGCCGTGGGGGAATTTTGCTGTGGAGCCCAATGGGGTTTGTGGCACTCGGAGAAGCCCCAGGGCTGTGGGTGCTCAGGGGGATTGGGGCTATTTCAGGGGGATGTCACACCTGGCAGTGAATAACGGGATCCTTTAAGCGGCCTGGGAAAGTCTGGGCTCTCAGAGGGCTCTGGGATGCTGCTGGCATCCCCACGGAGCACAGGGAGCCCAGGAATTGCCCCTGAGATGCTTCCCGGGAGCTGATCCCAGCCTGGATGTGCTGCTGTGTCCCACGACGCCCTGACCCCACTCCCTGCAGCTGGGAGAGGAGGATCCCACAGGAGGATTCCACAGGAGGATCCCACAGGAGGATCCCATGGGATTCAAGCCCTTCCAGCCCTGAAGCAGTTCAGATTTTCAGTGCAGCAGAATCTCTTCCTTTCTTCTCCTCTGTGCCACTCTGGCAGCTCCTGTGGGACCTTGGGAAGGAGCTGGGACAATAAAATCCGGGGGGAGAAGCCCGTGGATGGCTGGATCATCTCCTGCCTCCCTGGGGGAAGGGTCCAGGGCAGCTGCTGACTCAGGGATGGGATTTGGGCTCAAGCAGTGAGCAAATCCTGACCTAACCAGGGATGCTCTGGGATCAGCGAGCCCAGAATTGATCCCTGAGTCAAGGAGGGATGAGAAAAGCTCGTGGTGATGTCAGGGATGAGCTCAGAGGCTTTGGAGAAGCACCTCGGATCCAAACAAAACTTCCCTGCTGCTTTTTTAACTGCCTCGAGAGCTTAAGCATCTTTTACATATTATATTATTTTATTATATTATTAAATATTATTTAAAACGCTGTCTTATTTTACAATCCCAGTGAGTACTCCTGGAGGGATTTGTTCCTGGTGCATGGATTGGAAAACAAAAGGTCCAGGATGTTTGAAATAACCAAAAATGGATTTTAAATGGAATTTTATGTGCAAAAGAGTCCCTGGGAAGGGCTCAGCTGCACCATCCCCATCCCCATCCCCATCCCTGGAACCCCCATCCATCCCGCCGTGTTCCAAAGGCATTTCCAGTCCTCCCCCGCCAATTCCCCTTCGTGTTTTAATCCACGAAGATAAATTCCCCCTCATCCCTCATCTCTCCCATCCTTTCCCTGACTCCGTGTCCCTTTTCAGCGTCCCTACACTTGCAGGGATGTTCATTTTCACCTCCCTTTTGGTGGCTTGGGCTCATATTTTGAATTTCTTTTTTTTGTTTCCTGTACTTCTGGCATCAGAGGGAATTTCATGGGAGAGTGCAAATCGCTGGGACAAACAACTTGTTTTGGTTTTAAGGCCTGTTCCAAAGCAGTTTGGTCAGATTTTTCCTGAAAAAACCCCCCCCAAAACAAACCAACTCCTTGCTGCAGAGAATTTAGGGCAAGAAAGGAATTCTCCTGTGCAGCAGGAATGTCCCTCCCCCAAAAAAACGGTGATATTTGATTGATTACAACTTGGATTAATTAATTGGAGAGGAATTCTGTGCAGCAAAATAAAAATAAATCTGGCAAGTGAAAGGAAGGGAAGGGAAATATTTTGGGGTCAGACAAAGGTTCTGAGGTGTTGGGGGACCAGGAGAGCAAGAAATGCAGATTTAAATAAACAAATTAGGTAATTATAGAAGATCTTGCTGTTGTAGGCACATTAATTGGGGTTTTTGGGGTGTTGAGCCTGTTTTGGCTGACAGTGAGAGCAAAAGGTGCCTCTGAGCTGGGGCAGAAGTGACATGATTTAACTCCTAATTACGCTGGCTTCATCAGTGGGATTTAATT
The DNA here is from genome assembly GCF_009650955.1 of Corvus moneduloides. Classification (NCBI taxonomy): domain Eukaryota; kingdom Metazoa; phylum Chordata; class Aves; order Passeriformes; family Corvidae; genus Corvus; species Corvus moneduloides. Next base: position 1,211,576 of record NC_045498.1, read on the forward strand.
TTGCTTTGGGGACTCAGGGGCACCTGGAAGCAAAAGCCTTGGTGGAGGTTTTGTTCCTAAATGGCAGAAGAGGGGAATTATTTGGGTGCCTCCATCCCTGAAGGGAGTGCAGGGACCCAGAGCCCGGGGCAGGGGGTGTTTGAGGCAGCTGAGGGGAGGAAACCCCCGGGGCCGGGTTCTGGTTCTGTCTTTGGGGTAAAAATGTCATCCCTTGGCTTTAATTCCTGCTCAGCACCTCAGAGTGCCAGTTCTGCGGGGTTTGTGTGGGGTTTGTGCGGGGTTTGTGCGCGGTTTGTGCGGGATTTGTGTGGGGTTTGTGCGGGGTTTGTGTGGGGTTTGTGTGGGGTTTGTGCGGGGTTTGTGCGGGGTTCGTGCGGGGTTTGTGTGGGGTTTGTGTGGGGTTTGTGTGGGGTTTGTGCGGGGTTTGTGTGGGGTTTGTGCGGGGTTTGTGCGGGGTTTGTGTGGGGTTTGTGTGGGGTTTGTGCGGGGTTTGTGCGGGGTTTGTGCGGGGTTTGTGTGGGGTTTGTGTGGGGTTTGTGTGGGGTTTGACCCAGGGCTGAAATTCCCAGTTCCGTGGGGTTTGTGCGGGGTTTGTGTGGGGTTTGTGTGGGGTTTGACCCAGGGCTGAAATTCCCAGTTCTGTGGGGTCTGTGTGGGGTCTGTGTGGGGTTTGTGCGGGGCCAGAGCAGCAAGTGCCGGTTCTGTGGGGTTTGTGCGGGGTTTGTGTGGAGTTTGTGTGGGGTTTGTGTGGGGTTTGTGTGGGGTTTGTGCGGGGTTTGTGTGGGACCAAGGCTGGAAATGCCGGTTCTGTGGGGTTTGTGCGGGGTTTGTGCGGGGTTTGTGTGGGGTTTGTGTGGGGTTTGTGCGGGGTTTGTGCGGGGTTTGTGTGGGGTTTGTGCGGGGTTTGTGCGGGGTTTGTGCGGGGTTTGTGCGGGGTTTGTGTGGGGTTTGACCCAGGGCTGAAATTCCCAGTTCTGTGGGGTCTGTGTGGGGTCTGTGTGGGGTTTGTGCGGGGCCAGAGCAGCAAGTGCCGGTTCTGTGGGGTTTGTGCGGGGTTTGTGTGGGGTTTGTGTGGGGTTTGTGTGGGGTTTGTGCGGGGTTTGTGTGGGACCAAGGCTGGAAATGCCGGTTCTGTGGGGTTTGTGCGGGGTTTGTGCGGGGTTTGTGTGGGGTTTGTGTGGGGTTTGTGCGGGGTTTGTGCGGGGTTTGTGTGGGGTTTGTGCGGGGTTTGTGTGGGGTTTGTGCGGGGTTTGTGTGGGACCAAGGCTGGAAATGCCGGTTCTGTGGGGTTTGTGCGGGGTTTGTGCGGGGTTTGTGCGGGGTTTGTGTGGGGTTTGTGTGGGGTTTGTGCGGGGTTTGACCCAGGGCTGAAATTCCCAGTTCTGTGGGGTCTGTGTGGGGTCTGTGTGGGGTTTGTGCGGGGTTTGTGTGGGGTTTGTGCGGGGTTTGTGCGGGGTTTGTGTGGGGTTTGTGCGGGGTTTGTGCGGGGTTTGTGCGGGGTTTGTGTGGGGTTTGTGTGGGGTTTGTGTGGGGTTTGTGCGGGGTTTGTGCGGGGTTTGTGTGGGGTTTGTGCGGGGTTTGTGTGGGGTTTGTGTGGGGTTTGACCCAGGGCTGAAATTCCCAGTTCCGTGGGGTTTGTGCGGGGTTTGTGTGGGGTTTGTGTGGGGTTTGACCCAGGGCTGAAATTCCCAGTTCTGTGGGGTTTGTGTGGGGTTTGTGTGGGGTTTGTGTGGGCCCAGGGCTGCAAATACCACTTGTGTGGGGTTTGTGTGGGACCAAGGCTGGAAATGCCAGTTCTGTGGGGTTTGTGTGGGGTTTGTGTGGGGTCAGAGCAGCAAGTGCCAGTTCTGTGGGGTTTGTGTGGGGCCAGAGCAGCAAGTGCCGGTTCTGTGGGGTTTGTGTGGGGCCAGAGCAGCAAGTGCCAGTTCTGTGGGGTTTGTGTGGGGTCAGAGCAGCAAGTGCCAGTTCTGTGGGGTTTGTGTGGGGTCAGAGCAGCAAGTGCCGGTTCTGTGGGGTTTGTGTGGGGTTTGTGTGGGACCAAGGCTGGAAATGCCAGTTCTGTGGGGTTTGTGTGGGGTTTGTGTGGGGTCAGAGCAGCAAGTGCCAGTTGCATGGGGTTTGTGTGGGACTAGAGCAGGAAATGCCACTTCTGTGGGGTTTGTGGAGGACAAGATCAGGAATTGCCACTTGTGTGGGGTTTGTGTGGGGTTTGTGTGGGCCCAGAAATGCAAATGCCAGTTCTGTGGGGTTTGTGTAGGATTTGTGTGGGCCAAGGGCTGCAAGTGCCAGTTCTGTGAGGCTTCTGAGGGACAAGATCAGGAAGTGCCACTTGTGTGGGGTTTGTGTGGGGTTTGTGCAGCCCCAGAGCTGAAATTCCCGGTTCTGTGGGGTTTGTGTGGGACCAGAGCAGCAAATGCCACTTGTGTGAGGTCCAGTGCTGATGTGGGGCTACAGGAACAGCTCTTTTCCCTCTTGTTGTAATTCCATGCTCCAATTCCAGCATCCCAAGGATGGAGGATATAAACAGCAAGGCCTTAGGATGATGGGAATAACACCAGAACGCAAAGGAGTCCTGGAAAACTCTCCTGGGGAGCCACCAGGAAGGTGACAGAATTCCCAGAATGGCTAATCCAGCTGGAATTCGGCCTATCCATGGATGCTGGAATGCAACAAGTCGGGATAAAGCTGCGCAGAAGCTCTGGGAATGGCAGGCCTGCACCTGGCAGGGCCGATATTCCTTTTGCCACTGGAATTTTGGGATGCAGCGTTGCCCCTCCTGGGTCCATCCTGGGCTGAGCACTTCCCAGTGCGATCTCCTGGTGGGCTGTTATCCCTTGGGATGATTTTCCAAACCTTAGGATAATATTTTGATCGGAAGGAATCCAAGGAAGCTGCAATTAGCCTGTATCCATCATTATCCCGGGCTTTATTTTGGGATCTGAGTGCATTTTAGAGGCCTGAACCCATCCCTGAGCAGCCTGTTCTGAACGAAATCAAAAATTCCAAGGGAAATTTTCCCCGCTCCAGGTTCCTGTTGCTCCTGTTGCTATTTCTGCCTGCGTTTATCCATTTTTTTCCCACATCCATTTGGATTTTCCACTGGAGGAGCTGCTCAGGCCCTCGTGCTGTCTGCAGGAGCCCAGTCCCGGCTCAAAACAGCATTTCAGCATAAAAACAGCACCAAAAAACCGCATAAAAATCCTCATTACGGACCAACTTTCCCGGCTGAAAATCCCTAAAATGAACTCGGCAGTCGGGAGCAAAGGTGGAGGAGAGGGGAGAGGATGCGAATATCCCAGAAAGTTGGAAGTGAAGCATTCCAGAGTGGGAATAAGAGCTGGAGGTTGAATGTGTAATCACAGCCTCCCTTTGTCTGCGGGCTGTTTATCAGCCAAGCTGCAATCTCGTGGCAATAAATGGATATTTAAGATAAGATAATCGTGTAATTAAAGACTTCTGCCACGCGGCCAGATGCTCGCCTTTATCTTTGTGTAAATGAGAGCAGAGGGGGCTCTGCCTGCGCTCGAGAGCCCAAAAAAAGGGGGGAAAAAAAAGGTTCTTTGTCCCAATTTGCATCCGTTTGCTGCAGGGTGGGAGGGAGGGAGGGATGGGAGCATCCCTTCCCCAGGGAAACTGGGAATTGTGGTGGTGGAAGGGCTAAAGGGAATGAAATGTGGTGATAAAACGTGTTGCCCTCAGTTTCCCTGGTTTTTTCCAGTGTTTTGGGATGAGAATTCAGGGAGGGAGGGATGGGATTGTCCTTTCCCCAGGAAAACTGGAAATTAGCTCTAAGGAGCTAAAGGGAATAAAATGTGGTGATAAAAGGTGTTGCCTCAAGCGGGAGAGTTTCCCCGATTTTCCAGTGTTTTGGGATGGAAACTCAAGGAGGGAGGGATAGGAGTTCAGCGAGGGAGGGATGGGGCCATCCCTTCCCCAGGGAAGCTGGGAATTTCAGTGCTCTGAGGAGCTAAGAGGAATGAAATGTGTTGATAAAAGGCGTTTCCATGATTTTCCAGTGTTTGGGGATGGGAATTCAGGGAGGGAGAGACTGAAATTCAGGGAGGGATGGGATGATTCCAAGGAAACTGGAAATGTCAGTGGTGTAAGGAGCTAAAAGGAATGAAATGTGGTGGTAAAAGGTGTTGCTCTCTGCCAGGAGCCCTCAGTTTCCCCGATTTCCCAGTGTTTTGGGATGGGAATTCAGGGAGGGAGGGATGGGAGCATCCCTTCCCCAGGGAAGCTGGGAATTGTGGTGGTGGAAGGGCTAAAGGGAACGAAATGTGCTGATAAAAGGTGTTGTCCTCCGTTTCCCTGGTTTTTTCCAGTTTTTCGGGATGGGAATTCAGGGAGGGAGTGATAAAAGGTGAACCCTCAGCCAGGAGCATTTCCCGATTTCCCAGTGTTTTGGGATGGGAATTCCGGCTCCCCATGCCGGTGACCGTGTCCCTGCTCTGGGAGCCCAGGCTGAGCTTTGTCCTCATCCCACAGGAAGGGTGGGATTAAAGCTTTGGGCTGAGGCCAAGCATCTGGAACAGATTTTACCCCAGCAGCTGCCCAGGAGGGAATTTCGGGATCACTGAGGTTGGAAAAGCCCCCCAGGACCATCAATCCCCAGCCCAGAGCCACATCCAGGTGTTCCTTGGACACCTCCAGGGATGGGGACTCCAAACCTCCCTTCCAGTGTCAGACCCCCCTTTCTGTGTCCCACAGGGCTGGAGCAGGACCCGGAGCACAGAAATCCTGGAAAAATCCACCCGGGGGACTTGGGGGATGTTTGGAATTGCCAGGAAAGGCTCCAAAAATAAAAATTCTCCTTGGCTCTCCGAGCTCTGCAGCTCAGCAGGGTGGGAATTTGGGAGCATCAGGGGGGTTGTGCATGGTCCTGGCAAAAAAATCCACCTGAGAGGGGAGAATTCCATCCTGGAAGAGCCTTCCCGGCCCTTTCCTGCTGCAGGAGCCCCTGGAATTGGGGAGCTTTGCTCCAAGCAGGGCCCGTGTCGTTAGTGGGGTCTGGGCTGAGCTTTTCCGGCACCTCCTTGGATTTCAGATCCCCACTTTGGGCTGGAATCCTTAAAAAATGGACGAGAAGTGATGCCTTGCTTTGGGGATACAAAGCTGGGAAGGAGGAGAGGAAAGTGGAATTTCTTGGGTTCGTGTCCCGGAATTTTGCCTTCTTCTCAAGGTGGAATTGTTGGATTCAGTTTTTGTGCGATTTTTTATGGGATTCCATTATTTTTCCAATGAGTTCTTGGCGTTTTACCTCTCTCCTGCCACTCCTCTCCCACTTAGGCCAGCCCAAACCCTCTCTAAACTCACTATTTGCAAACTTAGTCCTGACTAACTCTGACTTTTAGTCAAATATTGGACTCCGGGATATTTTCTCCCCGTTCCAAACCCCACGAAACGGCAGAGCCAGCTCCCACCAAACCCCACTGTGGTTTTTGGGAGCTGGGTTTTTACCAGGCTAAACCCTTTTAAACCCCTCAAAGCTGCGTAAGCAGCTTAAACCCAGCTAAAGCCTGAGATCATTTTAAACAGCTTGTGCCAATAGAAGGGCTCAGATTATCCTAAATACCCTAAACAGATCTGCAGCTTTAGGGCAGGGATTTGGCCGGGTTTGGTTGATTGTTGGATTTGGGCGATTTTGGTGTCACCGCTGGGTGACTCCACCCAACCACTCCTGGCTGGGAGCCAGAAAATCTGGGAATTCTGTGGGGTTTTGGGGTGTTTGGTGTCAGGAAAATCTGAATTTATGACCTTAACCTCGTGCTCAGGTCAGGATCGTCTGTGACTCCTGGACACTTTGGGTTCTTTGGGATAAATCCTTTCCTAATTTGCACGAAAAGTTGGATTTTATTGCACCAAGTGAGGATTTTCGGGCTGGGAGACAGAAAATCTGGGAATTCTGTGGGTTTTTGGGTGTTTGACACTTTGGTGTGTGAACACTGCAGGAAAATCTGAATTTACGACCTTAACCTCATGCTCAGGTCAGGCTCATCTGTGACTCCTGGGTAATTTGGGATAAATCCACAGCTGACTTGCAGGAAAAGTTGGATTTTATTGCACCAGGTGAGTATTTTCAGGCTGGGAGACAGAAAATCTGGGAATTTTGTGGTTTTTTTACACTTTGGGTGTTTGTTTGACACTTTGATATGTGAACACAGCAGGAAAATCTGAATTTGTGACCCCGCCCTTGTTCTCAGGTCAGGATCCTTTAACTCTCGGGTAATTTGGGATAAATCCATTTCGAATTTGGAGGAAAAGTTGGATTTTGTTGCACCAGGTGAGGATTTTCAAAGAATCTCCTGGCTGGGAGCCAGAAAATCTGGGAATTCTGTGGTTTTTTGGCTGTTTGACACTTTGGTGTGTGAACACTGCAGGAAAATCTGAACTTACGGCCTTAACCTCATGCTCAGGTCAGGCTCATCTGTGACTCCTGGGTAATTTGGGATAAATCCACAGCTGACTTGCAGGAAAAGTTGGATTTTATTGCACCAGGTGAGGATTTTCGGGCTGGGAGACAGAAAATCTGGGAATTCTGTGGTTATTTTACACTTTGGGTGTTTGTTTGACACTTTGGTGTGTGAACATGGCAGGAAAATCTGAACTTACGGCCTTAACCTCGTGCTCAGGTCAGGCTCATCTGTGACTCCTGGGTAATTTGGGATAAATCCACAGCTGATTTGCAGGAAAAGTTGGATTTTATTGCACCAGGTGAGGATTTTCAGAGCCACAAGTGCCTGGAATACTCTTTGCAGCCTGGATTCCCAGCAGGAGCCTCGTTTTATTTCATGCACAGTCCAGTTTTCCAGGGAGACCTCAGAGCCCCTTCCAGGGCCTAAGGGGGCTCATAAAAACCTGGGAAAGAGACTTTTTATGGGGCCAGAGCGAGACAGGACCCAGGGAATGGATTTAAAGGAAAAGAGAAGGGATTTAGATGGGATTCTGGGAAGGAATTGTTCCCTGGCAGGGTGGGCAGGGGCTGGCATGGAATTGCCAGAGCAGCTGGGGCTGCCCCTGGATCCCTGGCAGTGCCCAAGAGTCCCTGGAAGTGCTTGGAGCAACCTGGGATTGTGGAAGTTGTCACTGGGTGGAACCGGATGGGATTTAAGGCCCCTTCCAACCCAAACCATTCCATGATTCTGGGATTGATGGACGCTCAGTTCCCACTGCTGCCGGTGACACCTTCAAGGGGTGTTTTTTTCGGTGATTTTGGGGTGTTCAGTGGCGTTTTGTGTCCCTGTGGGGTGGCTGAGGCACCCTGGAACCGATGGGGATTTCCAGATGAACTCCCTAAACCTTTTCCTGGTTGGGCTTTCCCAGCTCTGTGTAAGGAGAGTGGACGCAAAACATTTTAAAGTGGTCAGAGTCAGAAAAGGGCTGGATTCTGCACAGAAATTCCTGGGTTTAGGGCGTTTAGGGGCTTTAGGGGATCTAGGGCGTTTAGGGGTTTTAGGGGGTTTAGGGGGTTTAGGGGGTTTGGGGTCTTTGCGGCCCATCCAGGTGTGTGGGGTCCCAGGTAATGCCTCCCTCCCAGAAAATAAAACCGAAACAAGGAGCCAGAAGGGGTAAAAAAGGCCAAACCAAACCAGGGAAGGGTCACAAGGGAGCAGAAACCAGGAGTGTGGGGAAGGAAGGAAAAGGGGACCAGCAATAAAACCCCGTGGCTTAGGGCAGAACGTTTCCTAGAGAGCAGTAAAAGTGAAAAATAGCTCAATTCCCCGAAACCTGCAACTTCGGAGTGAGAAAAGCCCAGAAATAGGCTTTTCATGGGGATTTGTATTAAAAATGTTCCTTTGAAAACTTTTCTTTTCTGGGCGTCGTTCTCGGGAGCTGCCGCCGCTTTTCCGTCGCTGCCGGGACATCCTCCCGTGTCCTGCAACACCAAATCTCGCTGCTTTTCCCCCAAATCCTGCCGGGGTCCTGCTACCCACGGAGCTCCTGCCTTGTCCTTTTTGCTAGCGGAGAACAGCACTTAAAAACAATTCAATAATTAAATAAAACAACAACAAAAAGCCTTCTCTTTACATTATTGGATGTCTCCACGCGTTTTTCTGCATCAAATCCCATTTTTTTGCTCATTTTTCTCGTGAGGCAGTGACCTACCTGAGCAGAATTGGGTGTGTGTGTATATAAATATTTATTTATTTATTTGTTCATTCCTTCATTTATTTATCTATACAAAGAATAAAATTGACATTTCCCCCACGAAATAGAAATCAGGAACAAAGGAAAGCAAAAAAAAAAAGATTTTTTTGCTGTAACATCCAAAAAGTTCTGTGTTTTTAGAGGTATTGGTTAATAAGAAGGAGCAGCAGGGAGATTCCCATGAGGTGGCGAGGAAATGGTTGTGGCTGAAAGGTGTGTTCAGACCAGGCAGGGATTTATTTATATTTATATATTTTTTTTAATTATTTTTTATTTTATTTTTATTTTTTATTTTTATTTTTATTTTTGTTATTTTTATTTTTATCTATATCCATATCTGTTTTTATTTTTATTTTATATATTCATTTTATATATTCATTTTATATATTTATTTTATATATTTATTTTATATATTTATTTTTATATTTATTATATATATTTATACTTATGTTATGTATTTATACTTATTTTTATATATGTATATTTATTTTTATAGATATATATTTATTTTTAATTTTTTAATGTATTTTTTATAAATTTAATTTTATCTATATTTAATTTTTATACTTGTTATATATGTTAATATATAATTCTTATCTATATATATTTAATTTTTCCATTTTTTTAATATTTATTTTATATATTTACATTTAATTCTTGTATATCTAGACTTAATTTTTATTTTATCTATTTATTTTTAATTTTATGTATTTATATTAATTTTACAATTTTTAGATATTTTTATATTTATATATTTTAATTTTTTTTTTTAAATGCAGTTTCTTGCCCTGCCCCCCAAATTGCCCCGAGCTTCTCTCCTGAGCGAGGCCTCCCCAAAATTCTTTGCTGAGGGGTTTCAGCAATTCCCGGTTTTCCAGGGATGCAAATGGAGCAGCGCTGGAGCCCGCGGGGTTTTTGGGACCTCGTGCCAGGGGGCACCTGCAGGACTCAGGGTGGAAACCAACTCTGGGGGAAAACGCCTTTCCCTCTCTGATTCTCCTCTTGGAAAAAATCCCATCTTTGGATTTTCGGGCCGTTTGCAGGACAAAAGCGGCCGCTGTGCGCGGGGCCCGCGGGGATCCGTGTGCCCGGGGGCCGCGGGACGCGCCTGCCCCGCCGGGGCCGCCCGCACAGCCCGCACCCTCCTCCTCCTCCTGTGGGGAACGGGACGGCCCCGAAACAGCCCAGAAACAGCCCCGAAACAGCCGCAAAACAGCCCCAAAAACAGCCCCGAAACAGCCCCGAAACAGCCTCAAAACAGCCCAGAAACAGCCCCAAAACAGCCCCAAAACAGCCCAGAAACAGCACCAAAACAGCCCAGAAACAGCCCAGAAACAGCCCCGAAACAGCCCCGAAACAGCCGCAAAACAGCCCCGAAACAGCCGCAAAACAGCCCCGAAACAGCCCCAAAACAGCCCCAAAACAGCCCAGAAACAGCCCCGAAACAGCCCCGAAACAGCCCCGAAACAGCCCCGAAACAGCCCCGAAACAGCCCCGAAACAGCCGCAAAACAGCCCCGAAACAGCCCCGAAACAGCCCCAAAACAGCCCCGAAACAGCCGCAAAACAGCCCAGAAACAGCCCCGGAACAGCTCCGAAACAGCCTCAAAACAGCCCCGAAACAGCCGCAAAACAGCCTCAAAACAGCCCAGAAACAGCCCCGAAACAGCCCAGAAACAGCCCAGAAACAGCCCCAAAACAGCCCCAAAACAGCCCAGAAACAGCCCCGGAACAGCCCCGAAACAGCCGCAAAGCAGCCCCAAAACAGCCCCGAAACAGCCCCAAAACAGCCCCGAAACAGCCCCGAAACAGCCCCGAAACAGCCGCAAAGCAGCCCCAAAACAGCCCAGAAACAGCCCCGGAACAGCCGCAAAACAGCCCCGAAACAGCCCCAAAACAGCCCCAAAACAGCCCCGAAACAGCCCCGAAACAGCCGCAAAACAGCCCCAAAACAGCCCTGAAACAGCCCCGAAACAGCCGCAAAACAGCACCAAAACAGCCCCGAAACAGGCCCGGAACAGCTCCGAAACAGCCCCAAAACAGCCCCAAAACAGCCCAGAAACAGCCTCAAAACAGCCCCGAAACAGCCCCGAAACAGCCGCAAAACAGCCCCAAAACAGCCCCAAAACAGCCCCAAAACAGCCCCGAAACAGCCCCGAAACAGCCCCAAAACAGCCCCGAAACAGCCGCAAAACAGCCCCGAAACAGCCCCGAAACAGCCGCAAAACAGCCCCAAAACAGCCCCAAAACAGCCCCAAAACAGCCCCGAAACAGCCCTGAAGCAGCCCCAAAACAGCGAAACAGCCCCAAAACAGCCTCAAAACAGCCCCGAAACAACCCTGAAACAACCCCTTCTTCCTTTCCCTTTCCTTTCCTTTCCTTTCCTTTCCTTTCCTTTCCTTTCCTTTCCTTTCCTTTCCTTTCCTTTCCTTTCCTTTCCTTTCCTTTCCTTTCCTTTCCTTTCCTCCCCTTTCCTCCCCTTTCCTCCCCTTTCCTCCCCTTTCCTCCCCTTCCCCTCCTCCTCTCCGGGTTTGCCCATCCAGCTGTGAGGACAAAGTTTGAACCTTTCATGTTTCTCATCTCCCCAGCCGGTTTTCAGCCGTCCTGCAGAGCCAAGCAAAGGCCAGCCCAGCTCAGGTGAAAAACCTCGGTGATATCCCTCAGATTATTAATTCATGGCATAATTAAAGATGAAATGAAACCAATTTATCCCAATTTCTTAGGGACAGAGTTGATTTTCCAGCAGATTTTTCAGAACCTGGGAGATCCCTGGAAGTGCTTGGTGCTGGCACACGGAGGAATTCCCAGCAAGGGAGTGACTCATGGGGAATTAGGGACGAGGAACAGCTGGGAGAGGAGACCCCAAAACCAGCTGTGGGCTGAGCCTCTCTGTTACGTTGATAACCTGGGAATATCAGGAGTTTGAGGAATTCCTGGAGGAGACCATCAGCCAGAACAGTTGGGGATGGGAGGAGAAGCCCTGGGGAACCTGGATGAAATTCCAGATTCCCTGGTCAGGGAGATGAATCCAAGTGAGGATAAATGTGAGGAGCAGCGATTCCAGAGAGGAGAGCGGAGCACTTTCCTCATCCGGAGGGGATTAAGGGCCCATCTCCATCATCCTAACGAGGGCCAGCCCCGGGTCGGGGCTCCCAGCCCGGCGGGAACACCCAGCAGTGAATGGATAATGCCGGAGCTGAATTTGGGATTTGCCAAATCCGCCGGAAAACTCCTCAAGCCGGCATTAAACAGAAACAATTATCGATGGCTCCAGGGCCGCTGGGAGCCCGGAGTGGGGACTGGCGCGGGAGGATCCCGGGGCACGCGGCCCCCACAGCTGCCGGGATATCGTTTGGAGAAGGAGGCTGCTTTTCCATAGGGATGCGTTTCATCAGGATCTGAATTTTGGACTTTTCCCAGCACATTTGTCCCTGAATTTCAGCCGAGAGCCGTGTGGGCTTTGCTTCCTCAGCCCTGGGCTGTCACAAACCACGAAGCACAGAGCGGGAGCTGCTGGCTGATGGTGTGTGGATGTTTATTTATTTTATATTTGGAATTTTCTAATTGGAATTTCCCTCCTGGATGGGTGGGAATGCTCTGCTGCTCTGGGGAGCTCTGGTCAGTTCTTTGCTCACCCCCCAAACTTTGCAAAGCCCACGAGTGCTAAAATCCTTCCCCGTCCCAGCTGTGGGGCAGCGGGAGAGGGGAACCTGCAGAGGCAATAATTAAAAGTGGAATTTGGTGCCTGATTTTCCATCTTTTCCTCAGGAATAACCCCGAGGTCCCTCCCAGCCTCTGCTCTGAGCTCTGACATCCAGGAGCCTCCGGACAGGCCAGATCCACGTGGCTCCTGCAGAAAACCATGGGAATGCTCCCATCCCAGCTGATCCTGGGCTCCCGGCAGGGATTTGTCCCCTCTGTGCCGTCCTTGTTGCTACCGCTGCAGGAGTCCTGGAATCATGGAATGGTTGGGGTTGGAAGGAACCTTCAATCCCATCCCAGCCCCAGGGACACCTCCCACTGTGCCAGCCCCAATGTCCAGCCTGGCCTTGGGCACTGCCAGGGATCCAGGGGCAGCCCCAGCTGCTCTGGCAATTCCATGCCAGCCCCTGCCCACCCTGCCAGGGAACAATTCCTTCCCAAAATCCCACCTAAATCCCTCCTCGTTTCATTTAAAACCACCCCCCTTGTCCTGTCGCACTCTGCCCACGGAAAAAAAGCCTCTCTGCCTCTTTTTAATCTGCTCCCTTTAAGTCCTGCTTAAGTCAAAAGCTGAGCTCAGCTCCTTTGCACTTTATAAAATAATGACGTTGTGTAAGAATTCCTGGGGTTTTTTTGGAAAAATGAGGGAAGACGCAGCACGTGGAGAGTTTGGGGATGCTGGGCCACGAGCTGGGTGCTGGATCCTCTCCCTGCTTCTCTGCCAGCCTTAAGAATTCTGTTCTCCGTTCAATATCAGGGATTTAGGGATGCCAAATACACCCAATTCCTGATTTTCTGTGCTGCCTGGCGCTCCGGGCGAGCCTGGATTCCTCCCCCGTTATCAGGGCGGAGATCAAAGCTCATCACTGAAAGCACAAAGGCAGCAAATACCTGGAATTGATGCGCGGACTCTTTCTTGGGAGCGGGAATTGTCACAACAAGCTCGAGCTAATCCCGGGATTTGGCACCAGGAGCTGTGAAGTGACACCTGAGGAGTCGGGAATCGCAGGATCCGGCCTGTTTTTGTCAGGAATTCCTGCTCCCCCGCCTCAGATCTGGGAATATCCTCAGGATTCTGGGCACGCCGGCAGCTGAGTCAGGGCTCTTCTCGTCTTCCCGAGGTGTGAGCGATTTATTTTTTCCAGCTCCGGGGTTATTTTTAGCATGTGCTGGAGAGTTGCACACCTTGACAAGGAAAAGCTGGGGGCGAGGCTGATGCTGAGCTGATTCCTCGGCTGCAAATGGTTTTATAGAGGCATTTACTGGTTTTATAAAGGCATTTACTGGTTTTATAAAGGCATTTCCTTCACTCTAAATCCCTTTTGCTCCACGAAAATTGTCCCCGAGGTGTCACTTCGTCCTTTTAGTGCAGTCTGGAACTGGGGGAAGAGCATGAGGAGCCCTCTAAGAACTTTCTCCTGTCCCATCCGACAGCAAATTTTTATCTTCCCTGGTTTAAAAGTTGCGATTTGAGCTCAGATTAACTAATCCAGCACTAAACAAGAGATGGGCACAGCCAGGGTGGATTTAGAGATGCAGCAGCCACGAGCAAAATTGAAATTCTTTGCTGTTGTCAAGCCTTGAAATCCTAACATTCCCCATAAATTTTTATTTCTTATTGTATTTATAAATTAGTTATTATTTATAAATGATTTAGTTGTTTCTTTATAAATTACAGGTTGGGTAATTTAAACTGTGAGTGAAACAGTGCAAGATAAGCCCACCCTGAGGGGGAGTGACAGCACAGAAATGGCTTTTGTGGATCTCGTGAGCAACGTAAAGGCATTTATTTGCCTTTAAAACCTTCAGTGATGCTGCAAACCCCGATGTTTTAATGAGCTGGAAACCACCGGGCTTGCTTATGGTGGGGATTTTTATTCAGGTGTGTCCACACGGGGTTTTCTGAATTCAAAATCGATTTTTTTTCTGCCTCTGTTCTTCACCTCTTCATCGTCTGCAGCAGGGCCAGGATTGGCCTGGCTGATCCTCGTGGGTCCCTCCCAGCTCAGTTTATTCCGTGGTTTTCCAAGAGTTTAAATTGCCTGGTTTGGGGTTTTCTGTGTGAGCTGCTGGGAGGAATTTTATGTGTCTCGAGGAACTCTAAAACCAGTTCTTCGTCAAAAGAAAATGCAATTTTTTTTCAGTATCAGGAAAATCAGGACAACACTGACACCCTCAGCCCTCAGGGACAGCCAGGCTGCGACCTCTCTTTTCCTTTTCCAGAGGCATTCGGAGGCTGGAGGGGGAAAATTCCTTCCCTTTCCACCTTCCCTGTGTGGCAGATGGGGAAAAGGTGAGAAGCCACGAGCTCTGCTGGCGCTGCCCTCCCGAGAGCAGCCATTTGGCTGCTGCTCATCCCAAATTCTCCAGCAGGAAAAAGTCACAAATCCTGCAGAATTCCCAGCTCGAGGAGCAGCTGGCTCCGGGTCCCACGGGGTTGGAGCTGGGAGGAGGGGAGAGGGTTCTGAAGGATTTGTCCTTTGCTGGATCCAGGCACTCTCTGCCTTCCCAAATGCCAGGAATTCCCAGCAGTGCCCCTGACATATCAGGAGTGGATTCCCGGGGGTTGCAGAGAGAAAAAGACCTCTCTGAGTTCATCCCAGTCAGGTGTGTCCTTGGAAGTCAGAAATCGGGAATTTCTCGCTGGCTCCAAGCGAAGCAGGACAAGGCAAAAAGCTCCACGTGCAAGGGACAGCTTGGAGGTGTCCTGTGGGTCACCCTGCGAGGCAACATCACCCTCAGCTCCAGCGCAGGATTCCAGAGGGACACAGAGCTGTGCAATTCCAGAGTGGTTTGGGTTGGAAAGGATCCTAAAGCCCATCCAGTGCCACCCCTGCCATGGCAGGGACTCCCACTGTGCCAGGCTGCTCCAGCCCCAATGTCCAGCCTGGCCTTGGGCACTGCCAGGGATCCAGGGGCAGCCCCAGCTGCTCTGGCAATTCCATGCCAGCCCCTGCCCACCCTGCCAGGGAACAATTCCTTCCCCAGATCCCACCCAGCCCTGCCCTCTGGCACTGGGAAGCCATTCCCCGGCTCCTGGCCCTGAATCCCTTGTCCCCAGTCCCTCTGCAGCTCTCCCTGGAGCCTTCTCCTCCCCAGCTGAGCCCCTGTGTCCCACACAATCACTGCTGCATCCCTGCTTTTCCCCTCTGTCCCACTGGATTTGGGAGGATCCCACTGGGCTGGGGCCGTGCCTGGGCTGGGAGCAGATCCCGAGCCCTGTGCGGTCCCTGTCCCTCAGCCCAGCCCGGGGCTGCCACCGTGGTGCCACCTCTGTGCCCTCCTGTCCCATCGCCCCGTGGGGAGCGGGGCTGCTCCTTCCCTGCCTGGAGGGCCCGGTTTGGAGCTCTGATTTTGTCAGCTCGAGGGGATAAATGAGCTCTGCTTTCTCTGAGCCGCACGTTTGCTTTTCTTCATCGCCTTCAGACCAAACGGTGCAGCTGCGGGAGGCTCCTGCCAGGCTCAGCCCCTGGCAGGGAATTGTTCCCAGCTCGGAATTGTTCATCCAGGTTCTGCTGCTGGGCCTGGCCTCGCTCAGTTCGCGTTGTTCCACCCCCACCAGGTACTCTTGGTTAAGATTTTGGGGTATTTTCTCTGCCAAGGCTGAAGAATTCCCACCTGGCTGCTGGCGGTGCGTGTGAAGGGTGGATATTCCTCTGGAATGAACAGAAACATGAATACAATTATTAACTCGTGGTGTGGCTGAAGATCCCCTCACAGTGCAGGGAGTTTTCCTGATTTTCCACACACCAGCTTCCACCTGGATGTGTCTCATGAGGAAAGAAGGGAACACCCCCGAATTCACACATTCCCATTTATTTTGGGGGTGTCATTTCCTCTTTAGTCCTCTGGGTTCTTCTGGATGCTCCCACTGAGGGGATGGTGGAGCTCAGAGAGGTCCAAAGCATCGAGGAGAACCTGAAATCGGAGAATATCCCGAGCTGGAAAGGACCCACAGGATCATGGATTCCACGCCTGGCCCTGCACAGATACCCCAAATCCCACCCCGTGGGATTTCCCAAATGTTCCTGGAGCTCTGGCAACCTCGGGAATGTCACCATTCCCTGGGGAGCCTGGCCAGTGCCTCAGCACTCTGAATTTTCCCGATATCCAACCCTTGGCTCAGTCCCTCCCTTTTCCCACCTGGGAGTGTTCCTGGGGAAACCCCCTGGAGACAAAGCCAGCGATTTCTTCTCTCCGTTGCTTTGGGGTGTGCTTGGAGCTCGGCTCTGGGAGGGAGAGGGATGAATTTCGGATGGGGAGTGAGCTCAGGGGCTGGAACTGGCAGAAAACTTCTCCTGAAATTCTTCATCATTCCAGATTTCCCTCAAGGGGACCTCGGGGGGAGGAATCAGAGCCCCTGCAGCTCCTCTGGGTGGGTTTGTTTTGGGATGAGGGCTCTGAGGAACATCAAATTCTCCCAGCACATCCACAGCCGGCTCTGCCGCATCCAAAATGCCGAACAAACCACGGGACAGGGAGAAATTCCACGCCTTCCCGCCGGGCAGCCTCAGCTCAGCTCTCGGCTCCACTCGGGGCTTTTCTGCACCCAAAACCCCCGCGGGCCAGGGCCGAGGATCAACTCCCAGCGCTTCACTGCCCGCAGGGCTTGCGCAAAACCAGCCGGGGCGCTCCGTGCAGCTTCCACCCTGGGAGAGGGAGCTGATGTTTGCAGGCAGTCGTGGAGTGCTCGGCGCGCCCGGAGCAGCGGAGTTGTCTCCGGGAGCTCCGGGATGCGGCACGAAGCCGTCGGAAGCCGGAGCCGTGCGGCGCTTCCCGCTGACAAAGGGAGGGATTGTGCCTCGGGAGGCACCGGGAGAAGTGGGAGGAATCCCTCATTGTTCCTCCTGGATTGTTCCAGGAAGGACACGGGGGCTGCTCGGTTCAGAGATTCACGGAATCCCAGAATATCCTGGGCTGGAAGGGACCCAAAGGGATCTTGGATTCCAACCCCAACAGTCCCACCCTGGGCATCCCTGGCAGCGCTGCCCAAACGCTCCTGGAGCTCTGGCAGCCTCGGGAATGTCACCATTCCCTGGGGAGCCTGGGCAGGGCCCTGGAAGGACAGCGGGAGGAAATCCCTGGAGCGAATTCCGCCGTCGGGAATATTTAGGAAGTGTTGATGTGTTGTTGGGAGGGAAAGGCGGTGGGGACGTCCCTGAGTTACTGGAGCTTTCCAGCCTGGAAATTCCCAATTCCAGACTGGTTTGGGTTGGGATATTAAAGGTCCCATGGGCAGGGACACCTCCCACTGTGCCAGGCTGCTCCAGCCCCAATGTCCAGCCTGGCCTTGGGCACTGCCAGGGATCCAGGGGCAGCCCCAGCTGCTCTGGCAACTCCATGCCAGCCCCTGCCCACCCTGCCACGGAACAATTCCATAACCTGGCCTAGCCTCCTTCACTGGAGCAGCGTTTGGAATCCAGAAGGGAATTGTGGATGATGGAATTTTCCTTCCTTCCCTCTCCTCCTCCTCCTCCCGTTCTCCTCACGCAGGTGGGCACAGCCTGGGCTCTGTGACCTCCCTGGTGTCACCAGCTCAGCGCTCCTGGCTTTGGACACATCCCAGCCTCTCCAAACCACTGAATTTTGGGGGAAAATCCCTGTTTTTCCAGCAAAGAGCCCAAGTTGTGCCTGACCTGCTCAGCCGAGGAGCCACGGAGAAGATCCGGGGTTTTTCGTTCATTGGAGTTAAACACGATCCCAAAGAATGGGGATCCCAAGGCTCTCACGGGCTCACTGCCCTTGCCCTGATCCCAGATTCCTGCAGGATTTGGCATTTTTACCTCAAAACTCTTCCAGATGAGGCCAAAGAGCCGCATCCCCGCTTTGGGTTGGATATTTTTCACTTGGATTCCGAGATTTAATTTGGGAACAAATATTTCTGAGGAGTTCTTTCATCAGTTCTTGTGTCCCTCTGGTGTCTTCAACAACACCAGGCTGCTCCTGAATCATTTCCCATCCTAAACTGGCTTTAGAACTTGCAAAAACCATCCAGATTGTTGAAAAATCCTGGTAATTCCAGCTAATCAAACACATCCTGGAATATTTCCAGGCTGTGCAATCAGCCGGTCCGACAGGACGGGCAAATCTGGCTTGTGAGGGATTTTTAGAGTTTAAACCATGGTGAAAATATTTGAAAAGGGATAAAAACGAAGCTGTGGCCCCCCAGAGCTGGGGTGTGACCCATCCTGGGGTCTGCTGAGCTCCGAGCTCCCGGACAGGAGAACTTTTCAAAGGATCACACATGGATCCCCCCCTTTTTTTTTTGGGATTAATGTTTCCTGAGCGCTTTTCCTTTCAAGTGTTTCTGTTTGCGGCGGGGCCTTGCTCGAATTAAAGAGGCTTCCCGAGCCTTTCAACCCAGCAGGTGTCCAAGGGGGGAGAATTCCCTTTGAAGAGTCCCCAAAAAAAAAAAAAAAAAAAGGGGAAAACAAATCCCAGGGTTTTTTTTTAAAAAAAAAAAGGGGGAAAAAAGTTCCAGGGTTTAAAAAAAAAGGGGAAAAAAAAAAGGGGGGGTGGGGGAAAGAAGTCCCAGGGTTTTAAAAAAAAGGGAAAAAAAGGAAAGGGAAGAGCAGCAAGTGGTGGCTGGGGTGGTGTGAGGGGAGCTCAGGAGGGCTGGGAATCCACATTTTCCAAGGAAAAAGGGGTTTGTAGGCAGATTTGGGAATGTTTGTGGGATCTGGGTTAAGCTCTGTGGTGTCACCAGGGATTTCGGGGAGGTTGTGGTGTTGGAGAGCACATGGAAAAGGGAAGGCGGCACCTGGGCTGGCAGGGCTGGTGTCCTGGGAAGGGAGGGAAAAACGGGAAAGGATCCCGAAAAACTGGGGTTTGGTTGGGATGTGACGGGGATTTCGTGTCCCTCGGACACAGAGTGCTCCGCGTGGTGTCGGTTTGGATGAGCTGGGAAGGGATTTTGGGATGGAATGCAGGGATTTTGGGATGAAATGCAATGATTTGGGGATGGAATGCAGTGATTTTGGGATGGATTGCAGTGATTTTGGGATGGAATGCAGGGATTTTGGGATGGATTGCAGTGATTTTGGGATGGAATGCAGTGATTTTGGGATGAAATGCAGGGATTTTGGGATGAAATGTACGGATTTTGGGATGGATTGCAGTGATTTTGGGATGGAATGCGATGATTTTGGGATGAAATGCAGGGATCTTGCGGTGAAATGCAGGGATTTTGGGATGGAGCACTGATTTTAGGAAGAAATGCAGTGATTTCAGGATGAAATGTTGGGATTTTGGGGAGAATTGCGGGGATTTTGTGATGGAACAGTGATTTCCTGATGAAATGCAGGGATTTTGGGTGAAATGTGGTGATTTTGTGAGTAATGCAGTGATTTTGGGATGAAATACGGGGATTTCCTGATGAAATGCAGGGATTTTGGGATGAAATGCAGGGATTTTGTGGTGGAACAGAGCATTTTGGGATGAAATGCAGGGATTTAGGGATGAAAGGCAGTGATTTTGGCCTGAGTCAGTGATTTTGGGATGGAACGCAGCAATTTTGGGATGAAATGCAGGGATTCTGGGATGGGTCACAGTGATTTTCTGATGAAATGTGGTGATTTTGTGAGTAAACACAGTGATTTTGGGATGACATGAAGTGACTTGGGGGTGAAATGCAGTGATTTTGGGGTGAAACGCAATGATTTTGGGATGGAAAACAGTGCTTTTGTATGGAACAGTGATTTTGGGGTGAAATGCAGTGATTTTTGGGGTGAAATGTACGGATTTTGGGACGAAATGCAGGGATTTTGGGATGAAATGCAGTGATTTTGGGATGAAATGCAGGGATTTTGGGATGAAATGTACGGATTTTGGGTTGAAATGCAGGGATTTTGGGATGAAATGCAGTGATTTTGGGATGAAATGCAGGGATTTTGGGATTAAATGTATGGATTTTGGGGTGAAATGCAGGGATTTTGGGATGAAATGCAGGGATTTTGGGATGAAATGTACAGATTTTGGGATGGAATGCAGGGATTTTGGGACGAAATGCAGGGATTTTGGGATGAAATGCAGGGATTTTGGGATGAAATGTACAGATTTTGGGATGGAATGCAGGGATTTTGGGACGAAATGCAGGGATTTTGGGATGAAATGTACGGATTTTGGGATGGATTGCAGTGATTTTGGGATGGAATACAGGGATTTTGGGATGAAATGCAATGATTTGGGGATGGAATGCAGGGATTTTGGGATGGAATGCAGGGATTTTGGGATGGAATACAGGGATTTTGGGATGGATTGCAGGGATTTTGGGATGAAATGTACAGATTTTGGGATGGATTGCAGTGATTTTGGGATGGAATGCGATGATTTTGGGATGAAATGCAGGGATCTTGCGGTGAAATGTACGGATTTTGGGATGGAACACTGATTTTAGGAAGAAATGCAGTGATTTCAGGATGAAATGTTGGGATTTTGGGGAGAATTGCGGGGATTTTGTGATGGAACGGTGATTTCCTGATGAAATGCAGGGATTTTGGGTGAAATGTGGTGATTTTGTGAGTAATGCAGTGATTTTGGGATGAAATATGGGGATTTCCTGATGAAATGCAGGGATTTTGGGATGAAATGCAGGGATTTTGTGGTGGAACAGAGCATTTTGGGATGAAATGCAGGGATTTAGGGATGAAAGGCAGTGATTTTGGCCTGAGTCAGTGATTTTGGGATGGAACGCAGCAATTTTGGGATGAAATGCAGGGATTCTGGGATGGGTCACAGTGATTTTCTGATGAAATGTGGTGATTTTGTGAGTAAACGCAGTGATTTTGGGATGACATGAAGTGACTTGGGGGTGAAATGCAGTGATTTTGGGGTGAAACGCAATGATTTTGGGATGGAAAACAGTGCTTTTGTATGGAACAGTGATTTTGGGGTGAAATGCAGTGATTTTTGGGGTGAAATGTACGGATTTTGGGACGAAATGCAGGGATTTTGGGATGAAATGCAGTGATTTTGGGATGAAATGCAGGGATTTTGGGATGAAATGTACGGATTTTGGGTTGAAATGCAGGGATTTTGGGACTAAATGCAGTGATTTTGGGATGAAATGTACAGATTTTGGGATGGAATGCAGGGATTTTGGGACGAAATGCAGGGATTTTGGGATGAAATGCCGCCATCACCCTCTCACACTGACCTGATCTCCCCCTGCCCCTCCCTCCCAACCCAAACGTCGGGATCGGGGCCGTTCTGGTGATTTCCAAGGACAACATTCCGAGATTTGTTTGGTGCTGCTGTAAAGGATCGGGGAGCGCGAAACGCCGCAGTCCAGCTCCCCCAGACGCTCCCCGCGAACCTCCTGGAGCGTCCTGGCTGCTTCTGGCAGCTTTTGGAGCATCCTGGAGCATCCCTGGAGCACCCCAGGGCGCAGGAGCAGGAGCGGATCCCGCAGGGCTGCCATGGGGAGGGTCCCTGGGGGCTGCGATGTCCCTGAGCTGGCAGAGCTGGGGCTTCGGGAGAGCCCCCTCCCCTCCTTCCCCGCATTCCTGCTGCTCCCTCCGGGGATCCCGGAATTGGTCACCTTGGAAAAACGCTCTGAGCTCACCGCTAAAGCCACATCCCTGTGGATTAGGGACACTTCCAGGGCTGGCGACTCCAAGCCTCAGCAGGCAGCGAAGGAAACGCTGGAAAAGCTCCCAAATCCGCCCATGCCTCTGTAATTGCCCAGGAGCTGCGATGTCCTTTTCAATCCAGGCAAAACTTTCCTGGGAAGCGGCTTAGAGGGTTATTTGTGTCTGTCATTAGCTGATTACCTCAATGCTGATTGACGGGGAGCGGCTGATCCCGAAAAACCGCGGGGATAACCTGGGCAAGGGCAGGCGCGTCCTTCGGGGGACAGCAATTATCTCCCAGCAATTAAACATCTCCGCGTTCCTAAAGCAGCTCTCGGAATCCATCGGGATAATTCTAAATTGCTTTATTTCTTTGTGTTTTCCTGGTTTGGGGGGTTTTTTTCCCTCCTACTTTGTGTTAAATGTGGAGCCAAAACTCTCCCTGGGGGTTTTGAAGGTGGAAGGTGAATTGATAAATTAAAGGTGAATTGCTAAAATACAGATATGCTGATAAATTATGGATGAATTGATAAATGAAGGGTGAATTGATAAATTGCAGATGAATGTTAAATTACAGGTGAATGTTGAATTACAGATACGCTGATAAATTACACAAGAATTGATAAATTAAAGGTGAATTGATAAATTAAGGGTGAATTGATAAATTGCAGGTGAATGTTAAATTACAGATATGCTGATAAATTAAAGGTGAATTGATGAATTAAGGGTGAATTGATAAATTACAGATGAATTGATA